>NC_061510.1:119869195-119937531 GCF_022539505.1 Lolium rigidum
CACGAGGGGCCCAGGGGATAGGTCGGCGCGGCCAGGGCTTGGGCCGCGCCGGCCACCCCCCTGGCTGCCTCGTGGTCCCACTTCGTTAGGTCTTCGGTCTTCTGGAAGCTTCGTGCAGAAATAGGACCCTGGGCGAAAGTTTCGTCCAATTCCGAGAATATTTCTTTACTAGGATTTCTGAAACCAAAAACAGCAGAAAACAGCAACTGGCTCTTCGGCATCTTGTTAATAGGTTAGTTCCAGAAAATGCATAAATATGACATATAATGTGCATAAAACATGTAGGTATCATCAATAAAGTAGCATGGAACATAAGAAATTATCGATACGTTGGAGACGTATCACACTCACACGCACAGAGGCCACCAAAGGGGGCGACGGAGAGCAACACGCCGATGAATACAGAGTCGGCAAAGCGCGGTCATAACCACGTGAAGAGGCCGCGAAAGTCGATGTAGAGCGGCAGGCCGACGGAGACGGAGTCGACGAAGCGCGGCGATAACCGCGGGAAGAGGCCGCAAAAGTTGATGTAGAGCGGCGGGCCGACGTAGACGAAGTCGGCGAAGCGCGGGCAGAACCGCGGGAAGAGGCCGCAAAAGTCGATGTAGAGCGGCGGGCCGACGTAGACGAAGTCGGCGAAGCGCGGGCAGAGCCGCATGAAGAGGCCGCAAAAGTCGGTGAAGCGCGGGCAGAGTCGCGTGAAGAGGCCGCAAACGGCGACGAAGAATGGCTAGCCGTCATACACGGAGGCAGCGGACAAATACCAAGTACCGAAGGGAGACCCAAAGATAAGGCGGGATCAGCGGAAGAAGACATCGGGTAACAACAGCCGACGAGAGTTTTTTTTTTTTGCTTTTTTTTTTCAGATCAAGTCAACTGACGAAGAAGAGAAAACGGATCTAGCCCTGCTCCGATCGATCGATCTGGGCAGGGAGATAGCAGGGGCAAGGGAAAACAAAGAGCAGCACACGCGGGCCGATCGGCCGGCCAGGGAGCGGAGCGCGCGGGCCGTCGGAGAGAAGGGAGCAGCAGCACGGAAGATCAGAGATCGATCACCAGGAAGCAGACCAGAGGATCGGCCGGCAGCCAGGGACGGGATCGGACCAGGGGAGATCGGCAGAGCAGCAGATCGGGCAATCACGGCCAGATCGGGCGGGGCGGGCGGGGCGATTCCGCTCACGGCCAGATCGGGCGGGCGGGCGGGGCGATTCCGTTCAGAACCAGGAAGAGATCGGGCGGGGCGGCGGGAAAAAGACCTGCGATCCCACGACGGCCACGAAGACGGCCACGGATGAAGGATGGCAACTACGGCCGGGACGACAACGTACACACTAGGACCAAGTTGCACCTTCATTGACGTGTGTTAAGCTTCATGCACTAGCCACTTGAACCAAAAGTCCGAACTGATGGGAAGGGCTAGGCAATCCACATATACACTTCACAACACCCCCACTCGCGTGTGACGGGAGAAGAGAAAGTCAACACGTGAAAGAAGAAGAGCACACCGAAACAGCGGTGGCTAAAGAGGGGGGCAACAGCAATTTTTAGGGTTAATTGCGAAAACCATGTGAAAGCCAGGATTTGAACTCGAGACCTGGGGCTCTGATACCATGTTAAGCTTCATGCACTAGCCACTTGAACCAAAAATCCGAACTGATGGAAAGGGCTAGGCAATCCACATATACACTTCACGCAACTACGGCCGGGACGACAACGTACAGACTAGGACCAAGTTTTGCTCTGATACCATGTTAGGGCAATATGCTTGATGTATTACCAGGGGGCCAAAGGCCACAATATATAGTACATGTACAGGTGCACATATGCAGAAAACCCCCTAACATATGGAGAAACTACAATATACAGATATATACATCTAACAATATACATGATACCTATAAAATACTCCCTATTGTAACTAGTCTAAGCTCAAAATCACCGTGTCAAAAAAAAGTCGAAGATCAGCGTTGCCTCCGTCTATTCTATCCAATATCAATGCGGGTCGGTTAGGGTGTGCCTCGGCCATGCTATTCAAAGCATCCTCCACAGCCTCCACCTCTGCAGGCGTCACTCCCGAGCTGTGCACTGAGATATAGACCCGACACAGGCTGGAGAGGTGTTGGATGCCAAAATTAACACCACTACCAGCAGGCTTGAGCTCATCTAGGAAAATACTGATCTCAAGCTTGTTGAGATTTGGCATTGCCCCTGCTTCAAACCTCAGCTCTCTGGAACCATATGGCATTTCAAACTTCTGTAACTGTTGAAATCCTCTGCTGATGACAATGGGCCCTCTTCCTACACAAGAACTGTACATGTCCAGTTGCACCAGAGTAGGTATACCTGCAAAAGTATCAAAGTCTTGCGGCTCTACTTTCACATCAGGACAAATACGTAATTTTTCTAGGTTGTCCAGAGAATGCAACCAGTTGTTAATCCAACAGACTTTCCCATAATGTACTTCAACCTCTCGGATGCTTTTCAGATCAGGGAGCGTACACTGGCCAACGAAGTCATCTGTTTTTGGCAACACGATTCTAACACAGATGATCTTAAGGCTGCATTTTTCCAGCTCACGAAGAGAGGACACTAGCTTTTCGTTCCAATGTTCTGCTTGGTCAAGTCCACAGATTTTCCAAGCAAATTTCAGCTTCCTGAGGTTTGTTAGCTTGCCAAGCTCTTCCCCAAAGTTTGGTGACTGCCTCCAGAGTGCTATATCCTCAAGCTCTTCCAAGCTCTTCATGTTCCCAATCCCATTGGGCAATTTTGTTGCCCGATCAAGAATCAGACGTGTCAATCGTTTTAGCCGGCTAACTGATTCAGGCAGCTCAAGTAAGCTTCTGCATTTTGCGTGTAGTGTCTCCAGATACTCCAAGTCTCCAATTTGATTAGGAAGCTCAGATATATCTGTGTTACAAATGTTCAAGTACCTCAGCTGGAAAAGTCTTCCAATATGTTTGACATGATGGTTCCCCACTGCATCACAACCATATACATCCAGCACACGTAGAGCACTAGACTTCGGTAAGGTAGGAAAATATATGTTCCCATCATACCCAAAATACCCAAGTGTCCGAGCATGTGATAGATCCAGTTGCTCAAAACTTCCTTGTTCCTCATTCCCAGTCAGAGAGAGCCGACGGATTTTTCTATCTTGCTTTGAACGACTTCCTAGGAATGCACAAAAGTTCTCTTCGGTAGCCTTTAAAATGAGGAAATCAAGGATAGTGTCGTGAACTCGACAAATGGTGGCCTTGCCATCATATTCTATATCAACCGGCTGTATTAAACTTCTGTTAACAAGCTCATGAAAATAGATCTCTGCTAATTCAACAAGATCCTCCCCACGTTCGCCATGAATAAAACCCTCAGAAATCCATCTGTGTACTAAACGCTGCACTTGAATCTCATAATCTTCTGGAAACATAGTCAAATACAACAGGCAACTTCTTAGGTGAAGGGGAAGGTCAAAGTAACTCAGCGACAGTATGTATATCATGGCATTAGTGCCAGAACTTTTGCCTTGTGAGAAGCCAGCAGAACGTCTCACACGCTCCCACTCTTCTTTTGATTCCCTGTGCAATGCCAGTAAGCCAGATATGGCATTGATCGCCAATGGTAAACCATCACATTTTTTTAAAATATCTTCTGAGGCTTCTTTCAATTTTGAAGGGCAATTTTCTTCAGAACCAAATATTCTCTTGAAAAATAGCTTCTTCGAGTCAGAAACATTAAGTGGTTTGATTTTGTAGACAAGATCCCCATGAGAAGAGCAACATGATTTAGCTATGCCATACACACGTGTTGTGGTCATGATTACACTGCCACAACTGTTCTTGAATAACGCACAATCCAACGTTTGCCATGTACATAAATCCCATATATCATCAATTACAATAAAGTACCTGCCACACAGTTTTAGGAAAATGAAGACATTATATACTATGTATGTGTTAGCGTACCTAATCACATTTCATATCACATTAGTAATAACCACGTGAGAGACTACTTGCTCCTGGGGAGAACATACGCCAATATTGGTCAGTTTTATCAAAAGCTACTTCTATGCGTAAGGGTTGGATGCTTGCATGGCTTTCAACATTGTTTCAACATGTTAATTATATTAATTTAACTCAATGCGGAAGTACTCTAACTATTGTTGTTTGTGTTTAGGAATAATTGGTTCGTCTTTCACTCAAGAAATTAAAACTCAAGGTGCAGAGTACGGAAAATTTGTATTCGAATTAGTATTCATGTGCATAGAAGGGCTATGTTATGGCTGTGTGCATCTATTGATGCAGAGGCCGGAGCGATGCTCCCATATCGAAAAAAAAGAAGGGCTATGTTGAAATACAGTGCAGTGCTCGTGTGTCCCGCATTTTGCATCAGGTCTAATAATCAACCACTACGTGAAACTATACAGACTACGCCTACAAAAGTGATATGTATTTTTATGCAAAATATTTTTATATCAGATGCATCTGTTAGTTTTGTTGGCATATTACAAATGAAATCATAGTCTTTATCATGCACTGGAGCGTGAAAAGTCAAACATACTGTTGGGGATATTGCTATGTTGCTCTAACATCAGGGAAGAGGGATGAGGTTAATTAGTCCCATCGATGCTAACAGAGCACAGATCCTCAAAAAGAGATGAGCAAATCGGAAAGGACCTATTAGCCATAAGAGAAAGACTAATATAACAGAAAATGTGTATCCTATCTAACGGTATACGTTAGATGATTGAGGATGATGATATCCCACTGAATTTAGATGATCACTTGGAACATCTTAAACCAATGGTTAAAGTAAAGAAAAATAGACAAAGGAAAGTTTATGATACTAGCAATATTCGCAAAAGCAGTAGGAAAAGAATTAAGAAACAATTTTCATAATGCAGAATATAAAAGGTACTAACTGGAATCCAGGAGATTTTGGAGATACTGATAAGCATTTGTTTGTCAAAGAGGCAATTCGAGAACATAAATTAGACTTCAAAGCTTTGTTGGAAACTGCGAGATCTAATTTCTCCATTCCTTTTTTGAAAAAATTAGCTGCGGGATATAATTTCTCTTGGTTTTGCTTACCACCACATGGTCGCTCAGTGGGTATTCTAGTGGGAATAAACTCCGATACGCTACAAGTGTTAAAAGTAAGTACGGGAGACTTTTGTGTTAAACTTCATATTAAATGTAAGAGATATGGATTTGAATGGATTCTGGTGCCGGTTTGTGGGGCTGCCCAGGACTTGCACAAAGCAGAATTTTTGGCTGAATTAGTGAGAACTTGTGAATCTAAAACACTACCTATGTTGGTAGGGGGGTGATTTCAAATATTATTAGTAAAAGGAAGGAGAAAACTAATGATAATTTCAAAGCGTGTTGGCCCTTTGTTTTTAATGCAATAATTGAGCACTTGAACTTGCATGAAATTTCTCTCACTGGGAGACAATTTACATGGGCAAGTAGGAGAGAAGAACCTACATATGAGAAACTAGATAGAGTTCTAGCATCAATCTCGTGAGAACAAAAATTTCCTTTGGTGACTGTTAGAGCTTTAACTAGAGCTGATTCTGACCATACTCCAATACTTATTGATTCAGGAGTGAAAGCACACCTAGATAACCAAGCAAAATTCTCTTTTAAGCTACATTGGTTGCGACAAGAGGTTTTTTTTATATGGTAGTAAAGGAGTGGAACTCAGTCATAGGTGGAGCTAGTCCGATGGAAGTTTGGTTGAATAAGCTAAGACATATAAGAAGATTCCTTAAGGGATGGACAAAAAATCAGAGTGGAAAGTATAAGAAAGAAAAAGAGAGATTGTTAAATATCATGGATCATCTTGATTTGAAAGTGGAAACAAATATTTTAAATACACATGAAAGGGAGGAATTAAAAATGGCAAATGATAGTCTGAATAAATTAAAAAGAGAAGAGGAGTCCAAATGGGCCCAGAGAGCGAAAGTAAAGCATATTCAAGAAGAGGGTAATAATACGAGATATTTTCACCTAATAGCGAATGGTAAACACCGAAGAAAGAAAATTTTCCAATTAGAACAACAATAGGGGACTATTGTTGGGGAAGATAATTTAAAGTTCTATATTACTGAATTCTATAAGAAATTTTTTGGAGCACCGACACCAACCAATATTTATTTAGTTGAAGAGAAGATCCACGATATCACGCAAATTTCATTAATTGAGAATGAGATCTTATCGGCCCCTTTTACTGAAGAGGATGTTTTTCAGGCAATTTCTCAGATGGAACTGAATAAAGCTCCTGGACCAGATGGTTTTCCAGCTGAGTTCTATCAAATTTTTTGGGATGTAATAAAGGGTGATTTGATGGCCTTATTCTCACAGTTTACCAATGGGGATTTGCCCCTTTATAAACTAAATTTTGGTGTTATCACATTGTTACCCAAGAAAGAGAATGTTGTTCAAATACAACAATATAGACCTATTTGTTTACTAAATGTATGTTTTAAGATATTCACTAAAGTTGGTACGAATCGCATCTCGGGGATTGCCCATAGAGTTATAAAACCAACTCAATCAGCATTTATGCTAGGTAGGAATATTTTGGAAGGGGTAGTCATACTTCATGAAACAATTAATGAACTACATACTAAGAAGATGGATGGGGTGTTATTTAAAATCGACTTCGAGAAAGCATATGATAAGGTGAAATGGCCTTTTTTACAACAAACATTACGAATGAAGGGATTTGCTCCAGAATGGGGGAGATTAGTGCAACAATTCGTTGAAGGAGGTAGTGTTGGGGTGAAGGTGAATGATGATATTGGACATTATTTCCAGACAAAAAAAGGTCTAAGGCAAGGAGATCCTCTGTCTCGAATGCTTTTTAATATTGTAGTGGATATGCTTGCCATCTTAATTGAAAGAGCAAAAGAGGATGGTCAAGTAGGAGGGCTAATTCCTCATTTAGTTGGGGGAGGTCTCTCTATACTACAATACGCTGATGATACTATCCTTTTTTGGAACATGACCTCAACAAAGCAGTTAATATGAAATTAATTTTGTGTCTCTTTGAAGAGTTATCGGGACTCAAGATTAACTTTCATAAAAGTGAGATTTTTTGTTTTGGAAAGGCAAAGGAGGAGGAGGACCAGTATAAGCAGATCTTTGGATGTGATGCTGGACAACTTCCCTTTAGATACTTGGGTATTCCAATCCATTACAAAAAACTCAAAAATTCGGATTGGTATCCGGTAGAAACACGGTTTGAGAGTAAATTAGGATGCTGGAAAGGGAAGTTACTATCCTATGGTGATAGGTTAGTTTTATTAATTCAGTGTTAACTAGCTTACCGATGTTTATGTTGTCTTTCCTACAAATACCTATTGGGGTAAGGAAACATTTGGACTTCTATAGATCAAGGTTCTTTTGGCAGTCCGATGAAAACAAAAGAAAATACCGGCTTACAAAATGGAACATTGTTTGTAGACCCAAAGATCAAGGGGGCTTAGGCATTGAGGTTCTCGAAATCAAAAATAGATGTTTATTGAGTAAATGGCTTTTTAAACTTCTTAATGAAGACGGGGTGTGGCAGGAATTGCTACATAATAAATACCTAAGAAAGAAGACATTATCGGAGGTTCAAGCGAGACCTACTGATTTCCCATTCTGGAAAGGTTTAATGGAGGTTAAACAAGAGTTTTTTTCTAGGGGTTTTTTCAAAGTGGGCAATGGTTTGAGTATCCGCTTCTGGGAAGATACCTAGTTAGGAAATACTTCTTTGGCTCAACAATATCCGTCTCTCTATAATGTAGTACACCATAAGAATGTCACACTGGCACAGGTGTTAGCCCAAACTCCACTGAATATTACATTCCAAAGAGTGTTGAGTGGTAATAAATGGACTTCATGGTTGCAATTATGTCGGAGACTTATGATGGTACAATTGAATGAAGAGGATGATCGGTTTGTCTGGAATTTGACAACGAGTGGTTTGTTTACAGTGAAATCGATGTATGAAGATCTTATGTGTGACCATACCCCCTTCCTCAGGAAGTATCTATGGAAGGTTAAAATCCCTCTAAAGAAAAAGATTTTCATGTGGTTCTTGAGTAATAAGGTGTTGTTAACTAAGGACAATCTAGCTAAGCGTTATTGGAATGGTGTACAAAATGTGTTTTCTGTGGGGAACAGGAGACCATTCAATACCTTTTTATTGAATGCCCTTTAGCTAAGCTCTTATGGCGTACGGTTAACTTTACATATGATCTTCCACCTCCCACCAATGTTACTAATATGTTTGGTAATTGGTTAAATGGAGTATATAGACAATCTAAGGCTTTTATCCGGATTGGGGTTTCTGCTTTATGTTGGTCTACTTGGAGGGTCAGGAATGATATAATCTTTAATAAAAAAAACATCTTTTCATTTCTTGCAGGTTATCCATATGGTCTCCCACTGGGTCCAGCTTTGGGCCCTACTCTCTCCGGAGGGGCAGCGGGATGCCATGGTTTCTGGATGCACACGCTCCTGATGGTCGCTCAGGATATCTTGTACCAGGATGGTTGGCGACATACTAGAAGGCTATGTTGATGTGTACACATAGTATGTGTTTATTTCGATGGTTGATTTTTTTATCAATCTTCGAGGATGCGTGAGTTGTAAACAATACTCTTTTGAACCTTCTTTTAAATAAATGACCGTGTGGATCGTCATGATGCAGAAGCCGGGGAATACCCCCATTTCGAAAAACAATCTAACGGTATACGTATATCATGTCCAATGCACAGATTTAATTTGTGACAATAAGACTAAGATTTTTGCAACTTGTAAAGTTTAAATAAATTTAGTAGTTTGTAGGAAGCTGCATGACCACTACCAGCAACAACGCGACTAACATTATTGTGACCTGTTTGGATCAAAACTGAGCAGTAGAATTCCCTTACCTTTTATCTTTCAAGAATTCTCTAATGTGGTCGATGATGTGTTGTAGATCCTCTGATCCAGCATGAGCCTCTGTTTTATTTTGTATTTGAGACAATACAGAACTCAAAATCTTCGTCATGTCAGGATTTCGTGAAATAGACACGAAAGCACGACATTCAAAGTTTTCCCCAAGCTTGTCATAAACCTGTTTGGCAAGAGTAGTCTTGCCTAACCCTCCATATCCAACAAAAGAGACCACTTTTGGGTGATGTGACGATTCACTTTCCTCGGTTCCCAACCACTTTACAACTTCATCTCTTGGCCCATCGATACCGACAAGTTCGGAAGCATCTTTATAGATAGCAAGGAGTCGGGGGTCAACCCTTGCATTTCTAGGCTTGGAGGAAGACTCCTCGATCTTGTACCTTCATTTTTTATGAAGAAATTCGGTATAAAGAGTGCAAACTATTGGTGATAATATTTGATAAAATGTTAACCTCTCACTAATTAAAGTAAATAGTTATTGCACTGAAAAATACTTACGTACCTTGCATATCTCTTGTTGACCTCCTTGATTTGGCTCTTGATGTCTTTGACATCCTTGGCAATCCGATGACGGGTCTTGATGTTGGTAATCTTGCTCATGCTTTTGCTAAAAAACTCCCTGAAGCGATCAGAGTTGGAGCTGGCTGGCTCATGGTCCACGAGAAGGATGAACTTGTCGATTTTATCCTCGATCTCATATGACAGCTCCCTCACAGCATCGGCACGAAGCTTTGCTTGGTGGTCAGGTTCCTCAACATCTGCCATCATGAGGAGGAATGCTTGCATAGCCTCGAGCTCATCTTTGAGAGAGTTGATGTCATCACGGACACCCTTGAGCAGCTTGTATTCATCACTCAACATGGTACCTAACTTTTTCAGGAGGGAACCCATCGCTCCAGTGGATGCGCTCACAAGAAGTTCCGCCATTGTTGCCCACTCTGTTCTCTGAGACTATCTGGTTATGGGCTCGCAAACAGAGTGCTCTTACTTTTGCGATATAGGCGATGTCGATCCCAGCTCGCAACTCAACGATTGCTATCTATGTATAGAAAGAGTATCAAAGCATGTGGTTGCACAAACTTGTCATCGGTTTTATCGCTGCTCTTGGAAGGGAATCTACTTTGAAACTGACAAATTAATTCTCTATGCAGTTCCCCATGCTTGCCATGAGAAATTGTGGATCTCAAAACCATGATACTTCTTTTGAATTAGAGTGTGTACACATTCTCGAAAAAAAAATTAGTGTGTACAAGCGTAGTCTGACATTGCTTTATGAAAACTCTGCACTCAGTTTTTACAGGAAACTATGCACAAAGTATTTTTTTTTTCCGCGGGAAACTCCACAAACAGCTCGTCGTGTTTCCCATGTGAAATTGCTCATCTCAAGAGGACATGCACTAGTGGCAACCTTGTCACTTCATTATTGTATTGGCAACCTTTATCACTTTGTTGAACTGACTGTAGTTGAACTGCACCAGGAGTCATATACTTTGAACTGACTGTAGTTGGATAGCTTTCACATCTTTCATCAAATGCATATGCTGGGTAACGCCATAGAGAGCTACACATCATAAATTACTGCTCGTTAAGAATTGTAATCTCAAGATCCTCAACAGTGAACACACATACTGCGTACTTAAAAAAGAAAGTTTCAGACTTAGGGCATCTTCAGTGGCGCGACGCATTTTATTGTCCGCGCGCGTCCGTTTACGTCGCGCAGCGGACGCTCAAATGACCGTTTTCGTCTGTGCATCCGTTTGCGTCCGGGGTTGGCTCCAGCGGCCCGACGCATTTTTTTTTCTCTTTTTCATTTGAACATAGTTCCAAATACTACAAATTGGAAGATTATTTTACACAAACTAATATATAGTTTAGAACATGGTTTACACAAACGAATACATAGTTTGAACCATGGTTGACACAAATATAAATATTTTTAAAATAGAAACCAGTTGTGTTGATTTCCGTATGTTCGCTGCCAAGAAAGAACATTCGAGGGCACACACAGTCACCCAAACTGGAAAATCCAGCGGGAGGCATGACGGTGCCCTTGTTGGTTCTACCGAGGAAGAACAGACAGAAACCTTCCACTACTGGCTTCGTCTGGCCCGTAGCCAGATTCGCTGCAAAGAAAGAACACTCTACGTTCTAACTATCGGAGTTCGACGCGGATTCGTCGGTGTGGTAGTGCCTGCGGCAGGCCGTGTCGTCAAACACCTTGACGACCATCTCACCGTCTCCCTCGTAGAGGAAGGTGAGATGGCAGCCGGGCTCGAGCGCGAGGTCACGGGCGAACTTGCCCCACCCGGTGTGCAGGTACATCTTGCCCTGCCCGTTGAACAGGACCTCCACGTTCCAGCAGCAGAAGTTGCAGCTGGCCTCCCGTAGCTGCAAATGCGCCGGCTCGACGCCATCGACGAACTCGGCGAACTTGTCCGGGAGCTGCTTGATGTCGAGCGGGTCGTCGTCGATGCGGAGCAGGAACTCGAAGCAGCGGTCCTCCACGGCGGAGGAAGACGAAGAGGGCGCAGGCGACGACGAGCGTGGAGCCATAGCTGCTCCACCACGGCGGCCCCTGCCCCATCCCCGGGGGCGCCCAGGACCGCGGCCTCGACCGCCTCGCCGGCCACCAGGACCCGCCATGGTCTTCCTCGCGGGCCTGGCTGCGTCGCAGGAACACCTAGGCGGCGGAATGGTGGAGCTTTGTGGCGGCTAGGGTTTCTTTGGAGGAGTGGATGAGGAAGAAGAACGCGCGCCCCCTTTATATAGGCCGGAGGCATGCGGTGGCCGCGGGACGCGTGGCGACGCCATTAACGTGGTTGGCGGAGGTGGGCTGCGGCCGCTCGGCAGCAGAGGCATCGCCATTAACGTGGCGCAGATTACCGAAGCGACGCAGCGGCGCCAGTCGCTGACGCGTTTGAGAAGACGCATCGACGCAGGGTCGCTGCCAGGCGGGCCCGACGAAACGTCCGCCAGATACGAGCGGACACTTTCGGCGTGCGTAGTGTCCGCAGAGACGCATCTGAGGCGCATATTTGGGCCAGGTTTGCGTCTCCGCGGACGGCCCGGTCACTTTGCGTCGCCCCGCTGGAGGTGGTGCCAGACGCATTTCCAGTCACGGCGGACGAAAACGGTCGCTGAGCGACCATTTTCCTACGACACTGGGGAAAATAACGGGACGGCTAGCTGTCAACCATCCCCTACTTGGGGAAGATAACAGGGATTCCTAGCTATCTCTAAATTATACACTGCCAATGTCCATAGTTGCTCCGGCTCTATTCACTAGTAGAAAACAGGCCTTTCGTCAGGCCCCTTTGGTCCCGGCCGTGTCTTGGACCGGGACCAAAGGCCTGGCCACGTCGCCCCGAATCCGCCCAATCGTACGGAACCCATTTGTCCCGGTTTATATCCCAAACCGGTACTAAAGGATTTTGCGGCCCGCTGCGCCTGCGGTACCCCTTTAGTCCCGGCTGGCGACACGAGCCGGGACTTAAAGTCAAACGGTTCGTTCCCGTGGACGCCGATCGTCGCGTCGCCATTACTGGCGTTGAAATCGAGCATCACGTGTCGCCATTACGAGAATCTGAACCGCCGACGTCGGCGGCCAGCCACGGGAATTGATCACCCGAGGGCTAGCCTATTCATCTTCATCTTCCTTTCCTTTATATGCCTCACATCTTCACCATTGCCACACACATTCTTCTCCATCTCATCTCCTCTACCAAAAAGATCTCCTCTCCGTCGACGTTTCGAACTCAATGGAGCACCTCGTGTGCGACCCGGCTCCTCGAACTCAGGTATACCACCTCATGGCCGAAGAGATGGATTTCAAGGTCACGGTCGCTCTCCATGCAAGAAGGGTGGAGAAGTGGATCCGCACCGTGAAGAGGGACTATCTCTACAACGCACCAATCAAGTGCGTCGACTTGGACTGCGAGTTCACCAACCCTCGCGAGGGTGATCAGCGCGCCGCCGTCCTTCAACTCTCGGTGGCGTCCGAGAATTTGGTATTCCAGAATTGTCAGGCTGATAAAGTGATACAAGTTCTCACACTAGTAGGAAAAGCCTTATAGCTGAGATCTTAGTTCTGTGGCGTACCGACCTAAAATGCGCCACAGAAAGTTGTTTTGTGGCGCACCTGGCTGGGTGCGCCACAAAAATAGCTTATTTTTGTGGCGCACCAAGAATCTGTGCGCCACAGAAACTAGGTGGGGCCCACACCCTGCCACCCCTAATCATTGGTTCCACTATTTCTATGGCGCACTGCACTCGGTGCGCCACAGAAATAATTGATTCAGTGGCGCACTTGTTCTGGTGCGCCACAGAAATAGTGGAACTATATCATCCCGTGTAACCCCTCCCCACGCGTACCGCGCGCCCGCCGTACCCCGCCCTCTCCCCTCTTCGATCCCTACCGCCGCGCGCCGCCATGGTGAACGCTGGCATCGCCGTCGCCGTCCCTGCCGCCTTCCTCCGCAAGGGACGCATGCCGCCATGCTCCTCCCATCCCCGCCACCTGTAGCACAAGCTGCCGCTACGTCAAGGAGCGGCCGCCGCATCAAGGTGGAGGAGGGGCCGGCGTCGCGTCAAGGTGGAGGAGCCGCCGCGTCCTCCACCCATGTCGTCGTCGTCGGTGAGCTCCTCCACCCCTGCCGTCATTGTCGGTGAGCTTACTCCCCTCCCCTCCCTCTTCCTCTCCCACGCGAGCACAAAGTGCTCGACGAAATTACTTTGTCCCTTTGTCCTTGGTTGCCTCCTTAATTGATGCCTTATGATCCAAATTACTATATTATTGGATTGAGTGATATGGCTACTGCTTGTTTGCTCTCCAAATTACCAAGTGATGAATATATAATCCCTTTGGAGCATCTGCCCCATGCTATATATGTGTGTTTGACCATGCTTATGATGGATTTCTTTTAAGGACTCTAGCTAGATTAGAGGGAAAAAGTTGCTGCTTTGTTGCCTATGATAATGTATCATGAAATGTTTCCCTTTGTCCCTGGTTGCCTCCTTAATTGATGCCTTATGATCCAAATTACTATATTATTGGATTGAGTGATATGGCTACTGCTTGTTTGCTCTCCAAATTACCAAGTGATGAATATATAATCCCTTTGGAGCATCTACCCCACGCTATATATGTGTGTTTGACCATGCTTATGATGGATTTCTTATAAGGACTCTAGCTAGATTAGAGGGGAAAAAGTTGCTGCTTTGTTGCCTATGATAATGGATCATCAAATGTTTCCCTTTGTCCCTGGTTGCCTCCTTAATTGATGCCTTATGATCCAAATGACCCAAGTCCCTTGCATGATCCCATTTGTCCCTAATGTTGCTTAAGATGAATAAATTCCCTCTAATCACTATTTGGAGATAAGGACTAGTTCTTGATTTCCATTAGCTAGACTCCAATATTAAAAATGTCTCCAAAATATGAAGACAAACATTTTAACATTACCCCAATGTTATTTCTCTCAAATGGACAGTTTCTGATGGTATGTGATACGTCTCCAACGTATCTATAATTTCTGATGTTCCATGCTAGTTTAATGACAATACCTACATGTTTTGTTCACACTTTATATCATTTTTATGCATTTTCTGGAACTAACCTATTAACAAGATGCCGAAGTGTCAGTTCCTGTTTTCTGCTGTTTTTGGTTTCAGAAATCCTACACAGGAAATATTCTCGGAATTGGACGAAACAAAAGCGAAACTTCCTATTTTCCACGGAGGGTTCCAGAACATCGAAGGAGAGTCGGAGGCGGCCAGCAGGGGGCCCACACCATAGGGCGGCGCGGCCAGGCCCCTGGGCACGCCAGCCTATGGGGGGGCCACCCCCTGGCTCCTCCGAGGCCGCCCTTCCGCCTATATATTCTCTCCGTCGCGAAAACCCTAAAATATCGAGTCATATCCCACGAAGAGTTCCGTAGCCGCCGCCATCGCGAAGACAAGTTTCGGGGGACGAAGTCTCCGTTCCGGCACGCCGCCGGGACGGGGAATTGCCCCCGGAGTCATCTCCATCGACACCACCGCCATCTTCATCGCCGTTGCTCGTCTCCCATGATGAGGAGGGAGTAGTTCTCCCCGAGGCTGAGGGCTCTACCGGTAGCTATGTGGTTCATCTCTCTCTCCCATTGTGTGATCTTTATGTGATCATGAGCTTTGTATCACTATTAATCTATGTGCTACTCTAGTGATGTTATTAAAGTAGTCTATTCCTCCTCCATGATGTAAAGTTGACAGTGTGTGCATCATGTAGTACTTGGCGTAGGTTATGATTGTAACCTCTTGTAGATTATGAAGTTAACTATTACTATGATAGTATTGATGCGATCTATTCCCCCTTTCATAGCTATTGTTGACAGTGTGTATGCTATGTTAGTACTCGGTCTAAATTGCAACGGTCTATTATGCACTCTAGAGGTTACTTTAACATGAACTCCGCATTCACTCTCCACGGTGTGATGGTGACAGTGTGCGCATCGTGTGTGATTCCTTTATGAAGTTGTGGAGCTTGTTTACTCCGGCTTGAGGGTGCTCTTGTAGCCCTACACAATGAATGGTGTTTGTTATCCAACAAGAGAGTGTTTGAGATTAGCGTTTATTTATTCAGTTATGTGATCATTGTTGAGAGTGTCCACTAGTGAAAGTATGATCCCTAGGCCTTGTTTCCAAATACTGCAAACATCGCTTATTTACTGTTTTACTGCATCTTTACTTCCTGCAATATTTACTTCAGATCGCAATTACCATTTACCACCATCTATACCACCTGTGTTTTAATATCTCTTCGCCGAACTAGTGCACCTATACATCTGACAAGTGTATTAGGTGTGTTGGGGACACAAGAGACTTCTTGTATCTTAATTGCAGGGTTGCTTGAGAGGAATATCTTTGACCTCTACCTCCGTGAGTTCGATAAAACTTGGGTGATCCATTTAAGGGAATCTTGCTGCTGTTCTACAAACCTCTGCTCTTGGAGGCCCAACACTGTCTACAGGAATAGAAGCGTGCGTAGATATCAAGCTATTTTCTGGCGCCGTTGCCGGGGAGCTGAAGAAAAGTTACACCACAGAGAATTGCCTCCCACGGCAACAACTATTTTATGGCGCCGTTGCCGGGGAGGTAAGGTAAAAGGTATTTACATCCTCCGACTACTAAGCTATTTCCTAGCACTGTTGCCGGTGTGTGAGTGCTCGAAGCTATCTCCTTTAGATTCTGCAATTATATCTTTTTGTTTCTTGTTTTTATTTTCACTAGTTAGGCTTAATGGAAAACAACAAAAAAATTAGAGATCTTTATAGTATTTATCTTGAGTTAGGACATGCGGTGTTTGAAGAGAAAATTAAAAAACCCATGGAACTTTGTTTGCAAAATAGTTGTAGCAATGTTTTTAGCATGAACTCTTTGAACACAATTATTGCTAATGATATGGAAGAATTTAAGCTTGGGGAGGTCGATTTTGATGAAAATGATCTCGTTAGTCCTCCGGGTATGGAAGAGAAAGTTTATGTTGATTATGATATGTCTCCTATATATGATGTTTGCAATGATGAATATGATATTTTCAGTCCACCTACTATGGAGGATAAAGTTTATTATGATTATATCATGCCTGCTATTTATGATGATTAAAATGATGAATATGATATTTTCAGTCCACCTACTATTGAGGAGGAAATCAATTATGATTACAATATGCCTCCTATATATGATGATTATGGTGATGAGAATAATATTGATGGCTATCTTATTGAATTTTCTCCCACTACAATTAATAATAATGATTATGCTTATGTGGAGAGTAATACTTTTATGCATGTGGATAAGAATGCTTTATGTGATAGTTATATTGTTGAGTTTGTCCATGATGATACTGAAAGTTATTATAAGAGAGGGAAACATGGTTATATGCATCTTAATAATATTAAGTTTCCCCTCTTTATGTTGAGAATATTGAAGTTGCGCTTGTGTTGCCTTCCTATTCTCGTTGCATTATGCTTACATGACTTGTTTATTTACAAGATTCCTTTTCACAGGAAGAGGGTTAGGCTTAAATGTGTTTTGAATTTTCTTCTTGATGCTCTCTTTTGCTTCAACTCTTATTTCTTGTGAGAGCATCATTAAAATTACTGAGCCCATCTTAATGGCTATAAAGAAAGCACTTCTTGGGAGATAACCCATGTTTTTATTTTGCTACTGTTTTGTTGTGTCTTGGAAGTTTTTACTACTGTAGCAACCTCTCCTTATCATGTTTATTACGTTCTAATAGAAAGTTGATACTAGATTTGGATTTCTGCGCAGAAACAGACTTCTTGCCTGTCACGAATTCGCATTTTTCTCTCTGTAGAAGAATCAAAAAAATCAGCGAAAATTCATGCGTGATCCTCAGATATGTACGCAACTTTCATTAGTTTTGAGTTTTTCCATCTGAGCAAGTTAAGGTCCTCAGAAAAATTCGTCTTTACGGACTGTTCTGTTTTGAAGATTCTGCCTTTTATTTCGCAGTGCCTCTTTTACTGTGTTTGATTGGATTTCTTTTCTCCATTAAATTTCAGTAGCCTTGGGTAATGTCCAGAAGTGTTAAGAATGATTGTATCCTCTCTGAACATGTGAATTTTTAATTATGCACTAACCCTCTAATAAGATTGCTTTAAGTTTGGTGTGGAGGAAGTTTTCAAGGATCAAGAGAGGAGGATGATATGATATGATCAAGAAGAGTGAAAAGTCTAAGCTTGGGGATGCCCCCGTGGTTCATCCCTGCATATTTCAAGAAGACTTAAGCATCTAAGCTTGGGGATGCCCAAGGCATCCCCTTCTTCATCAACAACTTATCAGGTCACCTCTAGTGAAACTATATTTTTATTCCGTCACATCTTATGTTCTTTACTTGGAGCGTCTGTTTGTTTTTATTTTTGTTTATGTTTGAATAAATCGGATCCTACCATGCTTGTGTGGGAGAGAGACACGCTCCGCTTTTTCATATGAACACTAGTGTTCTTCGTTTTTACTTTTAATGTTCAATGGCAAAATTTGATCGCTTCACTTATTATTATTTGGTTGGAAACAGAAAATGCTTCATGTGGTAGTTGGTATATTGTCTTGAATAATTTGATACTTGGCAATTGTTTTGAGCTCTCAAGTAGATCATGTTTAAGCTCTTGCATCATGTAGTTTAAATCTATTAGTGGAGAACTACCGTAGAGCTTGTTGAAATTTGGTTTGCATGATTGGTCTCTCTAAGGTCTAGATATTATCTGGTAAAAGTGTTTGAACAACAAGGAAGACAGTGTAGAGTCTTATAATGCTTGCAATATGTTCTTGTGTAAGTTTTTGCTGTACCGGTTCATACTTGTGTTTGCTTCAAACAACCTTGCTAGCCAAAGCCTTGTACTGAGAGGAAATGCTTCTCGTGCATCCAAAAACCTTGAGCCAAAACCTATGCCATTTGTGTCCAACATAACTACCTATATGTGGTATTTTTCTGCCATTCCAAAGTAAATTGCTTGCGTGCTACCTTTAAAATTTCATTCCATTTCTTTGCAGTACATAGCTCATGGGAAAGTAGCCTAAAAAACTATTGTGGTAATGAATATGTTGCTATGTATCTTAGTTCTTATAAGTTGCTTGTTGAGCGGTAACCATGTTTCTGGGGACGCCATCAACCTATACCTTTGTTGGATATCATGTGAATTGCTATGCATGTTCGTCTTGTCTGAAGTAAGGGAGATTTTCCATGTGTTGAATGGTTTGAGTATGCATGTTGTTAGAGAAGAACATTGGGCCGCCAACCAAAGCCATGTATCATGGTGGAAGTTTCAGCTTGGACATTAATCCTTAGAATCTCTCATGAGAATATTATTTGTTGTTGAATGCTTTAAGCATTAAAAAGAGGAGTCCATTATCTGTTTTCTATGTTGTCCCGGTATGGATGTCCTCAAGTTGAGATCTATCAAAATCGAGAAATCAAATGCGATTTATCTCCTTGGACCTTTGTACAGGTGGCATAGAGGTACCCCTTTGTGACACTTGGTTGAAACATATGTAATGCAATGATAATCCATGGAAAATCCGAGCTAATTAGGACAAGGTGCGGGCACTATTGGTATTCGATGCATGAGGCTTGCAACTTATAGGAAGTTTTATGCATAACACATATGAATTATTACTACCGTTGACACAATTGTTTCCATGTTTTCAAAATAAAAAGCTCTAGCACATGAGTAATCCCTGCTTCCCTCTGCGAAGGGTCTTTTTTTACTTTATGTTGAGTCAGTTTACCTACTTCTTTCTATCTTAGAAGCAAACACTTGTATCAACTGTGTGCATTGATTCTTACATGTTTACTTATTGCACTTGTTATATTACTTTATGTTGACAATTATCCATGAGATATACATGTTAGAAGTTGAAAGCAATTGTTGAAACTTAAATCTTCCTTTGTGTTGCTTTGAAACCTCTTACTTTGAATCTATTGCTTTATGAGTTAACTCTTATGCAAGAGTTTTTGATGCTTGTCTTGAAAGTACTATTCATGAAAAGTTTTTGCTATATGATTCAGTTGTTTAGTCATTATCTTTTTGTTATCAATCTATATACCATTGCTTTGAATCACTTCATTCATCTCATATGCTTTACAATATTGTTGATCAAGATTATGTTGGTTGCATGTCACTTCAGAAATTATTCTTTTTATCGTTTACCTACTCGAGGGCGAGTAGGAACTAAGCTTGGGGATGCTTGATACGTCTCCAACATATCTATAATTTCTGATGTTCCATGCTAGTTTTATTACAATACCTACATGTTTTGTTCACACTTTATATCATGTTTATGCATTTTCTGGAACTAACCTATTAACAAGATGCCGAAGTGTCAGTTCTTGTTTTCTGCTGTTTTTGGTTTCAGAAATCCTACACAGGAAATATTCTCGGAATTGGACGAAACAAAAGCGAAACTTCCTATTTTCCACGGAGGGTTCCAGAACATCGAAGGAGAGTCGGAGGCGGCCAGCAGGGGCCCACACCACAGGGCGGCGCGGCCAGGCCCCTGGGCGCGCCAGCCTATGGGGGGCCACCCCCTGGCTCCTCCGAGGCCGCCCTTCCGCCTATATATTCTCTCCGTCGCGAAAACCCTAAAATATCGAGTCATATCCCATGAAGAGTTCCGTAGCCGCCGCCATCGCGAAGACAAGTTTCGGGGGACAGAAGTCTCTGTTCCGGCACGCCGCCGGGACGGGAAATTGCCCCCGGAGTCATCTCCATCGACACCACCGCCATCTTCATCGCCGTTACTGTCTCCCATGATGAGGAGGGAGTAGTTCTCCTCCGAGGCTGAGGGCTCTACCGGTAGCTATGTGGTTCATCTCTCTCTCCCATGGTGTGATCTTTATGTGATCATGAGCTTTGTATCACTATTAATCTATGTGCTACTCTAGTGATGTTATTAAAGTAGTCTATTCCTCCTCCATGATGTAAAGTTGACAGTGTGTGCATCATGTAGTACTTGGCGTAGGTTATGATTATGAAGTTAACTATTACTATGATAGTATTGATGCGATCTATTCCCCCTTTCATAGCTATTGTTGACAGTGTGTATGCTATGTTAGTACTCGGTCTAAATTGCAACGGTCTATTATGCACTATAGAGGTTACTTTAACATGAACTCCGGATTCACTCTCCACAGTGTGACGGTGACAGTGTGCGCATCGTGTGTGATTCCTTTATGAAGTTGTGGAGCTTGTTTACTCCGGCTTGGGGGTGCTCTTGTAGCCCTACACAATGAATGGTGTTTGTTATCCAACAAGAGAGTGTTTGAGATTAGCATTTATTTATTCAGTTATGTGATCATTGTTGAGAGTGTCCACTAGTGAAAGTATGATCCCTAGGCCTTGTTTCCAAATACTGCAAACATCGCTTATTTACTGTTTTACTGCATCTTTACTTCCTGCAATATTTACTTCAGATCGCAATTACCGTTTACCACCATCTATACCACCTGTGTTTTAATATCTCTTCGCCGAACTAGTGCACCTATACATCTGACAAGTGTATTAGGTGTGTTGGGGACACAAGAGACTTCTTGTATCTTAATTGCAGGGTTGCTTGAGAGGAATATCTTTGACCTCTACCTCCGTGAGTTCGATAAACCTTGGGTGATCCACTTAAGGAAACTTGCTGCTGTTCTACAAACCTCTGATCTTGGAGGCCCAACACTGTCTACAGGAATAGAAGCGTGCATAGACATCAGTATGCTTGCTCCTGACTACTTTATCAATTCCCTATTGATCCTAATTAAGTACCCATGAATATCTGGTCGTGTTCTTTTGCTGTTTAGTTACTGTCAACACATGTGTTTGCATGTGTGTGTGAGCTGCTTGTAGTGTCACTTGACTGTTCAAGTTTCAATGTTGGTTACTTTTCCTCTAGTGCAAGAAATGGTTGAGCTGATGTTTATCCACTGTTGGCCTTTATTCTTCGTAGCTCAAAGTGTCATGCACATGTACCTTATGGGTGTACTATTATTCCGGGCCTCTCCTATTTAACTATATGGTTAAATTATCTGTTTGTCTTTTGTTAATCTCTCAGTGGCTGACAGTAACTAAATGAGCTTATGCTTAATTAGTCAGATGTTGAATTAGTAAGATCAAGTAGTGGCTTGAGTTCTTGTTGGTAATCAATGCCAAGAGAGAGCTACTTTATTTTAAGTAGAATTTCTTTTAAGGACTCTAGCTAGATTAGAGGGGAAAAAGATTGATGCTTTGTTGCCTATGATAATGGATCATCAAATGTTTCCCTTTGTCCCTGGTTGCCTCCTTAATTGATGCCTTATGATCCAAATGACCCAAGTCCCTTGCATGATCCCATTTGTCCCTAATGTTGTTTAAGATGAATAAATTCCCTCTAATCACCATTTGGAGATCAAGACTAGTTCATGATTTCCATTAGCTAGACTCCAATATTAAATGTCTCCCAAATATGGAGACAAACATTTTAACATCACCTCAATGTTATTTCTCTCAAATGGAGAGTTTCTGATGGTTTTTGAAAAACCAAGTGATGAATAATCCCTTGGTTTATACCAAGTGATGAATAATCCCTTTGGAGCATGATTAAACAACATCTATGCTTGATGTCTTAGCTCAGCCAATGATGCAAAGGCTGAGGCAAAAACTTGGATAAGAACAGATACTAGTATGAGGCATATGCTATCTAGTTGATACCACTTGGCTCTTTATTCCATTTTAGTGCCGATGATTAGAATGTTTGGTCACCTATACACTCCGGGAAGGCGCTAGTGAGCCTGGTGCGATGGCACAAATATCAATCTCTTGTGCATCCTACCTGACCTCACTAACGCCTTCCCAGAATGTTAATATTTGTTTCGACCAACAAAGTATGAGGTATTCCATTTAGTTCATACTAGCTACTTGTCTCTTATTTGAATTGGCACTTCTTAATTGCGTTAGCCGATGATTAGAATGTTTGGTCACTTGTACACTCTGGGGTGGGGCCAGTGAACCTGGTGTGATGGCACAAATATGAATCTCTTGTGCATCCTACTTGGCTTCACTGACCCCATCCCTGAATTTTAATATTTTTTTCGACCAACAAAGTATGAGGCATTCCATTTAGTTCATAGTAGCTACTTAATTGCATTGGCCTTTCTTCCATTTTAGTGCCGATGATTAGAATGTTTGGTCACTCGTACACTCGAGGGTGGAGCAAGTGAGCCTGGTGTGATGGCACAAATATCAATCTCTTGTGCATCCTACCTGGCCTCACTTACTCCATCCCTGAATGTTAATATTTGTTTCGACCAACAAAGTATGAAGCATATGATCGATATCTAGTTGAGATACCACTTGGCTCTTTCTTCCATTTTAGTGCCGATGATTAGAATGTTTGGTCACCTATACGCTGCAATATACTTTTTAGACGGGCCCCCCTTTCCCCGGCCGCCGTTCCGTGAACGAGTCCTTGACGAGACAACAATGCCGACCCGCCTCTCCGGCGCAGAACCACGCCAGTCCCAGCCGCCTCCCTTGTGGCCGCATCTCCTGCGCTCTTCTCCATGGCCGGACCACGATTGGCCTCACCGGGGGAATAATGATAATCGCCATCACCACTATCGTCAAACTCCACAGGTGCAGAGTACTTTGCAGCAGATGCCACTTTTCTTCCCTCACCGTCCAGTGAATGAGTCTTTGATGCAAAGACCGTGCCGGCCTGCCCAGCATCATGCCGACCCCTGTTGCCGCGCTTCAGGCCGTGTCTCCCACGCCCTGCACTCTTCGCCTTCTTGCCCGGTGAACCAATAGACTTTGCATGAAGGACTCTTTGCGTGAAGCGGGGCAACAGGGGCCGGCATGATGATGGGAAGGCCGACATGGTCTTTGCATGAAGGACTCGTTCACTGGACGGCGAGGGAAGAAAAGTGCCATCTGCTGCAAAGTACTCTGCACCTTGGAGTCTGACGATAGTGGTGATGGCGATTATCATTATTTCCCCGGTGAGTCCAATCGTGGTCCGGCCATGGAGAAGAGCGCAGGAGACGCGGGCACAAGGGAGGTGGCTGGGACTGCCGTGGTTCTGCGCTGGAGAGGCAGGTCGGCGTTGTTGTCTCGTCAAGGACCCGTTCACGGAACGGCGGCCGGGGAAAGAGGGGCCCTTCTGCAAAGTATACTGCGGTGTATACTGCAACTATGGTTTCTGACCATAGTATTTGTGTTGACCAACAATGTATGAGGCATTTATTCCATTTTTTCTTGTGCATCGGACTTGTTGGTCTCACTTGGTCTCACTTTCTTCCATTTTAATCATAGTAGGAACCGGATGAAGACCCGGATGCAAGCGAGCCTAGTGGGTAGAGAGGAGGGAGCAAAGGAGGAACCGGATGAAGACCACTTTGTATCTCGAAATTGTGAAATTTGTATGAATTAAGAGTTGTATGTAAAACATTTGACACTTGCCACTATATATGTATCTCGATCGGGCTGTAAGTAATGTGATAATGATGTCTACATTATATCTGTGCAATGTACATGCTATTTATATTATTTCTGTATGTTGCTGTATATAACCTATATATTGCTGTCTATAAACTGCATGTGTATAGAAGGCAGCACAAAATCGTGTATAATACAAGCGAATTCTGTGGCGCACTGGAAATCAATTCTGTGGCGTACGCTTTTCTGTGGCGCAGACGTTAATTCTGTGGCGCATAGGCCGGTGCGCCACAGAAACCTTATTTTTGTGGCGAAGTTTCTGTGGCGTACCACCCATGCGCCACAGAATCCATTTTTGGTGCGCCACTGATGAGGCTTTTCCTACTAGTGTCAAGGAGTTCTTGCGGGACGAGACCATCAGATTCTGCGGCGCGGCTATTGACAAGGATGTGGAGATGCTGAGTCCGTATGGTATTCATATTACTTTTGCGTACGACCTCCAGAAGATACTCCCGAATCCCACAAATAATCACATTCCGAGTCTATATGATCTGGCGAATTCTATCATTGGGACAAATCTTGAGAAGAAGAAGAGGAAGAAGTACAAGAAGAAGGACACCACGCTTGAAAAATAAGATGAACTGATATTTGGCTAGGCCAATGTTTCATTGAGCTACGAGCAAGTGCGCTATGCCGCTCTGGACGCTCGTCTGGGCTTCGAGATGGTTAGGAGTTATTGGGAGCTAGTTGGCTACAATAGCCATGTTGATCGTCTCAACATTTAAAGAACTATGTGTATGAACTATGTGTCTTTCTATAAATCGTCTTTAATATATATCGAACCATGTGTATGAATTATGTGTCTTTCAATATATATCGAACTATGTGTATGAACTAGCGACATATTTCCTTGTGTAGTTTACATCTCTGCATTCACTCAGGCACGTTTCTTGTATATCTATATTAGTCCATGCCTCTCCACGTCCACCTCCATCACCATCACGTTTCATGTATCTCTGTATGCCGCCACCTCCACGTCCACCTCCGTCACCATCACGCTGCACCTGACGCTCCACCATCACGCTGCAACCGGAGAAGATGCCATTCGGATTGCGGTTTAAAGATTTAAAGATATTATTTGTCCAATTGCGGTTTACAGATTTAAAGATATTAATTATCTGGCCATATTATATGAATAATGCATATATTATTTGATAATAATAATAAAAATGAATAAAACATAATTATTTCATATTCAAATTCCTCACATTTTTTTAATAATAAAGCATATATTATTTGTCCAATTGCGGTTTAGAGATTTAAAGATATTAATTATTTTGCCATATTATATGAACAATGCATAAATTATTTGATAATAATAATAATAAATGAATAAAAATATATTATTTCACATTCAAATTCCTGATACGTCTCCTACGTATCGATAATTTCTTATGTTCCATGCTACTTTATTGATGATACCTACATGTTTTATGCATACTTTATGTCATATTCGTGCATTTTCTGGAACTAACCTATTAACAAGATGCCGAAGTGCCAGTTCTCGTTTTCTCGCTATTTTTGGTTTCAGAAATCCTAGTAACGAAATATTCTCGGAATTGGACGAAATCAACGCCCAGGTTCCTATTTTCACCGGAAGCATCCAGAACACCCGAGAGCCGCCAGAGGGGGGCCACATAGGCCCCAGATGATAGGCCGGCGCGGCCCACCCCCTGGCCGCGCGGCCCTATGGTGTCGTCGCCCCTTCGACCTTCTGACGCCGCCTCTTCGCCTATATAAAGCCCCTGCGTCGAAAACTCTTACGGAAAAAGCCACGGTACGCGAAACCTTCCAGAGCCGCCGCCATCGCGAAGCCAAGATCTGGGGGACAGGAGTCTCTGTTCCGGCACCCTGCCGGACGGGGAAGTGCCCCCGGAAGGCTTCTCCATCGACACCGCTGCCATCTCCACCGCCATCTTCATCAACGCTGCTGCTCCCATGAAGAGGGAGTAGTTCTCCATCGAGGCTCGGGGCTGTACCGGTAGCTATGTGGTTCATCTCTCTCCTATGTACTTCAATACAATAATCTCATGAGCTGCCTTACATGATTGAGATTCATATGATGATGCTTGTAATCTAGATGTCATTATGCTAGTCAAGTGCGTTTTACTTATGTGATCTCCGGAGACTCCTTGTCCCACGTGTGTAAAGGTGACAGTGTGTGCACCGTGTGGGTCTCTTAGGCTATATTTCACGGAATACTTATTCACTCGTTATGAATGGCATAGTGAAGTGCTTATTTATATCTCTTTATGATTGCAATGTGTTTTGTATCACAATTTATCTATGTGCTACTCTAGTGATGTTATTAAAGTAGTTTTATTCCTCCCGCACGGTGTAATGGTGACGAGTGTGTGCATCCGTGTTAGTACTTGGCGTAGGCTATGATTATGATCTCTTGTAGATTATGAAGTTAACTATTGCTATGATGGTATTGATGTGATCTATTCCTCCTAACTGGTGTCAAGGTGACGAGTGTGCATGCTATGTTAGTACTTGGTTTAGTCGTGTCGATCTTTCATGCACTCTAAGGTTATTTAAATATGAACATTTAATTGTGGAGCTTGTTAACTCCGGCATTGAGGGTTCGTGTAATCCTACGCAATGTATTCATCATCCAACAAGAGAGTGTAGAGTATGCATTTATCTATTCTCGTTATGTGATCAAAGTTGAGAGTGTCCACTAGTGAAAGTCTAATCCCTAGGCCTTGTTCCTAAATATCGCTATCGCTGCTTGTTTACTCGTTTCTATCGCGTTACTACTCGCTGCGTTACTACTGCTTGTTTACTTCCTACAATATTACTACCATCAATCGCACGCCGATAAGCTATTTTCACGGCGCCGTACTACTGCTCATATTCATTCATACCACTTGTATTTCACTATCTCTTCGCCGAACTAGTGCACCTATTAGGTGTGTTGGGGACACAAGAGACTTCTTGCTTTGTGGTTGCAGGGTTGCTTGAGAGGGATATCTTTGACCTCTTCCTCCCTGAGTTCGATAAACCTTGGGTGATCCACTTAAGGAAAAACTTGCTGCTGTTCTACAAACCTCTGCTCTTGGAGGCCCAACACTGTCTACAAGAATAGAAGCACCCGTAGACATCAATTCCTCACAATTTTCTAATAATATAACATATATTATTTGTCCAATTGCGGTTTATAGATTTAATTATATTAATTATTTGGCCATATTATATGAATAATACATATATTATTTTTTGATAATAATAAAAAATGAATAAAAACATAATTATTTCATATTCAAATCCCTCACATTTTTCTAATAATAAAGCATATATTATTTGTCAAATTGCGGTTTATAGATTTAAAGATATTATTTATTTGGCCATATAATATGAATAATGCATATATTATTTGATGATAATAATAAAAAATGAATAAAAACATAATTATTTCAAATTCAAATTCCTCACAATTTTCGTAAAGCATATATTATTGATCCAATTGCGGTTTACAGATTTAGAGATATTAATTATTTGGCCATATTATATGAATAATGCATATATTGTTTGATAATAATAATAAAAAATGAGTAAAAACATAATTATTTCATATTCAAATTCTTCACATTTTTCTAATAATAAAGCATATATTATTTGTCCAATTGCGGTTTACGGATTTAAAGATATTAATTATTTGGCCATATTATATAAATAATGCATATATTATTTGATAATAATAATAAAACATAATTATTGAATATTCAAAATACTCACATTTTTCTAATAATAAATCATATATTGTTTGTCCAACTGCGGTTTATAGATTGTTTTTGGTTTCAAAAAATACAGAAATTGTGACACAATGGTATAAGAGGTAATAGAATTGATATGGTAGTATTTACAACAAGGTACAATCACATTCGTGGGAGCACAGCAGGAAAGAACCGAGGAGTTAAGAGTGCTGAGGGTGGAGTAGTGTGCGGATGGGTGACCGGCTGAAAAGTGATGACCAAGTCTACAATTTAACTACATATTAAGTGTAATTACTATTAAAAAGGTCCAAGTGAGACAGTAACAAGCCAAACAATTAAAAACAGAAAAAAGAAATTAGAAAAAAAACTTAATTATTGAAAATAATAGTTAGTCCCGGTTGGAATTACGAGCCGGGACTAAACGTTCTCCAGCCCAAACCCTGTATCGCGGCCACGTGGAGGCCCATTTATCCCGACTGGTAACAGGGCCGGGACTAAAGGCTGTATAATCCCGGTTGCTAACCGGGACTAGAGCCCGTTACTGGACGGGACCGAAGGCCCTATCTCCACTAGTGGTTGATCAGGACGCAAATCCCATCTAGGCATGGACTATTTGATTTGCAATTATAATTCGTGTTACTTATAAGTTATAACATGCCTTGCAACAAAGATTTGATAACATCATCTGACTGAGAATAGAAATAGTCACACACCAAAACATATTTTCCAACTTGGAACTACGGTCTCGGTGGACCGGCGTTTTTGTTAACCATTTATTTGGTGTTGGGGTACGAGCCAATGCAGTTTTTTAGTCGCCATACAGAGTCTAGAAAATATAGAAACCGCGTTGAGTAGGTGGGACAAGGTTGATGGTCTGCTGCTGCTCAGGTCTTGCTCGACCCACCAAGGGGGGCCATCCTCGCTTACGCCGACCTGCTGCATCGCATGAGGGCGATTTCGATAGAAATAACCTTTTTATGAAATTATTTCAAAAAATAAGCCTTTGACGAAAGTATTTCAAGAAAATAACCCTTCTATGCCGCGCCTTCACCGGGGGCGCTGCAAGCCATTATGCCACGCCGAGGTGGAAGGCGCTGCAAAGGTGCCAGCGTGAACATGCGGGTCCGAGAACTCGCAAGTGTGGCGCCCTATGTAGGGGCTGCATCTCGCAACCCCATCTTCTTCTTCCTCTGAACTCTCACAATCTCTTTTGGTTTCTCTTCTCATGAACACACGCAAGAACACACACGTACTGACCAAGGAAGAAGAAGAGTACAGATGCTTTAACTTGGGAGGTGTGCTTCGGTGCGCACCCTCTCCAAACTCGCGACTTATCGCCGAAGGGGTAGGGTGGTCCTGATTTTGTTTTTTTGTGCTGCCCGCCGAAACCCATATCCAAGCCCAGTACAAGGCTCGTATGGGTATACCTCGGCGGCGGTTGTTGTCGGCCCGTCCATCGCCGCCGCTGGGTAAAACGCCGGTGGTTGTTTCGCATCTCTACGCCGCCGACCGCGAAGCCCCCGCAGATCGACGGCCTTGGAAAGGCGCGCCACCGGCTAGGGTTTATAATTAGAGGTACCCATGACTTCATCTTCTAGCACAGTCAAGAGGACGCAATACTGCCGTTTTTTCAATTCTAATTATGGTCCAATAATACAGAAGATGGAGAACTCTATGTCTGGTACGATTGAGGAACAAAACGAGTACATCGGCTATAATTCGGATGACATGTCAATGGAGGAAAATTTGCAACACGAAGCCGGCTGGGGCGAAGACGAGTTTGATGTGAGCCACATTACTATATATTATTAGTGCACTAATTTTCATTTCGATTACCAGCAGTCCAGCATCATCAAATAATATATGGTTCCTCCTCTCATAATTTATGCACATTGCCTACGATGAATCTGATAATGATGACAACCATGGTGAACACACAGAGGATGAAATTGATGAGAACCATGGTGAACAAACAGACGATCAAAATAATAGTGAGGTATGTGTAGTGACTCATAAAATGACATAAAATGATGCATAAAATGATGCATAAAATGATGGCTACTATACAATTTACGGTTACTAAATTTCACGATGCATTAATAAATTTTAGGCACAATTTGACGCGCAGTTTGAGTACGACTATTACGGTGAATCTGACTTGGACACAGGCCATACTGATGATGTGGAAGGTGCATCAGTATCTGGGGATTCTGTTGACATGAGCCAGGTTGTTATCTCTTTTTTATCAGTCCTATAGAGCTAGAACACCTAAAATTATAGTTTTAATTAATGTCTATGTTTTCTACTTGCACGCGACGCCAAGCGCTAGTTAGCCTGAGAAAACACAGAAAGGTAGCAATGGAAATGAATATCCTGATGATAAGCGGGATTTATACTGGAAGATAAAGGAGATGATTTTTATTTCTGAAGCAGCATCATATTCTTTCTACAACAGATATGCTAAAGATTATGGGTTCAGCGTTCGGTTGGACCAGGTTAAGCGGTTTGATGATGGAATAATTCGGCTAAGGTGTTTTGTGTGTTCCAGAGAAGGCAGATGTCCCACAAAGCAACTGACCACGGAAGGCCGCATATATAGGCTCGGACCTGAGTCTCGCTTGGTGGTGAAGTTTGATGGAAAAACTGGTTTCTGGGTTGTTGAAGATTTTCATGACAATCATAACCATGACCCAGCTGAACCATGTCAAGTGCCATTTCTTCGGTCCCATAGGAGGATCAACGACGCGCAGAGATCTGAGATATTATCAGTAGGAGCCATGGGGGTCAGGAAGCACATCATTATGAGACCCTTCATTGCAAACTCTGGTTCATTTGCCGGTGTTGGATTCACAAGAAAGGATATGTACAACATGTGCTCTAGGGAGAGGAGGAGGCTGCTTTTCGATGGTGACGCTACCACATCTGTCCGCATTATGGCAAAGAGGAAAAAGAGGGACCATGAATTTTTCTATGATTATGACCTTGACGACGAAGGCCGTCTGAAGCACATATTCTGGTGTGATTCCTAGTCACGTAGGGATTACCAGGACTACGGCGATGTGCTGGTGTTTGATAGCACATACAAGATGAATAAATATAAGATGCATTTGTTCCTTTTGTGGGGTTGAACAACCACCGTAGGACAACGGTTTTTGGGTGTGCCATTCTTTCAAGCGAGAATCAAGAAACATATGTTTGGCTTCTAAAGACTTTCCTAAAAGAGACATGTGAACAGAAGCCAAAGGCAGTAATCACGGATGCAGATGCAGCGATGGTCTGTGCAATCGGCGAAGTATTTCCTGGTGTGTCACATCGTATCTGCAGCTTTCACATTGAAAAAAATATGGAGATGCATCTACCTAACAAGTCACTCAACGACTTCAGGACTCTTTTGTATTACACCACCTCAGAGCAAGTATTTGAGGAGCGATGGCATGCATTTTACAGAAAATGGCAATCCCCAAAAATAAGAACATGGATGAAGAGGATGTATAACAAGAGGAGACTTTGGGCCGCAGCGTATCTCTCTGAAGGATTCTAGCTGGGTTACCTGGGTATGAAAAGCAACCAGATGAGTGAAAGTTTAAACTCTTGTCTGCACCTCCACCTAGATGGGAAATGACAATTGTTGATATGATTATGCACTACGACAACACAATTGTCCGTCTCCGTGAGAACGAAGCCCACGACGACTGCACGGCTTCACAGACTACACCAGTGCCAATTACTAATTTCAGAGAATTAGAGGTTGCTGCTGCAAACATCTTCACTCCTGCTGTGTTCTATATTATTCAAGATGAGCTTTCAAAGATTGGCGGCATAGAGATCTTAGAAAGAATGCAGGTAGGAGACTCAAACATCTTCATTGTGGCATGGAGGAATCATGTTAGGACTAGGTTCTACGTGGAACGTAGACCCAACGAGGCAGAAATTATAAGGTGCAGTTGTCAAAGGATGATTCGAAAGGGGATCCCTTGCAAGCACATACTGCATGTGTTGCATTTCTTGAAGTTTACTGAAATTCCATAATGTTGTGCTCTACGATGATTCACAAAAAATTCCAGGTTTGGGTTGCCAGCTAGACGCACCAGCGACATGTTTGGGTGGGGTTGGTATGGGCCAGAGGAGCGGGTGAAATACAGCAAGATGAATATTAGGGCATCACAAGCTATGCATATTGCATTAAACAATCCAGAGGAATATGATCTGCTGAACAGTACCATTGATGGCATAATTTCTAGAAGAGAGGGGTATGGTAAAGGCAAAGCATATGGTAACCTCAGCTCGGTGCATGAAAATGAAGATGCTAGTGGACCATGCGAGATTTCTATTGGTGATCCTTTGAAAGTGTCCACTAAGGGTGCACCTAGGCAAGAAGCGCAGAAATCTCCGATGACTAAAAATGGAAGACCACTAGGACACAAAGAGCGCAGGGTGCAGGTGTGCGGGGCATGCCAATAAGAAGGGCATAACAGAACAAACCCAATATGCATATTTCATCTGAAGTAAGTTTTTCTGCCATTTCGTTTCATATATTTTTTAAGATTCCTATGATTTGTTGTGTAATTTTATGTCTGAACATGTGCAGGAATGTGCTGCAGCAGGAAGGGTAGTTCTTTCATAGTTATCTAAAGGGCAGTAAATTTCCTTAATTATGAACATGACGAAAATAGCTTTGTATTTCATGGAGCTGTTATGTTTGCTACATACGGATGTTTTTATTTTGTATGTTATCTCGGCTAAAACTCACTTTATCCAGTGTTTACATAGTTGTGTTCTATATTTTGTATGCGAACCGGACGACCATTCCGGATGTAATTCTTTGGTGTTCTTTGTCAAAATGGGAAAAGACATGATATATTGTGAAGTATACATTTTCTTATGTACACCATAGCATGCATGTACAAAGGTAAAATAATTGCATACTTTGGATAATGGGAAATAAAATCATTGTTCAAAATATTTGTACATAAGCATAACTGAAAAAATATTGTTTACAACCAAAGTCAATTCTAAATTCAATATTCCATGTGCCCGCAAACCTTCTGCGGAACAAAAACCGAACACAATCACACTATCAAATTTATATTTTCCTGGTCTTCGCTAGGACTCTCACTTTGTTTTTCGCCCTGTCAAGAACGTTGGTAGGTGAAAAAAACAATGTTTGCAACTGTACTTTCTCTGGATTCATCGACTATGGCCTGCCCAAACATTAAAGGTGTTAAACACATGGCTTCTTAACATTGTTAAAATTAACCAAGTGCATGGAACATAGTATAGGCAACCTGAGAAACCGGGCAAGTCATATGATCTCCGTCCCAGTGCTCCATACATTGCAATACCCATAATCCACATGAATTGTTGGTATATAATGTGAAAAGTGTGCGCATATACAAAACCGACTTTATTTATGTGTAATGCAATATAGGTACTTACGTATCTGTTTGCTTAGGGACATCATAGCTTTTAATAGGACATTCCTCGACATCAGGATATTTTTTCTCACAAGTTCTGTTTGCATCTTGTATGTCTAGTGAAATTTCTCCAATCTACAACACAAAAAATATTAGTGCACAGACATGAGAAAGTACACGAAGACATGTCTGTAGAGAGTGCAATATACCAAGTCCTCCACAACTGATTTGGACACCCCTAAATGGAACAGAGGATCAAGGACCTGGAAATCCTTCTTCGTTGTATGCATGACAACAGTTACGTAATGAGTTTTCCGTATGTTCAGCGGAAAAAATGTCTACAAGAGATGAAAAAACTATGTCAATTATCATATTGTTTTATTCTAATTTGGTATGAAACATTCAAAGAAACTGTTGTTACCTGCTCACGCTTGAAATATTCATCCATAACCCTACCTACGGCTCCTGATCTTGTCACTACCTCATCTATATTTTTAATTGTGTATGTTTTTCTGTACTGTTTTTCTGTGAGATCAAGGAGATAATTTGTCCTCCACGCTGGATGATACGTCTCCAACGTATCGATAATTTCTTATGTTCCATGCTACTTTATTGATGATACCTACATGTTTTATGCACATTATATGTCATATTTATGCATTTTCTGGAACTAACCTATTAACAAGATGCCGAAGAGCCAGCTTGTCGTTTTTCTGCTGTTTTTGGTTTCGGAAATCCTAGTAAAGAAATATTCTCGGAATTGGACGAAACTTTCGCCCAGGGTCCTATTTTTGCACGAAGCTTCCAGAAGACCGAAGAGATAACGAAGTGGGGCCACGAGGCGGCCAGAGGGGAGGCCGGCGCGGCCCAGTGCCCCGGCCGCGCCGACCTACCCCCCGGGCCCCTCGTGTGGCCCCTCGCGTTGACCCTCCGCCTACTTAAAGCCTCCGTCGCAAAACCCCCGCACCGAGAGCCACGATACGGAAAACCTTACCGAGACGCCGCCGCCGCGAATCCCATCTCGGGGGATTCGGAGATCGCCTCCGGCACCCCGCCGGAGAGGGGATTCATCTCCCGGAGGACTCTACACCGCCATGGTCGCCTCCGGAGTGATGAGTGAGTAGTTCACCCCCGGACCATGGGTCCATAGCGAGTAGCTAGATGGTCGTCTTCTCCTTGTTGTGCTTCATTGTTGGATCTTGTGAGCTGCCTAACATGATCAAGATCATCTATATGTAATTCTATATGTTGTGTTTGTCGGGATCCGATGGATAGAGAGTACTATGATTATGGTGATTATCAATCTATTGTTTATGTGTTGTTTATGATCTTGCATGCTCTCCGTTACTAGTAGAGGCTCGGCCAAGTTTTTACTCTTAACTCCAAGAGGGAGTATTTATGCTCGATAGTGGGTTCATGTCTCCATTGAATCTGGGACAAGTGACGAAAAGTTCTAAGGTTGTGGATGTGCTTGTTGCCACTAGGGATAAAACATTGATGCTATGTCTAAGGATGTAGTTGTTGATTACATTACGCACCATACTTAATGCAATTGTCTCGTTGCTTTGCAACTTAATACCGGAGGGGGTTCGGATGATAACCTGAAGGTGGACTTTTTAGGCATAGATGCAGTTGGATGGCGGTCTATGTACTTTGTCGTAATGCCCAATTAAATCTCACTATATTTATCATATCATGTATATGCATTGTTATGCCTTTCTCTATTTGTCAATTGCCCGACTGTAATTTGTTCACCCAACATGCTTTTATCTTATGGGAGAGACACCTCTAGTGAACTGTGGACCCCGGTCCTATTCTTTACATAGCATACAATCTATCGCAATACTTGTGTTTATCTGTTTTCTTTGCAAACATCTTCCACTCGATACGTTTAATCCTTTGTTACGAGCAAGCCGGTGAGATTGACAACCTCACTGTTTCGTTGGGACAAAGTACTTGGGTTGTGTTGTGCAGGTTCCGCGTTGGCGCCGGAATCCCTGGTGTTGCGCCGCATCACATTTCGCGACCATCAACCTTCAACGTGCTTCTTGGCTCCTACCGGTTCGATTAAACCTTGGTTTCTTTCCGAGGGAAAACTTGCCACCGTGCGCATCATACCTTCCTCTTGGGGTTCCCAACGGACGTGTACATCTACGCGCATCAAGCACTTTTTCCGGCGCCGTTGCCGGGGAGATCAAGACACGCCTGCAAGGGGAGTCTCCACTTCTCAATCTCTTTACTTTGTTTTTGTCTTGCTTTATTTTATTTACTACTTTGTTTGCTGCACTAAATTAAAATACAAAAAAATTAGTTGCTAGTTTTACTTTATTTACTGTCTTGCTCTCTATATCAAAAACACACAAAAAATTAGTTACTTGCATTTAGTTTACTTTTGTTATCATGTCTAGCTCTGTACTTGTTTTTATTTTCACTAGTTAGGCTTAATGGAAAACAACAACAAAATTAGAGATCTTTATAGTATTTATCTTGAGTTAGGACATGATGTGTTTGAAGAGAAAATTAAAAAACCCATGGAACTTTGTTTGCAAAATAGTTGTAGCAATGTTATTAGCATGAACTCTTTGAACACCATTATTGCTAAAGCTATGGAAGAATTTAAGCTTGGGGAAGCTGGTTGTGATATTTTTAGTCCCCCAAGCATGGAGGATAAAATTTACTTTGATGATACTTTACCTCCTATATATGATGCTTGCAATGATGAATATGATATTTTCAGTCCACCTACTATTGAGGAGAAAATTAATTATGATTACAATATGCCTCCTATATATGATGATTATGGTGATGAGAATAATAATGATAGCTATTTTATTGAATTTGCTCCCACTACAACTAATAAAATTGATTATGCTTATGTGGAGAGTAATAATTTTATGCATGTAGCTCATGACAAGAATGTTGTATGTGATAGTTATATTGTTGAGTTTGTTCATGATGCTACTGAAATTTATTATGAGATAGGGAAACATGGTTATATGCATCTTAATAATATTAAGTTTCCCTCTTTATGTTGAGAATCTTGAAATTGCACTTGTGTTGCTTTTCTATGCTTGCCACTTTGTTCTTCATGAATCTATTTGTGTACAAGATTCCTTTTCATAGGAAGTGGGTTAGGCTTAAATGTGTTTTGAATTTGGTTCTTGATGCTTTCTTTTGCATCAACTCTTATTACTTGAGCCCATCTTAATGGCTATAAAGAAAGCACTTCTTGGGAGATAACCCATGTGTTTATTTGACTACAGCAATTTTTGTTTTGTTGAGTCTTGGAAGTTGTTTACTACTGTAGCAACCTCTCCTTATCATGTTTTTGTGCCAAGTAAAGTTTCTATGTCAAAGTTGATGTTATATTTGGGATTGCTGCGCAGAAACAGCATTGCTGTCTGTCACGAATCTGGGCACAGTTCTCTGTAGAAAATTCGAAAAAATCTGCCAATTTACGAGCGTGATCCTCAGATATGTACGCAACTTTCATTAGTTTTGAGTTTTTCCATTTGAGCAAGTCTGGTGCCAGCTTTAAATTCGTCTTTACGGACTGTTCTGTTTTTGACAGATTCTGCCTTTTATTTCGCATTGCCTCTTTTGCTATGTTGGATTTATTTCTTTGATCCACTAATGTCCAGTAGCATTATGCAATGTCCAGAAGTGAAAATAATGATTGTGTCACCTCTGAATGTGTGAATTATTAATTGTGCACTAACCCTCTAATGAGTTTGCTTGAAGTTTGGTGTGAAGGAAGTTTTCAAGGGTCAAGAGAGGAGAATGATATACTATGATCAAGAGGAGTGAAAGCTCTAAGCTTGGGGATGCCCCGTGGTTCACCCCTGCATATTCCAAGAAGACTCAAGCGTCTAAGCTTGGGGATGCCCAAGGCATCCCCTTCTTCATCGACAACATCATCAGGTTCCTCCCCTGAAACTATATTTTTATTCAGTCACATCTTGTGTTCTTTGCTTGGAGCGTCGGTTTGTTTTTGTTTTTGTTTTTGTTTGAATAAAATGGATCCTAGCATTCACTTTGTGGGAGAGAGACACGCTCCGCTGTTGCATATGGACACATGTGTCCTTAGGCTTTACTCATAATGTTCAAGGCGAAGTTTCTTCTTCGTTAAATTGTTATATGGTTGGAATTGGAAAATGCTACATGTAGTAATTCTAAAATGTCTTGGATAATGTGATACTTGGCAATTGTTGTGCTCATGTTTAAGCTCTTGCATCATATGCTTTGCACCCATTAATGAAGAAATACATAGAGCTTGCTAAAATTTGATTTGCATATTTGGTTTCTCTAAGGTCTAGATAATATCTAGAATTGAGTTTTGAACAACAAGGAAGACGGTGTAGAGTCTTATAATGTTTACAATATGTCTTTTATGTGAGTTTTGCTGCACTTGTTCATCCTTGAGTTTGCTTCAAATAACCTTGGTAGCCTAAACCTTGTATTGAGAGGGAATACTTCTCATGCATCCAAAATCCTTGAGCCAACTACTATGCCATTTGTGTCCACCATACCTACCTACTACATGGTATTTCTCCGCCATTCCAAAGTAAATTGCTTGAGTGCTACCTTTAAAATTCCATCATTCGCCTTTGCAATATATAGCTCATGGGACAAAATAGCCTTAAAAACTATCGTAGTATTGAATATGTACTTATGCACTTTATCTTTTATTAAGTTGCTTGTTGTGCGATAACCATGTTTCTGGGAACGCCATCAACTATTGTTGAATATCATGTGAGTTGCTATGCATGTCCGTTTTGTCTCGAAGGATCTATCATTTTAGTGGTTGGAGCATGCAAAATTGTTAGAGAAGAACATTGGGCCGCTAACTAAAGCCATGAATCATGGTTGAAGTTTCAGTTTTGGACATATATCCTCAATCTCATATGAGAATAATAATTGTTGCTACATGCTTATGCATTTAAGAGGAGTCCATTATCTCGTTGTCCATGTTGTCCCGGTATGGATGTCTAAGTTGAGAATAATCAAAAGCGAGAAATCCAAAATGCGAGCTTTCTCCTTAGACCTTTGTACAGAGCGGCATGGAGGTACCCCTTTGTGACACTTGGTTGAAACATGGCATGCAAAGATCCGGTAGTCCAAGCTAAGTAGGACGAGGTGCGGGCACTATTAGTATACTATGCATGAGGCTTGCAACTTGTAAGATATAATTTTCATAACTCATATGCTTTATTACTACCGTTGACAAAATTGTTTCATGTTTTCAAAATAAAATCTCTAGCACAAATACAACAATCGATGCTTTCCTCTTTGAAGGACCTTTCTTTTACTTTTATTGTTGAGTCAGTTTACCTATCTCCTTCCAGCTTAAGAAGCAAACACTTGTGTGAACTGTGCATTGATTCCTACATACTTGCATATTGCACTTGTTATATTACTTTATGTTGACAATATCCATGAGATATACATGTTATAAGTTGAAAGCAACCGCTGAAACTTCATCTTCCTTTGTGTTGCTTCAACACCTCTACTTTGATTTATTGCTTTATGAGTTAACTCTTATGCAAGACTTATTGATGCTTGTCTTGAAGTACTATTCATGAAAAGTCTTTGCCATATGATTCACTTGTTTACTCATGTCATTACCTTTGCTTTGATCGCTGCATTCATTACATATGTTTACAAATAGTATGATCAAGATTATGATGGCATGTCACTTCAGAAATTATCTTTGTTATCGTTTTACCTTCGCCGGACGAGCGAGAACTAAGCTTGGGGATGCTGATACGTCTCCAACGTATCGATAATTTCTTATGTTCCATGCTACTTTATTGATGATACCTACATGTTTTATGCACATTATATGTCATATTTATGCATTTTCCGGAACTAACCTATTAACAAGATGCCGAAGAGCCGATTCTTGTTTTCTGTTGTTTTTGGTTTCGAAATCCTAGTAAAGAAATATTCTCGGAATTGGACGAAACTTTCGCCCATGGTCCTATTTTTGCACGAAGCTTCCAGAAGACCGAAGAGATAACGAAGTGGGGCCACGAGGCGGCCAGAGGGGAGGCCGGCGCGGCCCAGGCCCTGGCCGCGCCGACCTACCCCCTGGGCCCCTCGTGTGGCCCCTCGCGTTGACCCTCCGCCTACTTAAAGCCTCCGTCGCGAAACCCCCAGTACCGAGAGCCACGATACGGAAAACCTTACTGAGACGCCGCCGCCGCGAATCCCATCTCGGGGGATTCTGGAGATCGCCTCCGGCACCCTGCCGGAGAGGGGATTCATCTCCTGGAGGACTCTACACCGCCATGGCCGCCTCCGGAGTGATGAGTGAGTAGTTCACCCCTGGACCATGGGTCCATAGCAGTAGCTAGATGGTCGTCTTCTCCTTGTTGTGCTTCATTGTTGGATCTTGTGAGCTGCCTAACATGATCAAGATCATCTATATGTAATTCTATATGTTGTGTTTGTCGGGATCCGATGGATAGAGAGTACTATGATTATGGTGATTATCAATCTATTGTTTATGTGTTGTTTATGATCTTGCATGCTCTCCGTTACTAGTAGAGGCTCTGGCCAAGTTTTTACTCTTAACTCCAAGAGGGAGTATTTATGCTCGATAGTGGGTTCATGTCTCCATTGAATCTGGGACAGTGACAGAAAGTTCTAAGGTTGTGGATGTGTTGTTGCCACTAGGGATAAAACATTGATGCTATGTCTAAGGATGTAGTTGTTGATTACATTACGCACCATACTTAATGCAATTGTCTGTTGCTTTGCAACTTAATACTGGAGGGGTTTCGGATGATAACCTGAAGGTGGACTTTTTAGGCATAGATGCGGTTGGATGGCGGTCTATGTACTTTGTCGTAATGCCCAATTAAATCTCACTATATTTATCATATCATGTATATGCATTGTTATGCCTTTCTCTATTTGTCAATTGCCCGACTGTAATTTGTTCACCCAACATGCTTTTATCTTATGGGAGAGACACCTCTAGTGAACTGTGGACCCCGGTCCTATTCTTTACATAGCATACAATCTACTCGCAATACTTGTGTTTACTGTTTTCTTTGCAAACATCTTCCACTCGATACGTTTAATCCTTTGTTACAGCAAGCCGGTGAGATTGACAACCTCACTGTTTCGTTGGGACAAAGTACTTGGGTTGTGTTGTGTAGGTTCCGCGTTGGCGCCGGAATCCCTGGTGTTGCGCCGCATCACATTTCGCGACCATCAACCTTCAACGTGCTTCTTGGCTCCTACTGGTTCGATTAAACCTTGGTTTCTTTCCGAGGGAAAACTTGCCACTGTGCGCATCATACCTTCCTCTTGGGGTTCCCAACGGACGTGTACATCTACGCGCATCACTGGACATAACATTCGATCAGACCCAACACGGAGAGACAAATATCCAATTGCAGTATCAATAATCTGAAAACAACAACAATAATTTCATGTTCAAATAATTTACGAGTCTAACGCAAACTTTGAGGGGTCTGAAGACTTACATCATCAGATAGCCATTCATGCACAAGAACGACGTTAAACCTTTCTGAAGACAAGATGGCGCCAAAATCATTCTTGTACACTCCTTTAGATGCTTGTATTGGTATCTTAGATATTGTTTTAACATATAAAACGGCAGCATCTATTTCCTGCGGTGTTGGTTTTGCCGAAGATAACCCAACTTATGTTCTGCAAACAACCCTGATGCACAAAATAATAATAATATCTGTGTTACAGGTTGCATCATCATTTATTTGCCAACAAAGAAATAACGAATAAACGGTCTTACCTTTCTTTACATTGGTTCGACGTTTTGGTGGTGGTTTCGCGACCACATATGGCGATCCATATTTTTGATTCGTCGTCCGTTTCCTTTTCCCTGCAACTTGTACCGCTGCGTTTATCCTTCTGGCATTACTATTTGCACACTTTGTTGTTTTTCCCTTCTTCCTACTAGCCTCTCCTCCCATTTTTTCTACACTATGAGTACTCATAACTTCGTCTTCACTATCATGTAGGTCATCCTTCTGTCCAGCATTCACCCTGGTGGTAGATCTTGCGAAAATGTCATCCGGTACTTCCGAGGATGATGCCGGTTTTGTAGTATCATTTATGATGAAAGGATTTTCTTCTGTACCCTCCGTGTTACCAAGGTTTTCTGGTGTGAGGTACACATTCTGTCTAGCCTCCGGCACCCCATTATCCTTAGGAGGTGTGACATACTTGGAATTCTTTGATAGATTGCTAATTAAAGCACCTAAGTCGTCAGAACTGTTCTTGTACATGAATTCTTTTTTAGACGAATCAAGCATGTGAATAGTGAAAGTGCATGGAGCCCCCATGTGTGGTTTTGGTAATTAATGACAATCCCTATGGACTAATGTTTGCATTGAGTTATATTTGTAGGTGTTGTCCATAGGCAATGCTTGAACCATATGTTGGCTTCAAGGTTGCAATAAGAAGAAATGGATGAAGAATTTGAAGTGTCAAGTATGTCTTGAAGATGAAGATGAAGTGAGCCCTCAAAGTTAACTTCAAGACATCAACATGATGAAGAATGAAGAAATGAAGTGCAAGTTCAAGATGAGCCATCTCGAAGAGATCATTTGCTTGAAGCTTGCCATCCATATGGTGATCATGGATATGTGAAGATGTGCCGAAGAAGAAGCTCTCCCATGGTGGATTATGGGGGAGCAATCCACAAGACTTCGTCAAGCAAGCACAATCAAGAAAGGCGTTCCATCTTGTTGTGATCAAGATCGTCATCATCGAGCTCAAGAGGAACGCGCAAGGATAAGGTTTGCTCTTGATAGGGTTTATTTCTCAACGGTCTCATAGTGTAGTTGGAGACCAGTTTATAGTTTAGTTGCCGTTCTATCAAGAGGGCTCTCGAGTGAGTAACTCGATCGTATCGTCCGGAGAGAGCTCAAACCTTTGCATCCTTGCATCATCTTTCTTGGTTGTTATTTGGATCTTATCCATATGGTGTTTTAGAGATTGTGCTTATTCTCATGACAAGCTCTAGTTCATCGAAAACGGATTCCGCATGAATCACTTGTTGCATTTTTGATATTGGAGTTTTTCTCGGTTTCTCGTATTGAGAGGTTTCACTCTAAAATACATAGAAAAACCTACCCCACTTGTTATTAAGCTTTTCAATCTTTTTGGGGTAGCTCTTGTCATCTTCTTTACAACAAAATTGGTTTCACCTAAATGCGAGTTTCCTAACTCAAGTTGTTGCATTTTCCATATTGGAGGTTTTACCGGTTTGCTGTTTATAGATAGGTAAAACCTTTATCCATTTGTTTCTATCCTACTTTGCTGGACTATGATTTTTCTATGCATATTGTTGTAGAGCTCGTTGTTGTGATTTCAACGAGCCCAAGATCATCGAAATCGGAGTCCGGATGCAAAAGTTATCAAGGTTTTCGTATCGGGTGTTTGGGCAAAAACTGGGGGGCCGGAACTGCCGCCGGGAACACCCCGGCACTGCCGCCGGGAGCACCCCGGCACTGCCGGTGGCCAAGGCCGGCACTGCCGGCCACCCCTGCACTGCCGGTGGAACAAGGCCGGCCTGTCGCGATTTTGGCCCCAACGGGCAGAAATCTGAGACCCCTATTTAAGCCCTTCTTCCTCCTCTTTCTCCCCACTTCTTCTTCCTCCTTTTGCTCTCCACCATTGTTGACATTGAGAGCTTTCCACATCCCTCTACTCCTCCAATGATTCTTGAATCCATTTGAGGGAAAAGGAAGAGGAGATCTAAATCTACAATTCTACCAATCAAATCCATCTCTTTGTGAGTGGAACTCTCTAGATCTTGATCTTGGTGTTCTTTGTGAATTCCTTTGTTCTTCCTCTCTTATTCCCCCAATAGCTTTTGTAGCTTTGTTGGAATTTGAGAGAGAAGGACTTGAGCATCTTTGTGGTGTTCTTGCCATTGCATTTGGTGCATCGGTTTGAGTTCTCCACGGTGATTCGTGGAAGTGAAAGCAAGAAAGTTGTTACTCTTGGGTTCTTGGAACCCTAGACGGATTCTAGGCCTTTGTGGCGGTTTGTTGGGAGCCTCCAATTAAGTTGTGGATGTGTGCCCCAACCTTTGTGTAAGGCCCGGTTTCCGCCTCGAAGGAAATCCCTTAGTGGAACCGTGACCTAGGCCTTTGTGGCGAGGGTCACCGGAGATTTAGGTGAGGCGCCTTCGTGGCGTTCGGTGTGTGGTGTGAGTACCGCATCTTGGGGTGAGGCCTTTGTGGCGTTGGTGTGCATCGAGCAACCACACCTCAAGGTGAGCCTCTTGTGGCGTTCGGGAGCACTAAGCAACCGCACCTCTCCACCGGAGATTAGCACTCGCAAGAGTGTGAACTCCGGGATAAATCATCGTCTCCCGCGTGCCTCGGTTATCTCTATACCCGAGCTCTTTACTTATGCACTTTACCTTGTGATAGCCATCGTGCTTGAAGTTATATATATCTTGCTATCACATACTTGCTTGTATTGCTTAGCATAAGTTGTTGGTGCACATAGGTGAACCATTGCTTAGAATAAGTTGTTGGTGCACATAGGTGAACAATAGTATATAGGCTTTGGGCTTGACAAAGTAAACGCTAGTTTTATTCCGCATTTGTTAAGCCCATCTCGTAAAAGTTTTAAATCGCCTATTCACCCCCCTCTAGGCGACATCCGTGTCCTTTCAAATAGAATCATCTTCTTCCTCATATCCTCCTTTATCTAACTCTGATCCTTCAGCCGGTTTGTACATGACACCGTTCTTATTTAACATTTTTAGAACTTCCTGCAAAACAAGTAGTAACATAATTATTCATTACTGATAATGTAATATTTTCGTGTTCGTAAAATGTATGGCTCCTCACCTCTGCACATCTCTTTGGTACAAGTGCTAACTGTGTGTCAATGTGATCCGTCAGTTCCTTATTCAAACTTTCCAATAGTATGTCCTTGTTACTAGCCCTCTGTCTCGAACGTGTCGAACGAGACTGTTCACCATTCTGCGATGTGTTTTGCTTTGTTTGCGCACTAGCTTTGGATTGAGATGTAAGATCATTAATAATTTGCATGTCAAATTAGAAAACATATGTCATAAATTAATATAACAACAGAATGTTGACTATGATATAATGTAGCTAGAAGTAGTGATAAAAAACAAAACCTTCACTTTGCCTCTCCCACAACCATTTGCATAGTCGTACAACGACCTCCTTTCCGCTTCCGCTTCAGTCCAGTTTCTCATAAGTGGCCGAATAGACTTGTGTGGAATATACGTAGGATCATCAACGACTACCACCTTTTCCCAGTATAGTAACAACAAACAACACATTTTAAATGAAATAAATTTCAAATTGTCACATTCAAAAAATATAGTGCTAATCATGTTTGCATACCTGAGTGAGACAAAGATTTCCTACCGGCCATCCCCTACCTTTTGCTGCCGATCTTGTGTAAAAAGACAAATTATCAAGGAGGTAACACAATGTGAAGTGATTCCAGTTAATTTTGAACAATCTAGGAACATCCTCTACTAAACAGTAGTGATCTCTATCGACTGTTTTTGGGCCATATGGCGCCAGAACCATGCGAATTAGCACAAGCATTGTTTTCCGCACAAAGTCATCATCGGAAGCTTTCTCTCTCTGTATGTCAGCAATCAATTCGGAAATAACTAGATTTCCACTAGACTTGCTGAGATAACTAGCCGGTATGTTCCTTCTACTTACTAGACATTCTTGATCAATTATTTCAAAAGCAGAATAACCGTCATTACGTAGACCATAAATGCATTCTATGTCTACAGGGGTTGCAGCTATCGCTCCTGCCTTGTCTTGTACGACGAATGTCTCTGTTTTAGGATCAAATAGCTCTATCATAAATCTAATCAAATTTGTTCACGTGCCGAAGGATGGCAGTTGCAACATCGTCCGCAAACTAGTAGAGCTAAACCTCACACGTTGAGGTCCTGAAAAAGTGGCTACGAGATCCGTCCACTTTGTGTAGTCACAATACACCGGGCCATCTAATTCATCCATTCCGCAAATAACATATAAAAACAACAATTATTGCCGACATAGAAAATCTCCTAACCATCTATAACGTAAATGTCAACCTAAAATTTACACGTCCGACAAAGAATGAAGGTTTAGATCAAGTGGACGAAAGGATCGATGATAAAAGAGACTGCAAATGCGCGCACCTAGAAGGCTAGAACACGGATGTTGCCGTCGTTAGATTGAGTTGTAGGCTCCGCCGACGAAAGGACTCCTATCCTCTCCAGACGGCGATGGAAGGCGACGTTGACTTCAAAAAGAAATCATGGGTAGTTAGACGTGGTGCGTAGGACATGCCGCTAACTAGGGCATCTGCTGTTAATACTATAATTAGGGAAGCTCCCGATGGATATCTGGGCCAGCTCGTTAGTACCCAGCCCATACACGGAGGCCACTCTATGCATGTGATAAGACACTGCTTTGCATTCGGCAGACACAGCGACAACTTACTTCTCCCTCTCTCTTTTGGAGCAGCAATACATGTTCAAGGTGCTGATCACCTACGAGCATACCATGGTTCCGCATGGCACCACACAACAATGGTTTGTAACTAGTACGACGGTGCAAAATATGATTTTTAATTACGATTTGAATTGTTTGTAACGAAGAATTTGTTTAAAAATATGGTCTTTTCTGCACATTACTAGATCTGCAATATACATAATTGACATATCTATAGTGCCGCTAGCGAGTGGGGCATTAACATATTTCACAATACTACAACCCTCATACAACACTTGTTCATGTCCAAATTTGTAGAGAACTAAGCTGGATATAACTCATAAGCATTCACGAACGAACTCTTCACACATTGTCATAAAAGTGTTCACGGGCTATAGTGTACCATTAAAAATGACATAAATGTGCACCATACTAAAAGTGTACCAACAAACATGACATAAACGTAAATTTTAGATAGCTATAGTCTTCACGAGCGAAGTCTGAACCGGGTTGCTCTCACACACTGTCAAGCATAATCTTCAGACCACCTTCTCCTCCTTGGTTACGGAACCAGAACACATATTTCTGATTTATCTTCATGCCATTCTGCCTCACCACATCCATCTAGTGTGATGTTATCATGGCACCTCCTTTCGGTATCCCTTTCACCGTTGACATGCTCATCACCATCGTAACTTCTGTAACATTGGCATGTCGTGAGTAGACCTTTATTGTTGCTGGTAGCTGAATATTGGTCAGAATGTGGTTGAGGGTGAACTGCACATAAATTCACAGTCAATTCTCGGCATATCTTGGTTAGTTGTAAGAAATGATACACGTTAAAATTAATTACCATCTTTGCTTTATTCTTCATGATTTGTGATTTCTTGATGGTGCACACGTACAATGGAATTACTGGTAGGGTTTTCGCAACTAGTTGTTCGAGTGCATCAAACTCATCATAATTCATCTTAACTCGATTTGCATACTCTATGAAAGCTTCAAAATCATACTCTTCCTCTTTTCAGGGACCTGTATGTAATATTAAAAAACATAAGAGATAGCAATTAATTCTAAATTAAGTTGTTCATAACACTGCGTTTTCAATGAGTGCCATAAACAGCCTTACCACTTATAATAGGCCTTTTCCTCCAATTCGGTAAAGCACGAAGCTGGGCAGGCGTAGCAAGGAATGGCTGATCAATGTCAATGTTCTGATATGTCATATACGATCAAACTAAAAAACAAAATATGTAACATAAGATCGAACTAAAAAACTAGGACGTTAACCACTAGATCTAATTAACTCGGCCGATATTTTTTCCCAAGCGACCCAACCAAGGGAAGTAAGGTTAGACGACCAGATCTAACTCGGGCAGATCAAACTAAAGAGGATCTACCGCTTCTACATGTTGTCAGGCATGAGGTCATAAAAAATTTAGGTGCATGCCACGAGGTGAGCGAAAACTATACTTACATCCATGGCGATGAGATCCGAGTCAGCTCGTAACCAACGTCTTCAAGGACGCAGTCGGCGTTGTTATCACCGGATTTTGGCCAAATCAGGAGATGGGCCGTAAGTGAAGATGGGCTTGAAGGACGTACACGTGGAGCATCTTCAAAGCGGCCTTGCGCTAAGAGTTTGGGCTAAGGTGCCCATGTATCTGTAATATAGTAGATCGTATCGTGTTTAGAATTAACAGATAGAGTCTGGCCCGTGCACGGTTAGGTGCACGCCTCAATTAGAAAGTCCCTTGGACTATAAATATGTATCTAGGGTTATCGGAAAAGGAGGACAATCATCGTTCAACAAACACAAATCAGGCGCATCGCCACCCCTTCCTTCAAGGGTTTCTCCCGAGTAAGCACCATGCTGCCTAGATCGCATCTCGCGATCTAGGCAGTATACGTTTATTCGTCTACCTTGTACTGCTCGTGCTGAAGCGTTGTTGATGGCGAGCAGTACTACTTATCATTAGGTGTTTAGGGGCTTGCATTGATGCTTTCTCGTGCATATCTGCGTGGCAATGCCGTCCCTCGTCACCTAGCTGCCCTTACACCTATCTGGGTGTAAGGGCAGCATCTTGCTTGTTCGTTACTTAGTAGATCCGATCCGTTATAGTTGCTCCTTGCTCCGCGAGGATTAGTTTAATATCTGCATAGTTAGGCCTTATGCTCGGGGTCGGACGATCCGGTAGTGCGTTAGGTGTTGTTCACCGTCCCTGCGAGGATGCTCCGGGAATCAACGTTATGTTGGTTTTTAGGCCTCTCGTAGGGGTAGTTTGCATCATCTTCCGTAGCTGCTAGGCCCGATCACACGTAGGACATTCCGGTTATGCGGTGAAAACCCGAAACTGTCGTAGATCGCTTTAGCTTTGTTTTGATCAAGCAGGATCCCCATGTCATTGTAAATCCAACGTGAACCATGGGGCGATCGGCTCTTTGAGCCGATCCACGGAGCAACACTGAGAGCCGATAGGGCTCGTATTTAATGTTTACGTGTCTACCATGCGGGAACAATCGAAGCACTCTAACACCTTCCCGATCGGGTCTAGGTCGGGTGGCACGCCCTAGCAACCTCCGGGACGTGGCTGGAAGATTTGCGGGACGACGCGAGGTGCCAGGGTCCACTAAGCGGCCTTGGGAGCCTCCCGGCTCTTCGTGTTGCTTAGCCATTGCCCGTCGGTGGGTTTTGGAGGGTAACACATTCTGGCACGCCCGGTGGGACATCCTCTGCAACATCCACGTCAACACCGACACCCGAGATGGCAGAGGAACAGATCACATATGAGGATCTTCCTGCTGATCACAAGAAGAAGTACGATGAGCTGAAGGCCATCGTTGAAGCCGAACTCATCGGCTCCTTTGAGAAGACCCGTTCGCACGGCATCAGGTTCAAAGGATTCACGCCACAAGGCGTCCTTGAAGGGGTGGATCTGTCTCTCCCTTCACAGGAACGTACCAGAGCCATGCGATAGGAAATCAACTACGTGGTGGCTCACTCGCTGCATCGGCATTCTGAGAGCCTGGTAAATTCTTTGGAGCGCGTTGCGCTCCGTGTGGTGCAAGAGATCATGGAGCGACGGTACTCCCTTCAGGACCTGCTCTAGGGACTCACCAGGGAGAGGTGCAACTCCACACCAGGCCACCATTGCCGTACGTGATGGCAGCTCCACAGCAACAAGGTTCACCGGCATACGTTGTCTACAAGGTTGGAGGTGATCCGGGCGACTACCAGTTCTTATATGAACCGCCCAAGGAGATCCCACACGGATACGTGTGCACGTTTGTGCTCGGATCTGCAACAAGCGGACGCGGGCAATCCAGGCTCCAACAGGAGGGACAGCCGGAGCAGGAGCAATTGTTCCGGCAGGAGGGACGACTGCAGCGGCGGGGAGTTTGGGAGCAGATGCTGAGAAATAGGCGTGGCTAGCCAAGTATACCACTGCACCAATTCATGACAGCTCAGTTGCTACGTCCTCCATCGCGGATCAGATCAGTGCAGTCGTGAGAGATCAGTTCGGCATCCTGCCGAAGAAGAAGATAATCGGCTATTCCAAGCCGTACCCCAATGAGTTCGACCTGATCCCACTACCACCTAAGTACCGGCTTCCGGACTTCACCAAATTCAGTGGGTCAGAAGGATCTAGCTCCATCGAGCACGTGAGCCGATACTTGGCCCAGTTAGGCATGGTTTCGGCATCGGATCAGCTACGGGTGAGGTTCTTTTCGCAATCCCTCACCGGTCCAGCTTTTGGATGGTACACCTCGTTGCAGCCAAATTCAGTACGATCATGGAAGCAGCTGGAGGAACAGTTTCACACCCAATATCATTCGAAGCTACGAAGGCTGGTATTGCCAAACTAGCACGGAGTTCGGCGAGAGCGAGGAGAGACGATGTCCGAGTACATCCAACGTTTCGGAACTGTCAAGAACCGATGCTATTCGGTTCACTTAGCGAGAAAGAAGCGGTCGAGCTGGCCGTGGCAGGCCTTGCGGCGTCATTCAAGGATCCGACGTTCCAAGTGGAGTACAACTCGGCTGGCGCACATGGTCCAGAGGCCGACCTTATATGAACGGCGCCATCCGGAAGCTGTACCGGGACAAGTTCAAGCGCGCGATAACCCCGGTAAATGCTGATGAGGATGAAGATTCTGCGGAAGATCGGGAAGTCGCGATGAGCCGAATGGACTCGGACGCCGGTACTGTGTCCTGCAAATGGGTGAACCCACCGGGGCCTCCAAGAGGGTTGGACTTTGATGTGAGCAAAGCTGAACGGATCTTCGATCCGCTGCGAAAGAGAAACGAGTTGAAGCTACACTGAAGGCCACAAGATCCCTACGGCACAAGAGATGAACAAAAGGCCATACTACAAATGGCATTATACGTTCACGCACGCCACCAACGGCGCAAAGTATTGCGCGCACAAATTCAGATGGCGATAGAATCGGGCCGATTAACTTTCGGACAGTTTGCCATGAAGGTAGACATGCGTCCGTTTCCGGACGTCAACATGGTGGACCTAAGCCACTCCATAAGGGAGCCAGGGTTCTCTTTTGATGTCAATATGGCAGGGTTCGTGATCCGCCATGGCAAAGATAAAGCAGAGAGCAGCAACTCTCGTGGCAAAGATAAAGAGGAGGCCGTTCCACGCGACCGGCCCCAAGATGATGATAGACGGTACCTAACCGAGGAGGAGGTGAGGAACATACGGTATCAGCGCCCACTCTCCGTGCATCTCCTCAACAAATACGAGCAGCAGTATGACTGACGTCGACGCCACGACAAAGACGACGAAAGATATCGTCGGTCAGATGCGGCTGACAGAAGGTACCGTCAGCACGACAGAAACAACGACGGGTACGAACGTCACGCTAGAGGGAGGTCAAGGGAGCAGGACAACGTGGATAAGCACTGGGACTGTCCTTTCTTCAAACATTGCTGGGACTCAGGAATGAGCCGATTGCCAACAATCGAGAATTGCCCAGAATGCAAACAGCAAAGGAGGAGGACAAATGAAGTTTCAGTGTTCGAGCGTCTAGGGCCTCTCCCACCTCGGAATAAACAAGGCTGAGTCATCTCAAGAAGAAGACTTTGAGGAGTCGGATGGAGAAGAAGATAGGTATCACCGACCAAGGTGGTGCCCTGATGGACTCAGCCATTCTCAGAAGCGTAGGGCGCAGCGGCTGCGGAACTTGGAAGAAGCCGAGGCACAGTACCTGTACACGTTGCGAAAAGCGCGGCCCGATCTGGCCGCGAAAATTAAGCAAACATTGGAGACGAAGGCGCGCCCGCCAAAGAAAGTATGTCGCCCCAAACAGGCGAAAGCCGATGCACAGGCATCGGCTGATGCCGATGCAGAGGCATCGGCTGATACAAACATGGTATCCGTGGTCCGGACGGAGTAGCAGGTCCAAGACATTGAACGTACGTGGCAAGGCCGATCCCTGAGATCGGCCCTCAAAAAATGAAAAGCAAAGGATCTTACCTCCAGCATGCCACGTAGCTACAGTGGAAATCCAAGAAGTTGCAAACCATCGTCAAGCATTGCAATGAAGAGGGAGGCCGATTCCCGCAATCGGCCAAAATTATCCTCAACACACGTTTTGTCTATGTTCAGCATTGATCCGACAGATGCCTGAAGAGCCGATACCATCAAAGTACTTGACAGAATCGGCTCGGGGGGCACATGGATGGACAGAACACGAGGATACAAAGCTTGGAATGGATGTCAAATGCCCAGCAGAGCAGCTCAAGTATGGGGGGCCGATGCAATCGGCCAATAATAAAAAAAAAACGAAAATACAGAAATTTTTGGGCACAGCCGATGCGTAGACATCGACTTAAGAATTCAAAGCCGATGCACGGCCATCGACTCAAGGGATGCAACTGTTACAAGCGGAAGCCTAATGGAGCAGTCATCAAGTCACGTGGCGAGGCTCTACTGGAGGAACCCCTCATTGGGATTGCTTGGTGACTCAGGCCCTCTCTTCAAGGACTTCCAACTCCTTCTGCAAGACTTCAAGCTCGGCAGTACCAGCAGAAGCGTCAGTTCGGGCGTCCAAGACGGCCCTTTTCCTCATTTAATCTGTTGGTATTTGCCGGCAAGTTTGAGGATCGCAGCCCTGGCCAACAGCAAGAACAGCATGAACGTGCAGATCAGGCTAGGATCATGAGAACAACCGACGATCGTCCAGTTGGACTGAACTGCATTCTCACCAGAGGTTGCATCATTGGACTGAAGAAGCTCGGGGGGCAGCTCACGTTGAAGGTTCTCTGCTTTTGAAAGCCGATTTGGTTAGAATCGGCTGACGCTGCACTACAATTGGGAAGCCGATGATGGCCCATGCGGCTGGTACGCTTTTATTCTCGCCTTGACTGAGGCTCGGGGGGCAGCTGACCCTGAAGATTCTTCGCTCTGAAGAGCCGATGGTATTGAAATCTGTTGTCTCTGCATCGTAACCATGTGGAAAGGTGGCGAGCTCTTGCAGAGGAAAACCACCAGGGTTGACAGGAGGAGTTTGAAGAAGGAGCCATCATCGTTGATCAGGCTCTAGACCAGTTGGTCGCTACAAGGAAACAGAGCATCACAGGTGTATCAGCTTCAACGTCAAGGTTGTCAGTAACGGGCTAAGGAGCTTTCCTGGGAGCATTAATCCAGGAGTTTTGCCGTCAGGACCAACATCACGATCGGATGATTTTGGAATCCAAAGATCTGAGGGTCTCAAAGCTGTGGGCTGGACGTGTTCGATTGGGAGTTTTTTATCTGAATTTCAAGGATTACAAGTTACCATCTGAGGAGGTGACTAGATTGATCGGTCTGGCAATTCATTATAAGAGCTGATGCATTGCCATCGGCTCATTGAACATCGATCAAGGTGACAATCGGCAAAATCAGGGTAGGGGAAAATCGGCTAGATCAATATGGAAGAAATCAACAGAATCAAATTTGGGAAATTCCTTCATTGATATTCAGGTTTCTTACATAGAAGGAGCCGATTGCTCTCAAAAGGAACTGCTGAGGGATACATTGCCCTCATCTATTACTCCAAGCTCTATCCTATCTAAGGGCCGCTGCTGCTCTCATCGTCACCGTCACCGGCACGTCGGTGCTGCTCCCGGCTGGTTCTTCGTCGCTACTGTGGCGACCTCCGGCGGGACCTTCATTGTCCTCGTCTTCTTCGTCGGCGTCGGCATCGTCGCTGTCGAAGTCGCTCATGTTGCCCGGCCAAGGGCAGAGACGCTTGGCCGGCGGCTCGTCAGAGGAGGCGTCGTCCTCCTCCTCTTCCTCCTCCTTCACCTCCTCAGCGGAGGAGAGGCCATCCCAGGAGAAGCCGTCGTCGTCGCTTTCCTCCTCCGATGACCCGATGGCGAGGAAGCGAAGGTCGCTCTCCCCGTCCGTTAGGGACTGGTCATCTTCGGACCAGACGGAGGAGTCGTGGGTCGACTCGTCCCCGTCGGCTATGGCGCGGCGGATGTTGGCCGCGTGGGCCTCCCGCGGGTCCCATTCCGGCGTCGGCTCGCGGGAAGGGGAGGATTGGGTGGAAAGACCCGATGAGGGAGAAGAAGAGGAAGAAGACATGTTGGCCGAGGAGGGCTTTTGGAAGTACTAGTGCGAGGAGGATGAAGAAGGGAACTGCAAGAAGTGGCTAAATAAAAGGGGATATAGCGATTTAATGCTTAAGCAGTTTCCGAGGACATGGGGCCAAAATTGTCAAATCATGCAGAAGAGTTGAGAAGACAAGACGTCATGATGAAGAATACTGCGACGGTTCTGCTCTGCCACGACACGACCCCTCGAAGGAAAAACAGATGGTTTTGATATTATCATTACCAAAACCAGGGGGGCATGTGTTATCACCGGATTTTGGCCAAATCAGGAGATGGGCCGTAAGTGAAGATGGGCTTGAAGGACGTACATGTGGAGCATCTTCAAAGCGGCCTTGCGCTAAGAGTTTGGGCTAAGGTGCCCATGTATCTGTAATATAGTAGATCGTATCGTGTTTAGAATTAACAGATAGAGTCCCTTGGACTATAAATATGTATCTAGGGTTATCGGAAAAGGAGGACAATCATCGTTCAACAAACACAAATCAGGCGCATCGCCACCCCTTCCTTCAAGGGTTTCTCCCGGGTAAGCACCATGCTGCCTAGATCGCATCTCGCGATCTAGGCAGTATACGTTTATTCGTCTACCTTGTACTGCTCGTGCTGAAGCGTTGTTGATGGTGAGCAGTACTACTTATCATTAGGTGTTTAGGGGCTTGCATTGATGCTTTCTCGTGCATATCTGCGTGGCAATGCCGTCCCTCGACACCTAGCTGCCCTTACACCTATCTGGGTGTAAGGGCAGCATCTTGCTTGTTCGTTACTTAGTAGATCCGATCCGTTATAGTTGCTCCTTGCTCCGCAGGGATTAGTTTAATATCTGCATAGTTAGGCCTTATGCTGGGGTCGGACGATCCGGTAGTGCGTTAGGTGTTGTTCACCGTCCCTGCGAGGGATGCTCCGGGAATCAACGTTATGTTGGTTTTTAGGCCTCTCGTAGGGGTAGTTTGCATCATCTTCCGTAGCTGCTAGGCCCGATCACACGTAGGACGTTCCGGTTATGCGGTGAAAACCCCAAACTGTCGTAGATCGCTTTAGCTTTGTTTTGATCAAGCAGGATCCCCATGTCATTGTAAATCCAACGTGAACCATGGTCCTGGCCGTTGAAGTCGCTTAATGTGATGTTGGTCTTGATCAGATCATCGCTGGAATGCCCCAAACGACGTAGCATGGAATACGGCATTATGTTGACTGCCGCTCCGGTATCAACCAACATCTTGCTGACAGGCTGCCCGTTGATGTAACCCCTCAAGTATAGGGCTTTCAGATGCCTGTAGCTTCTATCTCGTGGCTTCTCAAAGATAACTGGTCGTGGACCGCAGTTGAATTGAGCCACTAAAACTTCCTCGTTGCTTGGAGCGCGAAACTCCGACGGGAGTATGAACACCATGTTTGTGCCAGCCGATGTCTCTGCATCGGCATCAGCCGATGCCTGTGCATCGGCTTTCGCCTGTTTTGGGCGCCATACTTTCTTTGGCGGGCGCGCCTTCGTCTCCAATGTTTGCTGAATTTTCACGGCCAGATCGGGCCGTGCTCTTCTCAACGTGTACGGGTATTGTGCCTCGGCTTCTTCCAAGTTTCGCAGCCGGCTGCACTCTACGCTTACGAGAATGGCTGAGTCCATCAGGGCACCACCTTGGCCGGTGATACCTATCTTCTTCTCCATCTAACTCCTCGAAGTCTTCTTCTTGAGATGACTCAGCTCGCTTGTCATGAGGTGGGAGAGGTCCTAGACGCTCGAACACTGAAACTTCGTTTGTCCTTCTCCTTTGCTGTTTGCACTATGGGCAGTTCTCGATTGTTGGCAATCGGCTCATTCCTGAGTCCCAGCAATGTTTGAAGAAGGGACAGTTCTAGTGCTTATCCACGTCGTCTTGCTCCCTTGTCCTCCCTCTAGCGCGACGTTCGTACCCGTCGTTGTTCCTGTCGTGCTGACGATACCTCCTGACTACATCAGACCGACGATGCCTTTCATCGTCTTCGTCGTAGCGCCGACGTCGGTCATACTGCTGCTCATATTTGTTGAGGAGATGCACGGAGAGTGGGCGCTGATACCGTATGCTTCTCACCTCCTCCTCGGTGGGTACCGTCTATCATCATCTTGGGGCCGGTCGCGTGGAACGGCCTCCTCTTTATCTTTGCCACGAGAGTGGCTGCTCTCTGCTTTATCTTTGCCATGGCGGATCACAAACCCTGCCATATTGACATCAAAAGAGAACCCTGGCTCCCTTATGGAGTGGCTTAGGTCCACCATGTTGACGTCCGGAAACGGACGCATGTCTACCTTCATGGCAAACTGTCCGAAAGTTAATCGGCCCGATTCTATCGCCATCTGAATTTGTGCGTGCAATACTTTGCAGTCGTTGGTGGCGTGCGTGAACGTATGATGCCATTTGCAGTATGGCCTTTTGTTCATCTCTTGTGCCGTAGGGATCTTGTGGCCTTCAGGGAGCTTCAACTGTTTCTCTTTCAGTAGCAGATCGAAGATCTGTTCAGTCTTGCTCATATCAAAGTCCAACCCTCTTGGAGGCCCTGGCGGGTTCACCCATTTGCAGGACACAGGTACTGGCGTCCGAGTCCACTCGGCTACTGCGACTTCTTGATCTTCCGCAGAATCTTCATCCTCATCAGCGTTGACCGGGGTTATCGCGCGCTTAAACTTGTCTCGGTACAGTTCCGGATGGCGCTGTTCATATAAGGTCGGTCCTGCGACCGGGTGCGTCAACGAGTTGTACTCCACTTGGAACGTCGAGATCTTTGAATGACGCTGCAAGGCCTGCCACGGCCGGTTCGGCTGCTTCTTTCTCGGTTAAATGAACCGAATAGCATCGGTTCTTGACGGTTCCGAAACGCTGAATGTACTCGGACACTTGTCTCTCTCGCCTCTGCCGAACCTGTGCTAGTTCGGCAATACCAGCTTCCGTAGCTTCTGAATGATATTGGGTGTGAAACTGTTCCTCCAGCTGCTTCCATGATCGTACTGAATTTGGCTGCAGCGAGGTGTACCATCCAAAAGCTGGACCGGTGAGGGATTGCGAGAAGCACCTCACCGTAGGCTGATCCGATGCCGAAGCCATGCCCGGCTGGGCCAAGTATCGGCTCACGTGCTCGATGGAGCTAGATCCTTCGACCCACTGAATTTGTTGAAGTCCGGAAGCCGGTACTTAGGTGGTAGTGGGATCAGGTCGAACTCATTGGGGTACGGCTTGGAATAGCCGATTATCTTCTTCTTCGGCAAGATGCCGAGCCGATCTCTCGGGACTCGCGCTGATCTGATCTGCGGTGGAGGTAGTGGCGGCTGAGCTTTCTGGACTGGGTGCGGTGGTATACTTGGCTAGCCACGCTTGTTTCTCGGCTTACGCTCCCAAACTCCCCGCTTGCTGCGATCGTTCCTCCTGCCGGAACAATGGCTCCTGCTCCGGCAATCCCTCCTGTTGGAGCCTGGATCGCTTGTGTCCAGTTGTTGCAGTCCGGCACACACGTGCACACGTATCCGTGTGGGATCTCCTTGGGCGGTTCATACAAGAACTGGTAGTCGCCCGGATCACCTCCAACCTTGTAGACAACGTATGCCGGTGAACCTTGTTGCTGTGGAGCTGCCATTGAGTACGGCAATGGTGGCCTGGTGTGGAGTTGCACTTCTCCTTGGTGAGTCCCTAGAACAGGTCTGAGGGGAGTGCAGAGCGCTCCATGATCTCTTGGACCACCCGGAACGCAACACGCTCCAAAGAATTCACCAGGCTCTCAGAGTGCCAATGTAGCGAGTGAGCCACCACGTAGTTGATTTCCTGTCGCAGGGCTCTGGTGCGTTCATCTGAAGGGAGAGACAGATCCACCCCTTCAAGGACGCCTTGTGGCGTGAATCCTTTGAACCTGATGCCGTGCGAACGGGTCTTCTCAAAGGAGCCGATGAGTTCGGCTTCAACGATGGCCTTCAGCTCATCGTACTTCTTCTTATGATCGGGGAGGGAGATCCTCGTATGTGATCTGTTCCTGCTGCCATCTCGGATGTCGGTGTTGACGTGGATGTTGCGGAAGAGGTCCCACCGGGCGTGCCGAGAATGTGTTACCCTCCAAAACCCACCGACGGGCAATGGCTAAGCAACAGGAAGAGCCGGGAGGCTCCCAAGGCCGCTTAGTGGACCACGGCACCTCGCGTCGTCCCGCAAATCTTCCGGCCACGTCACTGGCGGTTGCTAGGGGCGTGCCACCCGACCTAGACCCGATCGGGAAGGTGTTAGAGTGCTTCGATTGTTCTGCATGGTAGACACGTAAACATTAAATACGAGCCCTATCGGCTCTTCGGGTTTCCACGTGGATCGGCTCAAGGAGCCGATCGCCCCATGTTTCACGTTGGATTTACAATGGCATGGGGATCCTGCTTGATCAGAACAAAGCTAAAGCGATCCAGGACAGTTTAGGGTTTTCACCGCATAACCGGAACGTCCTACGTGTGATCGGGCCTAGCAGCTACGGAAGATGATGCAAACTACCCCTACGAGAGGCCTAAAAACCAACATAACGTTGATTCCCGGAACATCCCTTTCAGGGACGGTGAACAACACCTAACGCACTACCGGATCGTCCGACCCCAGCATAAGGCCTAACTATGCGAGATATTAAACTAATCCCTGCGGAGCAAGGAGCAACTATAACGGATCGGATCTACTAAGTAACGAACAAGCAAGATGCTGCCCTTACACCCGGATAGGTGTAAGGGCAGCTAGGTGTCGAGGGACGGCATTGCCACGCGAGATATGCACGCGAAAGCATCAATGCAAGCCCCTAGACACCTAAGGATAAATAGTACTTGCTCGCCATCAACAAGGCTTCGAGCACGAGCGGTACAAGGTAGACGAATAAACGTATCACTGCCTAGATCGCTAGATGCGATCTAGGCAGCATGGTCTTACCGGGAGAAACCCTCGAAGAAAGGGGTGGTGATGCGCTGATTTGTGTTGGTTGAACGATGATTGTCCTCCTTTTCCGATAACCCTAGATACATATTTATAGTCCAAGGGACTTTCTAATTGAGGCGTGCACCTAACCGTGCACGGGCTAGACTCTATCTTTTTAATCTAAATTACAATGCGATCTACTATATTACAGGTACACGGGCAACTTAGCCCAAACTCTTAGCGCAAGGCCGCTTCGAAGATGCTCCACGTGTACGCCTTTCAAGCCCATCTTCACCTGCGGCCCATCTCCTGATTTGGCCAAAATCGGGTGGTAACACATGCCCCCTGGTTTTGATAATGATGATTGCAAAACCATCTGTCTCCTTCGAAGGTTCATGTCGTGGCAGAACCGTCGCAGTTTTCTTCATGATGACGTCTTGCCTTCTCAACTTCCCTGCACGATTTGACAGTTTTGGCCCCATGTCCTCGGAAACTGCTTCGACAATTAAATTTCCATCTCCTTTTATTTAACCGCATCGAACAGTTCTCCTCTTCACCCCTCTGCATCAGCACTTCCAAAAACCCTCCTCCGCCGCCATGTCTTCCTCTTCTTCCTCCTCCACTTCATCAGGTCTTTCCTACGTGTCCTCCCCCATCCGGGAATCAACACCAGAGTGGGGTACGCAGGCGGCGTACGATATCCTTGCCCCAACAGCGGGGGACAAGGAGGACCATGACTTCTTCGTCTGGTCCGAGGATGACAAGTCCTCAGCCGACGGGGAGAGTGACCTCCGCTTCCTCGCCAATGAGGAAGCGGTGGAGGCAAGCGACGACGACCGCTTTTCCTGGGACGGGGTTACCTCTTCCGAGGTGGTGAAGGAAGAGGAGGAGGACGACAGTTCCTCCGACGAGCCGCTGGCCAAACGCCATTGCCCCTGGCCCGGGAACCTCAGCGACTTCGACAGCGAAGACGATGATGCTGACGAGGAGGATGAGGACGACGAGGGTCCTGCCAGCGGCCGCTACAGCAGCGATGACGAGCCCGCCGGAAGCACCGATGGCGGCGGCGACGGCGATGATGAAGGCAACAATAGCCCCTAGATAGGATCCCTAGTATAGGATCAGTAGTAGTAGGAGGGGCAATGTATTCCCCCCGGTCTTCCTTTTGAGAGCAACCAGCTCTTTTCATGTAAGAAATCTGACTATTGATTGAAGAAATTTCTCCAATTTGGCTCTGCCGATTCCTTGCAAATTGATTTAGCCGATTCTCCCTTGTATTGATTTTGCCGATTGTTGGCCTGATCAATGCTCGATGAACCTATGGCCACGCATCGGTTTCTTATGATAAATTCCGAGATAGATCAGTTCAGATCCTCAAATTTCAGTCGAACAGGACCAAACCGGAATCGCGCACACCTTAAATCTTGGAAATCCGAGTTCCCTGAGCTTAATGTCAGCTTTAATCGGCAAGACTCCAGAATTGATGCCTTCAGGAGAACTCTAGGACCATTGCTGAACATCTTGATCGCCTACAACCTTCGCTGCGATGCTTTGTCTCTTTGCAACAACAAACTGGCCCAAAGCCTATCAATTATGATGGCTCGCTTCAAACTCCTCCTGCCAACCTGGTAATTTTCCTCTACAAGAGTCCTCCACCTTTCAACATGGTTATGATGCAGAGACAGCCGATTCCAACACCATCGGCTTTTAGCGAAGAATCTTCAGGGCTAGCTGCCCCCCGAGCCTCAGTCAAGGCGAGAATGAAAGTGTACCAGCCGTATTGGACCACTATCGGCTTCCCAACTGTAGTGCAGCATCAGCCGATTCTACCCAAATCGGCTTTTAAAAGCAGAGAACCTCCAAGGTGAGCTGCCCCCCGAGCTTCTTCAGTCCAATGACACAATCTCTGGTGAGAATGCAGTTTAGTCCAACTGGACGATCGTCGGTTGTTCTCATGATCCTGGCCTGATCTGCACGCTCATACTGTTTTTTCTGTTGGCCAGGGCTGCGATCCTCAAACTTGCCGGCAAATACCAACAGATTAACTTGAGGAAAAGGGTCGTCTTGGACGCCCGAACTGACGCTTCTGCTGGTACTGCCGAGCCTGAAATCCTGCAAGAGGAGTTGGGGGCCCTTGAAGAGAGGGCCTGAGTCATCAAGCAATCCCAATGAGGGGTTCCTCCAGTAGAGCCTCGCCACGTGACTTGGTGTCTGCTCCATTAGGCTTCCGCTTGTAACAGTTGCATCCCTTGAGTCGATGGCCGTGCATCGGCTTTGAATTCTTAAGTCGATGTCTACGCATCGGCTGTGCTCAAAAATTTCGTATTTTCCATTTTTAACGGCCGATTTGTTTACGTATCGGCCCCCATATTTGAGCTGTTCTGCTGGGCATTTGATATCTACTCCGAGCTTCGTATCCTCGTGTCTCATCCATCTATGTGCCCCCCGAGCCGATTCTGTCAAGTAATTGATGGTATCGGCTCTTCAGGCATCTGTTGGATCAATGCTGAACACAGACAAAGGTATGTTGAGGATAATTTTGGCCGATTGCGGGAATCGGCCTCCTTTTCCGTTGCAATGCTTTGACTTGCAACTTCTCGGATTTCCACTGTAGCTACGTGGCATGCTGGAGATAAGATCCTTTGCTTTTCATTTTTTGAGGGCCGATCTCAGGGATCGGCCTTGCCACGTACGTCCAATGTCTTGGACCTGCTACTCTGTTAGGCCGGTGGATAAAACCAGCCTTACCCCATTTTTGAAGCTTCGATGCGCTCACAACCCTCTAAACTGATTCCGGAGAGCGGCTCTTGGTTATCTGCTTCCCACACACTCATGGCAGCTAACGATATCTCGATTGAGTCATCCGCACGAACGACTTCCACTTCATCTCCATCCCATTGTATGATGCATTGGTGCATTGTAGACGGAATGCAACGAGTTAGCATGAATCCGAGTCCCTTCCCAATAGGACGGCGTAATTGCTTTTGCTTGTCGACGATGAAGAACGCGGTAGGTATGGTCTTCCGGCCTACGGTAAGCTCTACATTCGAACACCTTTCGCTTCGACGCCTGGCCGTTGAAGTCGCTTAATGTGATGTTGGTCTTGATCGGATCATCGGCTGGAATGCCCCAAACGACGTAGCATGGAATACGGCATTATGTTGATCTGCCGCTCCGGTATCAACCAACATCTTGGCGACGAGGCTGCCCGTTGATGTAACCCCTCAAGTATAGGGCTTTCGGATGCATGTAGCTTCTATCTCGTGGCTTCTCAAAGATAGCTGGTCGTGGACCGCGGTCGAAGTGAGCCACTGAAACTTCCTCGTTGCTTGGAGCGCGAAACTCCGACGGGAGTATGAACACCATGTTTGTGCCAGCCGATGTCTCTGCATCGGCATCAGCCGATGCCTGTGCATCGGCTTTCGCCTGTTTTGGGCGCCATACTTTCTTTGGCGGGCGCGCCTTCGTCTCCTATGTTTGCTGAATTTTCACGGCCAGATCGGGCCGTGCTCTTCTCAACGTGTACAGGTATTGTGCCTCGGCTTCTTCCAAGTTTCGCAGCCGCTGCACTCTACGCTTCTGAGAATGGCTGAGTCCATCAGGGCACCACCTTGGCCGGTGATACCTATCTTCTTCTCCATCTAACTCCTCGAAGTCTTCTTCTTGAGATGACTCAGCTCGCTTGTCATGAGGTGGGAGAGGTCCTAGACGCTCGAACACTGAAACTTCGTTTGTCCTTCTCCTTTGCTTGTTTGCACTGCAGGCGGTTCTCGATTGTTGGCAATCGGCTCATTCCTGAGTCCCAGCAATGTTTGAAGAAGGGACAGTTCCAGTGCTTATCCACGTCGTCTTGCTCCCTTGTCCTCCCTCTAGCGCGACGTTCGTACCCGTCGTTGTTCCTGTCATGCTGACGATACCTCCTGACTGCATCAGACCGACGATGCCTTTCATCGTCTTCGTCGTAGCGCCGACGTCGGTCATACTGCTGCTCATATTTGTTGAGGAGATGCACGGAGAGTGGGCGCTGATACCGTATGCTTCTCACCTCCTCCTCGGTCAGGTACCGTCTATCATCATCTTGGGGCCGGTCGCGTGGAACGGCCTCCTCTTTATCTTTGCCACGAGAGTGGCTGCTCTCTGCTTTATCTTTGCCATGGCGGATCACAAACCCTGCCATATTGACATCAAAAGAGAACCCTGGCTCCCTTATGGAGTGGCTTAGGTCCACCATGTTGACGTCCGGAAACGGACGCATGTCTACCTTCATGGCAAACTGTCCGAAAGTTAATCGGCCCGATTCTATCGCCATCTGAATTTGTGCGCGCAATACTTTGCACTCGTTGGTGGCGTGCGTGAACGTATGATGCCATTTGCAGTATGGCCTTTTGTTCATCTCTTGTGCCGTAGGGATCTTGTGGCCTTCAGGGAGCTTCAAGCTTGTTTCTCTTTCGGTAGCGAGATCGAAGATCCGTTCGGTCTTGCTCATATCAAAATCCAACCCTCTTGGAGGCCACTGGCGGGTTCACCCATTTGCGGGACACGAGTGCGGCGTCCGAGTCCACTCGGCTCTTGCGACTTCTTGATCTTCCGCGAGAATCTTCATCCTCATCGGCGTTGACCGGGGTTATCGCGCGCTTGAACTTGTCCTGGTACAGTTCTGGATGGCGCTGTTCATATAAGGTCAGTGTACTGACCAGGTGCGTCAACGAGTTGTACTCCACTTGGAATGTCAGATCTTTGAATGACGCTGCAAGGCCTGCCACGGCCAGTTCGACTGCTTCTTTCTCAGTTAAATGAACCGAATAGCATCGGTTCTTGACAGTTCTGAAACGCTGAATGTACTCAGACACTGTCTCTCCTCGCCTCTGCCGAACCTGTGCTAGTTCGGCAATACCAGCTTCAGTAGCTTCTGAATGATATTGGGTGTGAAACCTGTTCCTCCAGCTGCTTCCATGATCGTACTGAATTTGGCTGCAGCGAGGTGTACCATCCAAAAGCTGGACCGGTGAGGGATTGCGAGAAGCACCTCACCCGTAGCTGATCCGATGCCGAAGCCATGCCCGGCTGGGCCAAGTATCGGCTCACGTGCTCGATGGAGCTAGATCCTTCGACCCACCGAATTTGTTGAAGTCCGGAAGCCGGTACTTAGGTGGTAGTGGGATCGAGTCGAACTCATTGGGGTACGGCTTGGAATAGCCGATTATCTTCTTCTTCGGCAAGATGCCGAGCCGATCTCTCGGGACTGCGCTGATCTGATCTGCGGTGGAGGTAGTGGCAGCTGAGCTTTCCTGGACTGGTGCAGTGGTATACTTGGCTAGCCACGCCTGTTTCTCAGCTTCCGCTCCCAAACTCCCCGCTGCTGCAGTCGTTCCTCCTGCCGGAACAATGGCTCCTGCTCCGGCAATCCCTCCTGTTGGAGCCTGGATCGCCTGTGTCCAGTTGTTGCAGTCCGGCACAAACGTGCACACGTATCCGTGTGGGATCTCCTTGGGCGGTTCATACAAGAACTGGTAGTCGCCCGGATCACCTCCAACCTTGTAGACAACGTATGCCGGTGAACCTTGTTGCTGTGGAGCTGCCATTGAGTACGGCAATGGTGGCCTGGTGTGGAGTTGCACTTCTCCTTGGTGAGTCCCTAGAACAGGTCCTGAGGGGGAGTACCGACGCTCCATGATCTCTTGGACCACCCGGAACGCAACGCGCTCCAAAGAATTCACCAGGCTCTCAGAGTGCCGATGTAGCGAGTGAGCCACCACGTAGTTGATTTCCTGTCGCGGGGGCTCGGTGCGTTCATCCGAAGGGAGAGACAGATCCACCCCTTCAAGGACGCCTTGTGGCGTGAATCCTTTGAACTCGATGCCGTGCGAACGGGTCTTCTCAAAGGAGCCGATGAGTTCGGCTTCAACGATGGCCTTCAGCTCATCGTACTTCTTCTTATGATCAGGAGGGAGATCCTCGTATGTGATCTGTTCCTCTGCCATCTCGGATGTCGGTGTTGACGTGGATGTTGTAGAAGAGGTCCCACCGGGCGTGCCAGAATGTGTTACCCTCCAAAACCCACCGACGGGCAATGGCTAAGCAACACGAAGAGCCGGGAGGCTCCCAAGGCCGCTTAGTGGACCACTGGCACCTCGCGTCGTCCCGCAAATCTTCCGGCCACGTCCCGGCGGTTGCTAGGGCGTGCCACCTGACCTAGACCCGATCAGGAAGGTGTTAGAGTGCTTCGATTGTTCCTGCATGGTAGACACGTAAACATTAAATACGAGCCCTATCGGCTCTTCAGGTTTCCCTGTGGATCGGCTCAAGGAGCCGATCGCCCCATGTTTCACGTTGGATTTACAATGGCATGGGGATCCTGCTTGATCAGAACACAGCTAAAGCGATCCAGGACAGTTTAGGGTTTTCACCGCATAACCGGAACGTCCTACGTGTGATCGGGCCTAGCAGCTACGGAAGATGATGCAAACTACCCCTACGAGAGGCCTAAAAACCAACATAACGTTGATTCCCGGAACATCCCTTGCAGGGACGGTGAGCAACACCTAACGCACTACCGGATCGTCCTACCCCAGCATAAGGCCTAACTATGCAGATATTAAACTAATCCCTGCGGAGCAAGGAGCAACTATAACGGATCGGATCTACTAAGTAACGAACAAGCAAGATGCTGCCCTTACACCCAGATAGGTGTAAGGGCAGCTAGGTGTCGAGGGACGGCATTGCCACGCGAGATATGCACGCGAAAGCATCAATGCAAGCCCCTAGACACCTAAGGATAAATAGTACTCGCTCGCCATCAACAAGGCTTCAGCACGAGCGGTACAAGGTAGACGAATAAGCGTATACTTGCCTAGATCGCTAGATGCGATCTAGGCAGCATGGTGCTTACCCGGGAGAAACCCTCGAAGAAAGGGGTGGCGATGCGCCTGATTTGTGTTGGTTGAACGATGATTGTCCTCCTTTTCCGATAACCCTAGATACATATTTATAGTCCAAGGGACTTTCTAATTGAGGCGTGCACCGAACCGTGCATGGGCCAGACTCTATCTTTTTAATCTAAATTACAATGCGATCTACTATATTACAGGTACACGGGCAACTTAGCCCAAACTCTTAGCGCAAGGCCGCTTCGAAGATGCTCCACGTGTACGCCTTTCAAGCCCATCTTCACCTGCGGCCCATCTCCTGATTTGGCCAAAATCGGGTGGTAACAAGCTCCTTGTGACGGTAAAGCACACGTCCGTTGGGAACCCCAAGAGGAAGGTATGATGAGTACAGCAGCGAGTTTTCCCTCAGCAAGAAACCAAGGTTTATCGAACCAGTAGGAGATGAAGGCCACGTGAAGGTTGTTGGTGAAGGAGTGTAGTGCGGCGCAACACCAGTGATTCCGGCGCCAACGTGGAACCTGCACAACACAATCAAACTACTTTGCCCCAACTTAACAGTGAGATTGTCAATCTCACCGATTTGCTGAAAACAAAGGATTAAACGTATGGTGTGGAGAATGATGTTTGCTTGCAGAAAACAATAGAGAACAATGATTGCAGTAGGTTGTATTTCAGATGTAAAAGAATGGACCGGTGTCCACAGTTCACTAGTGGTGTCTCTCCAATAAGATAAATAGCATGTTGGGTGAACAAATTACAGTTGGGCAATTGACAAATAGAGAAGCATATACATATCATGATGACTACTATGAGATTTACTTATGGCATTACGACAAAGAACATAGACCGCCATCCAGCATGCATCTATGCCTAAAAAGTCCACCTTCAGGTTAGAATCCGCACCCCTTCCAGTATTAAGTTGCAAACAACAGACAATTGCATTAAGTACTGTGCGTAATGTAAACAATACAAATATCCTTAGACAAAGCATTGATGTTTTATCCCTAGTGGCAACGACACATCCACAACCTTAGGGGTTCGTTGTCACTCCTCCAGATTCAATGGAGACATGAACCCACTATCTAGCATAAATACTCCCTCTTGGAGTCACAAGTATCAACTTGGCCGAGCCTCTCGCTAGCAACGGAGAGCATGCAAGAACATAAATAACATATATGATAGATCAATAATCAACTTGACATAGTATTCCATATTCATCGGATCCCAACAAACACAACATGTAGCATTACAAATAGATGATCCTGATCATGATAGGTAGCTCACAAGATCTAAACATGATAGCACAAGAGGAGAAGACAACCATCTAGCTACTGCTATGGACCCGTAGTCCAAGGATGAACTACTCATGCATCAGTCCGGAGGCGGGCATGGTGATGTAGAGCCCTCCGGTGATGATTCCCCTCTCCGGCAGGGTGCCAGAGGCGATCTTATGAACCACCGAGATGGGGTTGACGGCGGCGGCGTCTCTGGAACTTTTCTCGTATCGTGGCTCTCGGTACTAGGGTTTTCGCGGCGGAAGGAATAAATAGGCGAAGGGGTAGCGTCGGGGGGCGCCCGAGGGGCCCACCCCATAGGCCGGCGCGGCCAGAGGTGGGGCCGCGCCGCCCTATGGTGTGGCCGCCTCGCGTCCCCTCTCCGTCTCATCTTCGGTGTTCTGGAAGGCTCCGTGGAAAATATGACCGTGGGCTTTTGTTTCGTCCAATTCCGAGAATATTCGTAAACTAACTTTTCTGAAATAAAAAACAGCATAAAACAGAAGCGGCACTCGCGGCATCTTGTTAATAGGTTAGTCTCGGAAAATGCATAAAAACATTATAAAGTATGACTAAAACATGTTGGTATTGTCATAAAACTAGCGTGGAACATAAGAAATTATAGATACGTTGGAGACGTATCAAGCATCCCCAAGCTTAGTTCCTACTCGCCCTCGAGTAGGTAAACGATAAAAACAATAATTTCTGAAGTGACATGCTACCAACATAATCTTGATCAATACTATTGTAAAGCATATGAGATGAATGAAGTGATTCAAAGCAATGGTATATAGTTTGCTAACAAAAAGATAATAACTAAACAACTGAATCATATAGCAAAAACTTTTCATGAATAGTACTTTCAAGACAAGTATCAAAAAGTCTTGCATAAGAGTTAACTCATAAAGCAATAGATTCTTAATAAGAGGTTTTGAAGCAACACAAAGGAAGATTTAAGTTTCAGCAATTGCTTTCAACTTTCAACATGCATATCTCATGGATAATTGTCAACACAAAGTAATATAATAAGTGCAATAAGTAAGCATGCAAGAATCAATGCACACAGTTGACACAAGTGTTTGCTTCTAAGATAGAAAGAAGTAAGTAAACTGACTCAACATAAAGTAAAAGAAAGGCCCTTCGCAGAGGGAAGCAGGGATTACTCATGTGCTAGAGCTTTTTATTTTGAAAACATGGAAACAATTGTGTCAACGGTAGTAATAATTCATATGTGTTATGCATAAAACTTCCTATAAGTTGCAAGCCTCATGCATCGAATACTAATAGTGCCCGCACCTTGTCCTAATTAGCTCGGATTTCCATGGATTATCATTGCATTACATATGTTTCAACCAAGTGTCACAAAGGGGTACCTCTATGCCACCTGTACAAAGGTCCAAGGAGATAAATCGCATGTGATTTCTCGATTTTGATAGATCTCAACTTGACGACATCCATACCGGGACAACATAGAAAACAGATAATGGACTCCTCTTTTTAATGCTTTAAGCATTCAACATCAATAATATTCTCATAAGAGATTCTGAGGATTAATGTCCAAGCTGAAACTTCCACCATGATACATGGCTTTGGTTGGTGGCCCAATGTTCTTCTCTAACAACATGCATACTCAAACCATTTCAACTCATGGCAAATCTCCCTTACTTCAGAGAAGACGAACATGCATAGCAACTCACATGATATTCAACAAAGGTGTGACAGGTTGATGGCGTCCCCAGAAACATGGTTACCGCTCAACAAGCAACTTATAAGAACTGATACATAAGCAACATATTCATTACCACAATAGTTTTCACTACAAGAAAAGTTGCCATGGCCGACGAAGTTGAAGTCGCGCCGTGGTTGCTGGTGTACCATGGCCGACGATTTTTGGTCCCTCCGTGGTGCATGTCAAAAAAAAAAATTTCTCGTTTTTGAGGCCACCTAGCCCGACGAAAGCGGCCAAAACGTCGCGTATGGTGGCCCGGGACGTGGTGCATCTCGAAATCTCGGGTTCGCCGGCTGAGTCAACGCAAATCCGCACCGACGAGGGATGTAGGGCCCAGATGGCAGCCTCTCGTGG
>NC_061510.1:119937631-120057829 GCF_022539505.1 Lolium rigidum
GTCTATGTTGTCGGTATGGATGTCTAAGTTGAGAATAATCAAAGCGAGAAATCCAATGCGAGCTTTCTCCTTAGACCTTTGTACAGGTGGCATAGAAGTACCCCTTTGTGACACTTGGTTGGAAACATATGCTATGCAATGATAATCCGTGTTAATCCAAGCTAATTAGGACAAGGTGCGAGCACTATTAGTATACTATGCATGAGGCTTGCAACTTATAGGATATCTTATACATAACACATATGATTTATTACTACCGTTGACAAAATTGTTTCTTGTTTTCAAAATGAAAAGCTCTAGCACAAATATAGTAATCCATGCTTCCCTCTGCGAAGGGCCATATCTTCTACTTTATTGTTGAGTCGGTTTACCTATTCTTTCTATCTTAGAAGCAAACACTTGTATCAAGCTGTGTGCATTGATTCTTACATGTTTACCTATTGCACTTGTTATATTACTTTGTGTTGACAATTATCCATGAGATATATATGTTGAAGTTGAAAGCAACCGCTGAAACTTATATCTTCCTTTGTGTTGCTTCAATGCCTTTACTTTGAATTTATTGCTTTATGAGTAACTCTTATGCAAGTCTTATTGATGCTTGTCTTGAAAGTATTATTCATGAAAAGTCTTTGCTATATGATTCATTTGTTTACTCATTATCTTCACCATTGCTTCGAATCGCTGCATTCATCTCATATGCTTTACAATAGTATTGATCAAGATTATGATAGCATGTCACTTCAGAAATTATCTTTGTTATCGTTTACCTACTCGAGGCGAGTAGGAACTAAACTTGGGGATGCTTGATACGTCTCAAACGTATCTATAATTTCTTATGTTCCATGCTACTTTTATGATGATACTCACATGTTTTATACACATTATATGTCATTATTATGCATTTTCGGCACTAACCTATTGACGGGATGCCGAAGAGCCGATTCTTTGTTTTATGCTGTTTTTGGTTTCAGAAATCCTAGAAAGGAAATATTCTCGGAATTGGACGAAATCAACGCCCGGGGTCTTATTTTTCCACGAAGCTTCCGAGAAGGCCGAGGAGAAACGAAGTGGGGCCACGGGCGGCGACACACTAAGGCGGGCGCGGCCAAGGAGGGGCCCGCGCCGCCTGGTGTGTGGGCCCCTCGTGGCAGCCTCCCGACTCCGCCCTTCCGCCTACTTAAAGCCGTCGTCGCGAAAACCCCGGTGCCGAGAGCCACGATACGGAAAACCTTCCCGGAGACGCCGCCGCCAATCCCATCTCGGGGATTCGGAGATCGCCTCCGGCACCCGCTGCCGGAGAGGGGAATCATCTCCCGGAGGTCTCTTCATCGCCATGATCAGCCTCCGGATCGATGTGTGAGTAGTTCACCCCTGGACTATGGGTCCATAGCGGTAGCTAGATGGTTGTCTTCTCCTCATTGTGCTATCATGTTAGATCTTGTGAGCTGCCTATCATGATCAAGATCATCTGTTTGTAATGCTACATGTTGTGTTTGTTGGGATCCGATGAATATTGAATACTATGTCAAGTTGATTATCAATCTATCATATATGTTGTTTATGTTCTTGCATGCTCTCCGTTGGTCGGGTTAGGCCCATAGGCGACGAAAAATACCCCTTAGTGGACGATTTTGGGATGTTGTCTATCAGAACTTTTCTTGTAGTGACATCCAAAGGTTTCCAGGAAGGTGGTACACTCTCCCACTTCTACATTGATAGGAATTAATTCACTCTTATGGTAGTTAATTCTCATGCCAGAGATCTGTTCAAAATAGGTTAAAATCCATTTCATATTAGTGGCAATTTCATTACTTTTCTCAAGGAAAAGTAAAGTATCGTCAGCATATTGAAGACAGACAACACCTCCTGGGACAAAGTCAGGACAAAGACCCCTGATCAGGCCCTCATTACCCCCTTTGAGCAGCATTTTGGAGAAAACATCGACTACAAAATTAAAAAGACCAGGGGACAGAGGGTCCCCCTGTCTTAAGCCCTTACCAGTAATAAAGAAATCACTTTCTACTTCATTTATTTTCACACCCACTGAGCCACCAGTAGTCAACTGTTTTACAAGCCTAATCCAGAAGGGACTAAAACCTCTAAGGTGTAACACCTCATACAGAAAATCTAGATTAACTCTATCATATGCCTTTTCATAATCAATTTTAAACACAAAACCTTCCATTTTCCTTCTATGCACCTCATGCACAATTTCATGTGCTGTAACAACACTCTCCAAAATATATCTACCTTTAATAAAAGCAGATTGATTTTGAGAAATCAATCTCCCTATAATTTTGGCCAACCTATTTGTCAACACTTTGCAGAAAATCTTAAAGCTACAGTTAAGTAAGCTTATAGGTCTAAATTTCTTCATAGTTCTAGCATCATTTTCTTTTGAAATCAAGGTAATCATAGCAAAATTTAATCTAAAAATGTCTAGCTTATCATCAAACCAAGCTTCAAAAAGATTCAGTAAATCTATAGCAATAATGTCCCAATATTTCTGATAAAAGAAAAAGGACAGGCCATCTAGCCCAGGTGCTCCATTAGCATAAGAACCAAAAACAGCCTCTTTTATCTCCCCAAAGTAAATCTACCTTCTAACATCTCATTCTCTTCTACAGTTACTTTTTCCTCAGGTAAGAAAAAATTATCTAGTAACCTAATATCAGGTCTCTCTTCAGCTCCAAACAAATCTTTATAGAAAGCTTTAGCTATCTCTAACATCTTTTTTGTTTCAGTTACAGGACCTTCAGGGCCATCTAACACAGGAATCATTTTCTTTCTTCTTCTCTGGTTAGCTAAAGCATGAAAATAAGTAGTATTTCTATCCCCCTCACAGACATCTCTATCTCTAGACCTTTGTTTGGCTTTTATTTCCTCAATAATCCAAAAGGAACTCAAATCAGCAAGGATTTATTTAAACCTATCAGCTTCACCCTTAGAGAGTTCATGAGTTTCAGCTTTAACATCTAAAGCATCATATTCCTCCATAAGGGATTTTTTCTTTTTTCCTAATCTCAGCATCTATATTAGCACTCCAACCTTTAGTAGAGCTCCTAAAATTTCTTACCTTAGCCTGCCATATATCTAAAGGATTGTTACTCTTTACTTGGATAGACCAAGCTTTGACTACCACATCCAAAAAATCTACCCTAGTACTCCACCACTTTTCAAATTTAAAACTACTTTTCTTAGGAATATTTGCCTCCCCAGAATCCCAAACTATTGGAGTGTGATCACTCCCTAACCTGGGCAAAGCTCTTGCATTCCCCAGAGGAAACAGAGCCTCAAAACTAGTGTTACAGAAGATCCTATCAATCCTACTCATAATCCTATTATTTTGATTATTACTCCAAGTAAAAGATCTACCTGCCAAACCTATTTCTACTAAGGCCCACATATCAATCCAAGCATTAAACTTGTCAGCCCATTTAAAATCTATAACACCATTACTTTTATCACTCTGAAACCTGGCCAAGTTGAAGTCACCTCCAATCATGGCAGGCCCATTCCAATTTAAGAACAACTCATGTAATTCTGAAATAAACACCTCCTTGCCCTCCTCATAAGGAGAGCCATATACTGTAGTTAACCTAATCACTACACCAGAGCTTTTTAACCTAGCAGTTGTGCTAACAGAGAAAGATTTAATATCCCAAGAAATAACCTCAAAAATATCATTATTTAGACCAACTAGAATACCACCAGCAGTACCAACTGCAGGCATAAAATTCCACTCAAAATTCCTATTCCCTAAAATAGATTTCAAGAAAGACTTAGAGAATTTCTCTTTTTTTGTCTCCTGAAAACCAATGTAATCAACTTTCAAGGGAATAACAGTGTCCTCTAGGCACTTCTTCCTACCAGGAGCAGTGATCCCTCTAATATTGAAAAAGGAAACTAACATTGTAACCTCTTCCTGGGGTGCTTGCCCCGAGACTTCCTAATGACTTCTATCCATTTCTCCCCTTCATCCTCATAGTTCTCATCACCTTCCCTATTTCTTTATTCTGGAGTAACAACTAGAGCATCCCTACTAGATAATAAACTATTTTTTGAGATTCAAGAGATAAATTCTCCCTAGGAATCTCAGCATCTACTGAATCACTCCTAGGTGAAAGTAAGCTATGATGATTTATCTCTACCCTACCATTAGCACTAATAGCAGAAATATCAACACCAACATTCCTAGCCAAAGATTCAAGATAATCAACATCAAGAGACTGAAAAGCATTATACAGCATTATACCTTTCATCTTCTTGTTAGGTTCCTCCAGGTTACTCCTCTTCTTATACTCAATAGCTTTCTTCATGACGTTCATGGAGTTGTCCACCCTAGAGCTTTGTCTAGTAGCTTGCACAGGTCCCCAAGCCTTCTTCTTCCTCCATTTGTCCTTGTTAACTTTTGTTGGAGATATGCCCAAGAGGCAATAATAAATTAGTTATTGTTATATCTTAGTGTTCATGATAAATGTTTACATCCCATGCTATAATTGTATTAACCGAAACATTGATACATGTGTGTTATGTAAACAAGGAGTCCCTAGTAAGCCTCTTGTATAACTAGCTTGTTGATTAATATATGATCATGGTTTCGTGATCATGAACATTGGATGTTGTTAATAACAAGGTTATGTCATTGGGTGAATGATATAATGGACATACACCCAAAATAAGCGTAGCATAAGATCAAGTCATTAAGTTCAAATTGCTATAAGCTTTCGATACATAGTTGCCTAGTCCTTTGACCATGAGATCATGTAAATCACTTATATATACCGGAAGGGTACTTTGATTACATCAAACGCCACTGCGTAAATGGTTGGTTATAAAGATGGGATTAAGTATTCGGAAAGTATGAGTTGAGGCATATGGATCAAGAGTAGGATTTGTCCATCTCGATGATGGATAGATATACTCTGGGCCCTCTCGGTGAAATGATATCTAATTAGCTTGCAAGCATGTGACTGGTTCACAAGGGATATCATATCACGGTACGAGTAAAGAGTACTTATCGGTAACGAGGTTGAACTAGGTATGGAGATACCGACGATCAAACTTCGGATAAGTAAAATATCGTGTGACAAAGGGAATCGGTATCGTATGTGAATGGTTCTTTCGATCACGAAGTCATCGTTGAATATGTGGGAGCTATTATGGATCTCCAGGTCCCGCTATTAGTTATTGATCGGAGAGGAGTCTCAATCATGTCCACATAGTTCTCGAACCGTAGGGTGACACACTTAAGGTTTGATGTCGTTTTAAGTAGATATGGAATATGGAATGGAGTTCGAATATTGTTCGGAGTCTCGGATAGGATCCAGGACATCACGAGGAGTTCCGGAATGGTCCGGAGAATAAGATTCATATATAGGAAGTCACTTTCCAAGTTTGGAAATGATCCTCCAACTATTGGGGCACTAACGATATTCGCATATCCATGAAATGATCGTCCTTAGTATGCACCGTTGCTAAGAATCGTCGTTTCGAAGTATCTCGTGATGATCGGGTGTTATAGATTCTACGTGTGCATACAACGGGTGCAAGCCAGATTTGCACATGCGAATACTGAGGTTAAAATTTACGAGCCTAGCATGTACAGACATGGTCTCGGAAAGTCATCATGATATGATGGATAAAAATTATGAGTGAAATTGTTCATCATATTACAAAGTTACTAATAGTGAAATCTGGAACACTTGTCATATGAGGATCAACTTCAAAGTAAGAACCTCAAGGTTATTGGTATTTGACCAGTGGACCTAGAAGTTATTGAAGGTGAAGTGTTTTCTGGGAATGAGGAAAGCTAAAAGAGAAACTACAAAAGATACTTTGGCAGAAAGAAAGAAAAGACTAGAAAGTCTAGCTCAGGTGTATATAGATGATATACATGTTATGGATGTATTCCTTGTTTGGTCACATAATGAAATTCTTGGGTATTTGTACCAGATTGGTTGGTATGAGATGGCATACAATACAACGCAATACAAGAATACGATGGCCTAAATGACTGATACGTCTCAAACGTATCTATAATTTCTTATGTTCCATGCTACTTTTATTACAATACTTGAATGTTTTATACACATTATATGTCATTATTATGCATTTTCCGGCACTAACCTATTGACGAGATGCCGAAGAGCCGATTCTGTTTTACTGCTGTTTTTGGTTTCGAAATCCTAGTAAGGAAATATTCTCGGAATTGGACGAAATCAACGCCCAGGGGCCTATTTTTCCACGAAGCTTCCAGAAGTCCGAATAGGAAACGAAGTGGGGCCACGAGGCGACGCCACACTAGGGCAGCGCGGCCCAGGCCCTGGCCGCGCCGGCCTATTGTGTGGGCCCCTCGTGACGCCTCCTGACCTGCCCTTCCGCCTACTTAAAGTCTTCGTCGCGAAACCCCCAGTACCGAGAGCCACGATACAGAAAACCTTCCAGAGACGCCGCCGCCGCCAATCCCATCTCGGGGGATTCAGGAGATCGCCTCCGGCACCCTGCCGAAGAGCGGAATCATCTCCCGGAGGACTCTTCATCGCCATGATCGCCTCCGGATTGATGTGTGAGTAGTTCACCCCTGGACTATGGGTCCATAACAGTAGCTAGATGTTCGTCTTCTCCTAATTGTGCTATCATGTTAGATCTTGTGAGCTGCCTATCATGATCAAGATCGTTTATTTGTAATCCTACATGTTGTGTTTGTTGGGATCCGATGGATATTGAATACTATGTCAAGTTGATTATCAATCTATCATATATGAGTTGTTTATGTTCTTGCATGCTCTCCATTGCTAGTAGAGGCTCGGCCAAGTTGATACTTGTAACTCCAAGAGGGAGTATTTATGCTCGATAGTGGGTTCATGCCTCCATTAAATGCAGGACGAGTGACATAAAGTTCTAAGGTTGTGGATGTGCTGTTGCCACTAGGGATAAAACATCGATGCTTTGTCTAAGGATATTTGTGTTGATTACATTACGCACCATACTTAATGCAATTGTCTCGTTGCTTGCAACTTAATACCGGAAGGGGTTCGGATGATAACCCGAAAGTGGACTTTTTAGGCTTAGATGCATGTTGGATGGCGGTCTATGTACTTTGTCGTAATGCCCCGATTAAATCTCATAGTACTCATCATGATATATGTATGTGCATTGTTGTGCCTTCTTTATTTGTCAATTGCCCAACTGTAATTTGTTCACCCAACATGCTATTTATCTTATGGGAGAGACACCTCTAGTGAACTGTGGACCCCGGCCCTATTCTTTACATCTGAAATACAATCTACTGCAATTGTTCTTTACTGTTCTTCGCAAACAAACATCATCTTCCACTCGATACGCTTAATCCTTTGTTTTCAGCAAGCCGGTGAGATTGACAACCTCACTGTTACGTTGGAGCAAAGTACTTTTATTGTGTTGTGCAGGTTCCACGTTGGCGCCGGAATCCCTGGTGTTGCGCCGCACTACACTTCGCCACCATCAACCTTCAACGTGCTTCTTGGCTCCTCCTGGTTCGATAAACCTTGGTTTCTTTCTGAGGGAAAACTTGCTACTGTACGCATCACACCTTCCTCTTGGGGTTCCCAACGGACGTGTGTTAATTGCACGCATCAAGCATATTTTCTGGCGCCGTTGCCGGGGAGATCAAGACACGCTGCAAGGGGAGTCTTCCACTTCCAATCTCTTTACTTTGTTTTTGTCTTGCTTTATTTTATTTACTACTTTGTTTGATGCACTAAAACAAAACACAAAAAAATTAGTTGCTTGCTTTACTTTATTTACTGTCTTGTTCTCTATATCAAAAACACAAAAAAATTAGTTACTTGCATTTACTTTATCTAGTTTGCTTTATTTACTACTATTAAAATGAATACTCCTGAAAACACTAAGTTGTGTGACTTCACAAACACTAATACTAATGATTTCCTATGCACACCTATTGCTCCACCTGCTACTACAGCAGAATTCTTTGAAATTAAACCTGCTTTACTGAATCTTGTTATGAGAGAGAAATTTTCTGGTGTTAGTTCTGATGATGCTGCTGCTCATCTTAATAATTTTGTTGAACTTTGTGAAATGCAAAAGTATAAGGATGAAGATGGTGATATTATAAAATTAAAATTGTTTCCTTTCTCATTAAGAGGAAGAGCTAAAGATTGGCTGCTATCTTTGCCTAAGAATAGTATTGATTCATGGACTAAATGTAAAGATGCTTTCATTGGTAGATATTATCCTCCCGCTAAAATTATATCTTTGAGAAGTAGCATAATTAATTTTAAGAAATTAGATAATGAACATGTTGCTCAAGCATGGGAGAGAATGAAATCTTTAGTAAAGAATTGCCCAACCCATGGAGTAACTACTTGGATGATCATCCAAACCTTCTATGCAGGATTGAATTTTTCTTCGCGGAACCTATTGGATTCAGCTGCTGGAGGTACCTTTATGTCCATCACTTTGGGGGCGGCAACAAAGCTTCTTGATGATATGATTATAAATTACTCTGAATGACACACTGAAAGGGCTCCACAAGGTAAGAAGGTAAATTCTGTTGAAGAAACCTCCTCCTTGAGTGATAAGATTGATGTGATTATGTCTATGCTTGTGAATGGTAGATCTAATGTTGATCCAAATAATGTTCCTTTAGCTTCATTGGTTGCTCAAGAAGAAAATGTTGATGTGAATTTCATTAAAAGTAATAATTTCAACAACAATGCTTATAGGAATAATTCTGGTAACAACTATAGGCCATATCCTTCTGCTAATGGTAATGGTTATGGTAATTCTTATGGGAATTCTTACAACAATAATAGGAGTGTACCCCCTGGTCTTGAAGCCATGCTTAAAGAATTTATTAGTACACAAACTCGCTTTTAACAAATCTGTTGAGGAAAAGCTTGATAAAATTGATATTCTTGCTTCTAAGGTTGATAGACTTGCCTCTGATGTTGATCTTTTAAAATTGAAAGTTATGACTAATAAGGATATTGATAATAAGATTGTTACTACAGCAAATGCCATCCAAATTAGAATTAATGAAAATATAAGATTGATGGCTGAATTGCATGCTAGGTGGGAAAGAGAAGAAAATGAAAAACTTGCTAAAAAGAATAATGTAGCTAAAGTTTGGACTATTACCACCACTAGTAATGATAATGCCTCACATGTTGCTACACCCCCTACTATCAATGGTAAAATAATTGGTGTTGGCAATGTTTCTACTCCTAGTACAAAGCGTACAAAACTGCCTGAAACTGCTGAAACTGCTTGTGATAAAACTGCTGAAATTTTTTCCAACATTGGGGACAATGATCCCATTGCTGTAGCTCATAATGGTTTATATTTTGATAATTGTAACATCTCTGAAGTTATAAAGTTCTTACAAAAACTTGCTAAAAGTCCCAATGCTAGTGCTATAAATTTGGCCTTTACAAAACATATTACAAATGCTCTCATAAAAGCTAGAGAAGAGAAACTAAAACTTGAAACTTCTATTCCTAGGAAGTTAGAAGATGGTTGGGAGCCCATCATTAAGATGAGGGTCAATGAATTTGATTTTAATGCTTTATGTGATCTTGGTGCAAGTATTTCTGTTATGCCTAAGAAACTCTATGATATGCTTGACTTGCCACCATTGAAAAATTGTTATTTGGATGTTAATCTTGTTGATAATGCTACAAAGAAACCTTTGGGGAGGATTGATAATATTCGTATTATGGTTAATAATAACCTTGTCCCCGTTGATTTTGTTGTCTTGGATACTGAATGCAATGCATCTTGTCCCATTATATTGGGAAGACCTTTTCTTCGAACTGTTGGTGCTATTATTGATATGAAGGAAGGTAATATTAAATATCAATTTCCTCTTAAGAAAGGTATGGAACACTTCCCTAGAAAAAGAATGAAGTTACCTTATGATTCTATTATTAGAACAAACTAGGACAATGCCCGCGCGTTGCTGCGAAAGAGAAAAATATGTGTTTGACCTTAAAATAGAAAAAATATTGCTCTTGTAAACAAACTTGTTATAATTCGACATAAATAAGAATGTTTTTAAGATGACCGCAGAAAAAAAAAGATACACCTGAAGATATAAAGGCAGACCCGTGAAATGTAAGAAAACAATGGGCATTGGCCTAGAACTTCGCATTTGTCTTGCAGAATATGTGATAAACATCATACCCACTTTTAATTTGATTTTAATCCCTCAACTAACCATCCAACCAACCATTGCCATGTTTCACACATTTTGTCATAGCAACGATCTAGATCCCTTTGGCGCTTACCGTTCTTTGGCAGTGTTTGTTTGCATAGGTCGAACACCCGCACACGATGATGACTCGAGGATGAGAACGTGGTAGGGAGGGGCAAGAAACATGTTTTTGTGTGTACGATCCCTCTAGGTTGGTTTCATCATGTATATTTTTTTATCCCTGGTCCTTTTTTTTCCTATGCACTATGGAACATCAGTGGGTCTAAGATTTTATGCTAGCTAGGTGGGACACTTTCAATACGACTTCTCTAATATGACAATGTACGTGCATAACAAAAAAAATTTTTTGTAAAAAGCACAATAGAAATAATAAATTCATAAAGGCGCACAAACAACATAAATTTAATTTATATTTCTGAAATCTTCACATAGTAATATTTACATACTCGTAAATGAGATGCAATATCTTTGTCCATCTCTTCATGTTTAAGTAGTCTGTAATACATACAAATATATGAACTGATATATCAATTTTCTAATTGGATCGAACCATCTTATGTATCCACAAGTCATTAATGAGTTGATATAACAATTTTATTATTCTACTATAGAATATACTCACAGTTAAAAATCAATAAACGAGAGCGGCATGGATCTAAAAGGAAGTGTTGTACAAAGACGTCAAGCCTGTTCCATTCGAAATAAAAAAGACATGATCGATGTGAGCAAAGGTAGAACCACACCTGATCGATCGGCTGTTTGGGAGATGCGAGAAAAATTTCGGCCAGGAGGTCGGCAGGTCGCACTTGACTGCAGACTGCGTGCGTGTCGTGCCCGTAGGCCACCTGCATTGTCTCTCGCCGCTCAGCGTGTTGCGGCCCTACCTTCTGGTGTTGCTCGCTGCTGGAGCTGTCGCTTTCTTCGTAGTGAATCAAATCATCAGTCAAGGCCAACCCTGTACGTATTGCCATAGATTTTAGTTTTTTGGAAAATAGAGAATCAAGATGGAAGCTCTGTACTCGGCTGGTGAGAGAGCGCATTGCAGTCCAAAGCCACCAAAATTGATCAATTTAGAGACTTCGACCGAAGTAGCTTGCTTTGTATTCCCAAGCGTGTACCCATTGTTGCTGAAATCTTTGTACCCGCTACAGCCCAGCGCTTGGCCCCCGTTGCCGATGACCATCAAAAGCGGGAACCTAGGAGGCAATTGGATCAGTAAAAATTAACTGAGTAAGCAAATCGGATTCTTCTGCTGTGAGCAGCCTCTGTCTGAACCATGGACGTTGGTCACCAGAATTAGGGGTATCCGTCACCAAGGCTGCGTACGATACAATGATAAAACAGGATCTGAAACGCACTTGTGGTGGACAGGTGAGCTCGCCGATGAAATCGATCCATCCCTCGGCCCGTCACCACCTTCCCACGGCGACAAGCCCGTCCTAAAGGTCAGAAGCCGCCAGCTTCCATGGAAACCCCGCTCGCGCCATCGAGCACGATCTGGAGCCGCGGCATGAAGTCGCCGATTTTGTCCATGCGCGCCGTTTGAGAAAAGAGAGGAGAGGAAAACGGCCCCATCAAGGAAGGAGTCCATGTTTACGATTACGATTACCGTAGTAGGACGGTGTAGCCTATCGGGACTCGTCGCGGTTACCAGATGACGCGCAATAGCTAGCACGACGGACGAAGCGGACGACAGAAATTACAACGGACCAAACCACGGAAACACTTCTCCCTTTATTATTAGGCATAGATATAGATTATGATGTTGATGCTTCATCTTTTGATGTTACTTGATTCACATTTTCTGCGCCTAGCTGAAAGGCGTTAAAGAAAAACGCTTATGGAAGACAACCCATTGTTTTTACTACAGCACTTTTGTTTTATACTAGGAAAAATGCCCGTGCTTTGCACCGGGAAAAAGGAAATTAATGTTTCAAGGAAGATTGTTGTCGCAGCCTATATTCTGTCTAAAACATGTCTGACGGGAGAGAAAAAATCTATGTCACGGCAAAGTAAGTTCTTGTTGATACTTGGTACAAGTACATACTATCTTTTAAGCCTCCAGATTGCAAATCTGTGGAAGTGTGTTATGCCAATCAGCTGTAAACAAAGAAAAAAAAAAGCAAAAGCAAAAAATCAAACTACAAACAGAAGAACATAACGATCTCTGATGTCCCAACGTAAAACCTTTCGCACGTGTCCATGAACAACCAGAAGCGTTCACATATTACAACGGTCATATCTAGGGTGCACGCCTGATGCATAGCAACATCCATGTACTGTAGATTTCGAAAAAAAAAAACATCCATGTACTGTTTCTCATTTTATCCGGTGCATCGGCTTTGTTCAGAAAGAGACATGTTAACAAAGAGACATGTACTGTTTCTCTTGTTGTCTAGTGCAATGTTCAGAAAAGAAAAGAGACATGGGCTAGCTCCTTCTGATCGTATTTAATTAACGTGGCGTACGTGCATACATAGGCTAGTACCTCTGCAATGCACATGTAAATTTTATCTAATCGGAAGGAGTAGTAAATATGTCTCTATTCGAACACAAATTAGCTAATTTATAGAATTTAGTTTTCTTTAAGATCAGAATTCATGTGTTTATGCTCTTTGAAAGCGGAAGAAAGAAGAGAGAGAAATCAGAATATACCGTACCTGTTTTACTGCAGCAGCACGCTTGAGGGAATCAGGGTGGGAGTAGAGTACCTGGATTAGAACAGAGTTTGGGGTGATATGCGATTGTAAGCCAGCAAATCATTACAGCTAGTTTCCTCTACAGATCATGGTCCTCCAAATTATATCTAGAAGATCGTGAAAGCAAAGTTCGACTGAAAATGTTTGCATATTTTGTGCCGTCAAGCAAAGTGCTAATTAAATGTTGAAGTGCCTGCTTTGCCATCTCCTTGAACTTTCAAGAGAACTGTTCCTTCTCTGCCACCCTCTACCATTTCAAGACCTTGCTCCGGTGATATTTTTCATTCTACTACGTCATGCCGTTGTGGCCGTCCGCGAAGAACCTGATGAACCAGAGCCCGAGCTATGGTGCGTACTCGGCTCGTCCCCGGAACCGCATTGCCCGGTCGAAGGTCATGTTCCACGAGCCGCTAGCCTTGTGAGGTAGTAGGTGTCGCTGCTCCCTTTAGACACCCACACGTGCAACTCGCCGAAAGCCGCGTAGACATTGTTGCGGATCCTGTTGTCGAGGCGGTTGTCCGGTGGCTTGGCATTGGCAGGATCGGATTGTACTATGGGAGGCGGCGCCAGGAGGTAACTCCCAAATCGGTTCGTCAGAGCAACGGCAGCGTTCACCGGGTACACTTCCACCTCCCCGACGTACAGATTGCCGGAGACCGAGACTACCTCGTGCTTGGACTGTGGCCTCAGCCCTCAGCCATGCTCGTTTGTTTTCCACAGCACCGAGATCGTGCCCTTGCTGCCGCTTGGCAGCATACTGAAGTACTCGATGAATTGTTTCTCTGATCACCATGCGTGTACACCATAGCTCGTACTCCTCCGTACGTAGACATGATGGCCTAGTTCTTACGGCCACGCCATGGTCGAGGGTACGTAGCTGCTCCTACGCCTGCTCTAATAGAGCAGCCACAGCGTGTACATGAGGCCGGCAGGAGGCGACGCTGGACCATGAGATCGGGACAAACATAAGGTGCCCGGCGCGCGTCAGACGGCAAGTGGCGACGCTGGATCGTCAGATCGGACCAATGTTGAAGGTGCCCCTGCGCCAAGATCCTAGGCCTCCACATTGCGCTCTTCATCGTTGCAGCAGCAAAGGACTTATACATCGCTGATCGACTGGAGGATCTCCATGGTAGCGTTTTGGTTCCCGGCCGGACTCGCCGGATCCTCGATCAGATCAGATCCTCGATGAAGAAATCATTAGAAAAGTTGATTCATTGGCAACTCGCCGGCGAGTATTCTGCTAATCGATGGATATCTGGGTCGGACGATGCTAATCGATGGATACCTGGGTCGGACGATGTACATATAGGAGGCTGAGCGCGTGTACGTCTGATCTTACCGAGACCTGACCTAATACGTCATTAACTCCTGGAGACCTGACCTAGTATTACGTACCGCGCTTTGGTACAGAAGACGAAATTAGCGATCAACGGACGGACGAAACGTTTTTGACGTACCGTGTGAATATGCGGTTTGGTGGGAGGGTAAAACCGTCCAAAAAAGTGTCGGACCAAGGAAACAATCCTTCCTTTATTATTAGGTATAGATTTGAGTCTTGGAAGTTATTTACTACTGTAGCAACATCTCCTTATCATGTTTTTGTGCCAAGTAAAGTCTCTATGGTAAAGTTGATGCTAGATTTGGATTGCTGCGCAGAAACAAAATTGCTATCTGTCACGAATTTGCGCAGAACTCTCTGTAAAAAAATCAAAAAAATCTGCCAATTTACGTGCGTGATCCTCAGATATGTACGCAACTTTCATTAGTTTTGAGCTTTTTCATCTGAGCAAGTTAAGTGCCCCTGTAAAATTCGTCTTTACGGACTGTTCTGTTTTGACAGATTCTGCCTTCTATTTCGCATTGCCTGTTTTGCTATGTTTGATGGATTTCTTTGTTCCATTAACTTTCAGTAGCTTTGTGCAATGTCCAGAAGTGTTAAGAATGATTATGTCACCTCTGAATATATGAATTTTCAATTATGCACTAACCCTCTAATGAGTTTGTTTCGAGTTTGGTGTGGAGGAAGTTTTCAAGGATCAAGAGAGGAGGATGATACAATATGATCAAGAAGAGTGAAAGGTCTAAGCTTGGGGATGCCCCCGTGGTTCATCCCTGCATATTTTAAGAAGACTCAAGCATCTAAGCTTGGGGATGCCCAAGGCATTCCCTTCTTCATCGACAACATTATCAGGTTCTTCTAGTGAAACTATATTTTTATTCCGTCACATCTTATGTGCTTTACTTGGAGCGTATGTTTGCTTTTATTTTTGTTTTTGTTTGAATAAAGTTGGATCCCACAATCCTTTATATGGGAGAGAGACACGCTCCGCTGTTTCGTATGAACACATATTTTCTTAGCTTTATTCTTAATGTTCATTGCGAATGTTGAACTACCTCATTCATTGATATATGGTTGGAAACGGAAAATACCGCATGTGGTAAATGGTATAATGTCTTGAATAATTTGATACTTGGCAATTGGTATGCTCATATAGATCATGTTTAAGCTCTTGCATCATGTACTTTGCACCTATTAATGAAGAACTACATAGAGCTTGTGGAAATTTGGTTTGCATGATTGGTCTCTCTAAGGTCTAGATATTTTCTGGTTAAGGTGTTTGAACAACAAGGAAGACAGTGTAGAGTCTTATAATGCTTGCAATATGTTCTTATGTAAGTTTTGCTGTACCGGTTCATACTTGTGTTTGCTTCAAACAACCTTACTAGCCAAAGCCTTGTACTGAGAGGAAATACTTCTCGTGCATCCAAACCCTTGAGCCAACACCTATGCCATTTGTGTCCACCATACCTACCTACTATATGGTATTTTCTGCCATTCCAAGTAAATACTTCATGTGCTACCTTTAAACAATTCAAAAGCTATTACCTCTTATTTGTGTCAATGTTTTATAGCTCATGAGGAAGTATGTGGTGTTTTATCTTTCGTCTTGTCATTTACTTCGGACAGACTTTCACCAATGGACTAGTGGCTCATCCGCTTATCCAATAATTTTGCAAAAAGAGTCGGCAATGGGGTTCCCAGCCCCGATTAATTAACTTGCATTAATAATTCTCTTCACATGCTTTGCCCTGATCAATCAGTGAGCAACTTAATTTTGCAAAAAGAAAAAAGAAAAGAAAAAATAGACACTCCTCCATGGTATGAGATTGTTGGAAGGCACCCGATGATTCGGTTGGCCATGGCTTGAGAAAGGAAAGGTGGGGAGGAGTGTCATCCATAAATATAAAATGCATGTGTAAACAAAAGAGAAGAGGGATGATCTACCAAGGTGGTAGAAATAACGTCCTTCATGGGAGCCGCTCTTGAAAGTCTGGTTGATAAGGTAGTTAGAGTACCCATTACCATTCGTTGACAACAACAAACACCTCTCAAAACTTTACTTTTATTCTCTCTATATGATTTCAAAACTTGAAAAGCTCTAGCACATGATTTAATCCCTGCTTCCTCTCGCGAAGGGCCATTCTTTTACTTTATTGTTGAGTCAGTGTACCTATTTCCTTCCACCTTAGAAGCAAACACTTGTGTTAACTGTGTGCATTGATTCCTACATATTTGCTTATTTGCATTCATCATATTACTTTATGTTGACAATTATCCATGAGATATACATGTTGAAGTTGAAAGCAACTGCTGAAACTTATATCTTCCTTTGTGTTGTTTCAAAGCTTTTTACTAAGAATTTATTGCCTTATGAGTTAACTCTTATGCAAGTCTTATTGATGCTTGTCTCGAAAGTACTATTCATGAAAAGTCTTTGCTATATGATTCAGTTGTTTAATCATTGTCTTACCATTGCTTCGAATCACTTCATTCACCTCATATGCTTTACAATAGTATTGATCAAGATTATGATAGCATGTCACTTCAGAAATTATCATTGTTATCGTTTACCTACTCGAGGGCGAGTAGGAACTAAGCTTGGGGATGCTTCATACGTCTCAAACGTATCTATAATTTCTAATGTTCCATGCTACTTTTATGATGATACTCACATGTTTTATACACATTATATGTCATTATTATGCATTTTCCGGCACTAACCTATTGATGAGATGCCGAAGAGCCGATTGCTCGTTTTCTACTGTTTTTGGTTTCAGAAATCCTAGTAAGGAAATATTCTCGGAATTGGACGAAATCAACGCCCAGGGGCCTATTTTTCCACGAAGCTTCCAGAAGTCCGAAGAGGAAACGAAGTGGGGCCACGAGGCGACGCCACACTAGGGCGGCGCGGCCCAGGCCCTGGCCGCGCCGACCTATTGTGTGGGCCCCTCGTGACGCCTCCTGACCTGCCCTTCCGCCTACTTAAAGTCTTTGTCGCGAAACCCCCAGTACCGAGAGCCACGATACGAAAAACCTTTCAGAGACGCCGCCGCCAATCCCATCTCGGGGGATTCAGGAGATCGCCTCCGGCACCCTGCCGGAGAGGGGAATCATCTCCCGGAGGACTCTTCATCGCCATGATCGCCTCCGGATTGATGTGTGAGTAGTTCACCCCTGGACTATGGGTCCATAGCAGTAGCTAGATGGTCGTCTTCTCCTAATTGTGCTATCATGTTAGATCTTGTGAGCTGCCTATCATGATCAAGATCGTTTATTTGTAATCCTACATGTTGTGTTTGTTGGGATCCGATGGATATTGAATACTATGTCAAGTTATGAGTTGTTTATGTTCTTGCATGCTCTCCGTTGCTAGTAGAGGCTCTGGCCAAGTTGATACTTGTAACTCCAAGAGGGAGTATTTATGCTCGATAGTGGGTTCATGCCTCCATTAAATCTGGGACGGTGACGGAAAGTTCTAAGGTTGTGGATGTGCTGTTGCCACTAGGGATAAAACATCGATGCTTTGTCTAAGGATATTTGTGTTGATTACATTACGCACCATACTTAATGCAATTGTCTGTTGCTTGCAACTTAATACCGGAAGGGGTTCGGATGATAACCTGAAAGTGGACTTTTTAGGCAGAGATGCATGCTGGATGGCGGTCTATGTACTTTGTCGTAATGCCCTGATTAAATCTCATAGTACTCATCATGATATATGTATGTGCATTGTTGTGCCTTCTTTATTTGTCAATTGCCCAACTGTTACGTTGGGGCAAAGTACTTTGATTATGTTGTGCAGGTTCCACGTTGGCGCCGGAATCCCTGGTGTTGCGCCGCACTACACTTCGCCGCCATCAACCTTCAACGTGCTTCTTGGCTCCTCCTGGTTCGATAAACCTTGGTTTCTTTCTAAGGGAAAACTTGCTACTGTACGCATCACACCTTCCTCTTGGGGTTCCCAACGGACGTGTGTTAATTGCACGCATCAATGACTGATAAGGAATATGGTAATAATGCACGTCTGGAACATAATAAAGTGTTGTTATGTTTGTCGTTGGCATTCTACCTAGCCCTTAGAATTTATAATAAAGAACTTAATAATTGTTATTTTGCTCTGGTCAAATGAAAACAATGAGTTGTTCAAATTATGACATTACTCCATGTACGATGGATAAGTTATTATAAATCTTAATGGTGGAACACACATACATAACACTGACGCTAAAATGCCATAAGGCAAATGATTTGAATTCCACTTATTTGTGGAACCGATATTTAGGTCATGTTAGAAAGGAACGCATGAAGAAACTCCATGAAGATGGAATTTTGGAGTCATTTGATTTTTGAATCGTTTGGCACTTGCAAATCTTTTCTAAAAGGAATGACTGAAATACCGTTCATAGGCCAAGAGTTGAACGGGCAACTAACTTAGTGGAAACATACATGATGATGTATGTGGTTCACTGGGCATAGTTGTGTGCGGGAGATTCTTCTGCTTCATGAAAACTTCCAACAATGAATTGAGTATATATATGTGGATATATTCGATAAGGAAGAAGTTTGAAACATTTGAATGGATTCAAATAAATTTCAACATGAAGTGGAAATCATCGTAATAGAAAAGTCAAATATCTATTATTGGATCATGGTGGAAATATTTGAATTACGAGTTTTAGCGAACATCTAAGAGAGTTATGAAATTGTTCTACAACTCACGTTTCTTGGAGTATCATAATGATGATGGAGTATCCGAGAGACGTATCCAAACCTTGTTGGATTAATGGTGAGATAAAATAAAATGACGCCATTATATTTTTGTGGATTATGCTTTAGAGACTACCGCTTTTACACTGAATAGAGCATCATCATGATCCATTGAAATGACACCATACGAGTTATGGCATGGGTATAGACCCTAAATAGTCCTTTCTTAAATTTTGGTATGCATAGCATAAGTAAATGAGTTTACAACCAAAATCGGATAAATGTCTTTGTTGATTATCCCATAAAATTGATTGGGAATTCTTTCCACTATAAAGTCAAAGACAAAAGTGTTTGTCGATGTTTCTTACTTATTTCTAAGAAATTGTTTTCTAGCGAAGTATTTGAGTGGAAGGACAATGGAACTTGATAAGGTTTATGAACCTGAGCATGATGATCAGAGTAACGTGTAACATCCCAAATTTCAATAAAATGAACAAGAGAGAAATTCAAGAACCCAAAAATTAGGGTTAACAAAAACTTTTTCTCATCATATAGGTTTATGCATGTAGATCACCCTATTAATTATTTTGAGTGTGCAATTGCCATGATGCTTGCTTATGTGTTCTCTCTCACTCTAAAACCCTAGCCATGATCATTTGATCATCCCAAGTCAAATAAAAAGAAAATAGAAAAGAAATAATAAAAATCAATTTCCCACCTACATAAGGCTTAGGCCATTTTTGCAAATGATTGATCTAGGCCAATTTGATTTGCACCATTGGGTGTAAATGGATACTAAACATATATTAATCACTTTGGAAACCATCAAACACTTTTCAAATCAAAATTGAAGCAAATATGAGCTCACATATGATTATGGTCATATGTGCCATTTTTACCCTGATGCCCACTTTGAGCCCCTGGATTTTTGCTTTTCACTTCTACACCTGGCTATTTCTTTGCACCTCATCCAAGACAACATCAAGCACTCCAACTTTGCCCAAAGCCACCACCCCAAATTCTGTACCAATTTCAAATGAGAAGCATGCAAAGTTGGAACAAATTCACATATGTAAGATCACATGCAAAATAAATTTTTGCAAATCAATTCCATTTTGAACCCCACCACCACCAATGGACTACATTTAATATATGTTGACCACCCACCAAAAAGAATTTCAAAATTTAAAAATTAATTTCTTTCGGGCATTTCATCAAACACCTTATAGGCAGGGTATATAATGGTGCCCATGCTGAAAAATGTGAGGTGGACTTGGTCCAACCTGACCCTCTCTGCACCCTGGCAATCCCCTCTCACCTCACCAAGTCCATCAGCACCAGTGCCACTCCTCCACTTGCCCTCAGTAACCATGGCATGACCATGCCACGGCATGGCATGGCCACACCATGCCCCTCTCTCCCCTCTCACCTCAGTGCAACATCACCATGTCTGGCAGTCTCCTCTCACCATCCTGGACACGCCCGTACCCTCCCTCGACCAAGACGACGCACACACACGCCAGCACAGACACGCCCAGCATGCTCCAGCGACGCCATGCTGCGCACGGTCGCGACGCCAGAGCGCGCCAGAGCGCCGCGTCACCCCGTCAGCACCGACCCCGCCTCGCCATCAGCGCCCGTGTGTGGCTTCACCTCAGCACCAGGACGTCTCCAGACGCCACCACGAGCTCGCCCGCGCCTGGTCACCGTCGAGGAGGACGACGACGTCCGCCACAGTAGCCCTGGACGCGTGACTCGCCCCACTGTTCTTGACCACCGAACACTGCTCCGAGGTTACCGTGACGCTCCCTGAGTCTGCCTGAACACGACCATGCCCTCGCCCACGCCGTTGATCGCCTGCAGCACCACCTCGCCATCGTCACCGTGACCACCCGCCGCTCCTCGAGGCCACTATAAAAGGAGCCCTCCGCTCCCCAAATTGAGCACGCCACTCGCTTCTCCCCCTCACACAGACTCTCCTCGACCATTCCCCTCGCTCAATTAGCCACCACATCGCTCCAATTGCAAGGTCTCCGCCGCCGCCAGTACACGGAGTCCGCCGGAGAAGGAGGCCACCCTAGGCGACGCAACTGCTTCCAGGCGCTTCCCCATCGACGACAACGTTGCGGCGCACACCTCCGACGATCGCCGGAGCTCCGACGGCCGCTCCGACCCCCTACCGCCGCCGCCAGTGAGTCCCTCTCTCGCCGGAGACGAAGCCCTCCCTCGACCGTGCGATCGTGTTCTAATCGCACGGCTGTTACTCCTCGTACCGCTTCGGGCGCCAAGTCTCGCTGACAGGTGGCCCTCGCCCGTCAGACGGCCTGCTCGCGCTGGACGCGAAGTGGGCCGGCCCAGTTTCCTTTTTCCTCTGCAGCCCAGTTATTTTCCCGCGCCAGCCCATCGATTCAAATTCGAATTTTCCAGATAAATAGAATATACAATCTGATGCTGACTTTGAAATTTAATAGAGACAAATCCACTCAGCCAAATTTTACAAACTTTATATATTTGGAAACCTTAGGAAATTATCTATACCATGCCACTGGATTGAACCCTAGATCTATTATAGAATTTAAATAAGAAAATAATCAAGGCAGGGACTTTTCTGCATTAGAATAATTATTAAAAATCAACCAAACATGCTTTTAAGATAATTCCAACTCCTATAATTCACATTTCACTTATACAAATTGTTTCTACAAAAATATGCCATGCTTACTGTGTATGATCATGGCCTAGTTAAATAAAAGGACTTTATGGCTATTTCTAGTCAAGGATATTGTCCCAAAATATTAAATAAATCATATGGGAATATTTTCTTCCATTTAAATCTTGTCATGAGCAATCCAATATGAGGTGAAGACTCTGGTCATAAAAATCTCATATGGTTTGTTGATGATATTAAATCATTACCATGTTAGAATTAAATGGTATGAGGTACTCACCTCATTTAAATCATTTTCTTAAAATGCTAAGTGTGAAGAGGTTGACTTGAGTCAACCTAGGTCACATATTATGCATAAGAGAAATTAAATCTTAGTAAGATAATGAGAGGAAATTATTTCTCTGAATAATTCAAGGTAACATTCAAGATTAGTATGAGAGGAAATTATTTTTCTTAATCAATAAGAAAAACACATCCACCAATAAAATAGTGATATGTGATGCTAGTATAAGTTGTGTAAATCCTGAGTGGGACTAGTTAGCAAATTTGTTTGGTATGATGATTGTGTACCCCGTATTCGTATTTTAGACGCTAGTACCGAGGAGTATCCGGAGGAGGAGGAGGTCTACTGTCAAGGAGAAGAAGACCACTTTGACCAGTTTCCCAACCAAGGCAAGATAATACTCTTGCAAAGTGCTAGCTCATCCTGAGCCAAGCACCACCCAGTTACTTTATATTATGAGCCTACTTCCCAGTTTTATTTTTAAGTTTTACTTACTGTTATTCTGTACTGTTGAATTATATTTCAATAGGGTTAATGTTAGATTAGTACAAGAGTATCAAAGTTAGCCTAGAAGCAAAGCAAATTACTTAGCACCCCTCATCCTTAGATGCTAGTGCTGAATTAAAAATGACTACTCTAGATGGGAACATGTGTGGTGAAGTAATGATGATAAAGATTATGAAATGACTTTTGAAGGTGAATATGACCAAGAGAAGATAGTGATTTTTGATTAAAAACTAATATTGGTTTGGATGCGATACCTTTCCAATTATTGAGTACCCCCACAATACCTGATTATGGGTAAGGGCTTAACTAGAAGTTTATGTATCTTAGTATGAGTTCCCTCCGAACACACATCATAGGGGTTATGCCGAGGCTGCCTCCGTTGTTGAGAAATGATGTGAAGTGAATTGTACGGCCAAGCCTCGTGCGGTTCCCAGGTTGACGGTTGGTCTTCACCGGGAGGCCAAGCTCATGGGGAGAGGTGCTCATACTAGGGTTAGTAAATGAAAGGTTATGGTTGATGATCCGCGTACCGTGTTACGATGATTCGGGAAATCCCGACGGATGAAATCAAATGTTGTGGCACAAGTGTGCAACCTCTGCAGAGTGTAAATCTATTCGAATAGCCGTGTCCACGGTTACGGACGGTTGGAAAGGCCATACATTTTCCAGTATTAGAATTTGATCATGTTGATGATATGAAGGGTGAATGGTGACTTTAATATATTGAAAACACAACAGAGTTGTGGGAATGACACTAATGTTCCCACTTGAGTTAGTTAGCACATGAATAAGTCTTTAGCAAATACTTGTGAACTAAAATTGGCTTTATGCAAATAAACTAGAGCTTAGCACCCCCCCCTACTAGAAATGTTAGCACTTACACTAGTATTAGTTTGCAAGTACATAAAGTACTCACGGCTGTGTCCCTGGCTATTCCAATGGCCAGACTATGAAGAGGAGCAGCGATACGAGGAGGACGGTCCGCGAGGAAGTCTACCACAACTAGGAGTCTACTAACGTCAAGCGTTGGCCTCGTGGACTTTAGAGTCCTTGTATCTTACGCTTCCGCTATGAACTTGTGTTTGTTCGTTGATCGGTTCGTTGATCGTTAGATCAACTATTTGTGTAATATGGATCATGTGATTCCAATTTGTAAGACTTTATGAGTTGTAATGAATGATGACTGTGATACTTAACTATTATGCCTCGCAACAACAATATTCCTGGGATTGCGATGTATGACATAATAGGCATCCGGACTTAAAAATCCGGGTGTTGACATAACGCAGCATCGGAAATGGTTCCGTAAGCGGCCACGACGATCATGGCTCCCATGTCTACAAAGTGTTATAGTCATGGAGATCAAAGTACCTATTGAACCTTGTAGATATGGTTTACTTTGTGATCAAATAAATGATTTGTGGACAAAGGATTGTTTTTGAACAATGATAAACCAAACTACATACAAAGAAGTTATGATGGGCCCTGACTCCGTTAAAATGGCTATGCGCCATGAAATCCAAGATAGGTGAATACTTTTGAAAGTAAATGGATCTATAAAATTGATGGACTTGGATGGAATATCCTTGAAGAAGCTCGACTTGTCGAAAAGTTGTTTACGACAAAGTTCAAAAAGTTGACTACGATAAGATTAGATCTTCCGTAGCAATGCTTATAGTCTATATGGATTATTCTAGTAATCGCTACATATTTCTTTTATGAGATATGATAGTAGGATGGCAGAAATACATTCCTTACCAGAAGTGTGTATGAAGGATGTATACTAGATACAAACCAAGAGTTTTGCTAGTCCGTGGAATACTTGAAAGGTATACAAACTTCGCTGGATGAAGTAAGTATCACGGAGTTGGAATCTTCACCGGATGAAATAATCAAAGAGTTTTGATTTCATCAGAAACGATGAAGATGCTTACATTTGCAAGAAATTAAGTGGGAGCGCTGAGACATAGTTATAATATTATATGTGGATGACATATCATTGATTATAAATGATGTAATTATATACTTGATGTTTTTAAAAGGTTTCATTGAGAATTAACTTCAATGAAAGGATATGGACTGAAACATATTTAGTGTCAAGATCTATGAAGATAGATTGAAACACATAATAAGTTTAAGTCAAATTACATAGAATGAATATTGAAATAGTTCAATATAAAAATATTAAGAAGGTGTTCTTTTCCATGTGAAGGTTTAATAATACTTGAGTGTATTTGACACTCAATGAGTAAAAACACACGAGTGATTTTAGATCACGAATAATATGTACAAAATTAGATGTCATGTGCTCTAAAGTGTTACGAGTATATACCAGAATGATTCATGTAATGATCATTGGACAACAGTAAGAATATCCCGGAGTGCTTTAGAAGAACCAAGATATATATATAGTTTTGTATGGGTAATGACAAATAAATCGATGTAAAACTATTTCTTTTTTCTGGAGTAACAACTAGAGCATCCCTACCAGATAATAAAACTATTTTTTGAGATTCAAGAGATAAATTCTCCCTAGGAATCTCAGCATCTACTGAATCACTCCTAGGTGAAAGTAAGCTATGATGATTTATCTCTACCCTACCATTAGCACTAATAGCAGAAATATCAACACCAACATTTCTAGCCAAAGATTCAAGATAATCAACATCAAGAGACTGAAAAGCATTAGACAATATTATACCTTTCATCTTCTTGTTAGGTTCCTCCAGGTTACTCCTCTTCTTATACTCAATAACTTTCTTCATGACGTTCATGGAGTTGTCCACCCTAGAGCTTTGTCTAGTAGCTTGCACAGGTCCCCAAGCCTTCTTCTTCCTCCCTTTGTCCTTGTTAACTTTTGTTGGAGATATGCCCAAGAGGCAATAATAAATTAGTTATTGTTATATCTTAGTGTTCATGATAAATGTTTACATCCCATGCTATAATTGTATTAACCAAAACATTGATACATGTGTGTTATGTAAACAAAAGGAGTCCCTAGTAAGCCTCTTGTATAACTAGCTTGTTGATTAATAGATGATCATGGTTTCGTGATCATGGACATTGGATGTTGTTAATAACAAGGTTATGTCATTGGGTGAATGATATAATGGACATACACCCAAAATAAGCATAGCATAAGATCAAGTCATTAAGTTCAAATTGCTATAAGCTTTCGATACAGTTACCTAGTCCTTTGACCATGAGATCATGTAAATCACTTATACCGGAAGGGTACTTTGATTACATCAAATTCCACTGCGTAAATGGGTGGTTATAAAGATGGGATTAAGTATTCGGAAAGTATGAGCTGAGGCATATGGATCAAGAGTGGGATTTGTCCATCTCGATGACGGATAGATATAATCTGGGCCCTCTCGGTGAAATGATATCTAATTAGCTTGCAAGCATGTGACTGGTTCACAAGGGATATCATATCACGGTACGAGTAAAGAGTACTTATCGGTAACGAGGTTGAACTAGGTATGGAGATACCGACGATCAAACTTCGGATAAGTAAAATATCGCGTGACAAAGGGAATCGGTATCGTATGTGAATGGTTCTTTCGATCACGAAGTCATCGTTGAATATGTGGGAGCTATTATGGATCTCCTGGTCCCGCTATTAGTTATTGATCGGAGAGGAGTGTCAATCATGTCCACATAGTTCTCGAACCGTAAGGTGACACACTTAAGGTTTGATGTCGTTTTAAGTAGATATGGAATATGGAATGAAGTTCGAATATTGTTCAGAGTCTCGGATAGGATCCAGGACATCACGAGGAGTTCCGGAATGGTCCGGAGAATAAGATTCATATATAGGAAGTCACTTTCCAAGTTTGGAAATGATCCGGTGTATTTATGGAAGGCACTAGAATGTTCTAGAACCTTCCGGAAGAAATCACTATGGAAGGTGGAGTCCCGGTGGGACTCCACTAACCCTAACTTGCCAACCAAGTGGGAGGGTGGAGTCCATGGTGGACTCCACCTCCTTGGCCGGCCACTAAAGGGGGAAAGGGAGAAGTCCTTGTCCCTCTAGGTTTCGTCCATATGGAAGTTTTTGAATTGGGGTCTAATTCAAACTTTTGGGGCAAACCCTAGGGATTCCACCTATATAATGAGGAGGAGAGGGGGGGCTGCCCACACTCTTGGCCGCACCACCAAAGGGGGCTCCCTGGCTGGCGCCCTAGCCACCCCCTCTCTCCCAAACCCTAGCCTCTCTCCTCCTCCATCTTCTCCCACAACGCTTACGGCGAAGCCCTGCTGGAGATCTCCACCACCACCGTCACCACGCCGTCGTGCTGGCGGGATTCCGAGGAGGATCTACTACATCCGCTGCCCGCTGGAACGGGGAGGAGGACGTCGTCATCAACACCGAACGTGTGACCGAGTACGGAGGTGCTGCCCAACTGTGGCACCGTCAAGATCTTCTACGCGCTTTTGCAAGCGGCAAGTGATCGACTACATCCACAACGAGATCTAATCTCATAGGCTTTGGAAATCTTCGAGGGTTAGTCTCATGATGTTCTCGTTGCTACCATCTTCTAGATTGGATCTTGGCTTGTTATTCGTTCTTGCGGTAGGAATTTTTTTGTTTTCTATGCTACGAATCCCAACAACTTTGTCCATCTCCTCCTCTTTGTCAGGCTTCTCCAGATTGGGAAGGAATTCATCTGGTAGATCAGCTTCAAGATCATCCACCTTCATATCCAAAGTCTCCATGCCACACTTCTGGTGATCAGCAAGAATCCCTTGTTCCTCCAAGAGGAAGGTCTGAACTTCTTCCCCCACTGCATCTTCAGAGCAACTGCCACCACTTTTCCAGATAAACCTACCATCCTCACCAACACAACCATTCTTGAGTAGCAAATCATACACCTCTGCACCACTGACATACTCCTTGACCTCTTCACCTTCAGCAACAAGTCTTCTCACCACAGACCCAGAGCAGGAAGCACCAGGAGACATCACAGTGGAATTAGCAGTAGCATTCCCTGCTGCATTGCTCCTATCAGTCTCCATACCATCCTGCCTTTCACCAGCTTGCCCCTCATTCCCATGCTCATCATTTCCATCAGAAGGAGGGGGAGGTGGAGGAGGAGGGTCCTCAGCCACCCCCATAACAGGCTCTCCTTCTGCTTCAAACAACAATTGATGAAATTTTCCTTGAAAATGGAACAACCTGCCAGCAGGAATTCTGGTGAAGTATCTACACTTTATCTTGACCCTAACCACATCAGCACAGTCTTTGAACACACTCATCCAATCTATTTCCTCTAAAATGCCACACACAGAAACAACTTGAGTAATACAATTCCATTCACACCATGGAGGTTGTAAGCCATGGATTTTCATCCAAGTCTCTTGCATGACTGCTACAGGATCTGGATCATCAACCCAAGCTTCCACTTTAACCCAGACACCAGGTTTTGTCAGACCAAACCTTGGGTAGCCAATCACCTGGTCCACTGGAAGGTGTGGGGGAAATTTGACCAGATAAGACCATTGTGTGAGCTCTCTGATCTGCCAAGGCCAATTTGTTCTGTAAATCCCAGCAAACTCTTTAGCTAGCTCAGCCTTAGTGATGTTACCCTCCTCTATCAACACCAAGCCACAGTTCTTGGTAGTAGCCACAGGATTCACCACCACATCAGGGATCTCAATGTGAAAAAATCCCAAGCCATTAGTTGCACTTCCAATATACTTAGCTACTTGAGGAGGCCTCTTGATAACAGGACAACCTTCAACAGCATGATTAGTTGCCTTGCAGATGAAGCAGATAGCCTTCTTATCACATGACTGCTTGAAATGTCCAGGTTCTCCACAACCAAGACATATAGTATCCACATAAGACATCTGATTTGGTATCACTTGAGCAGTTTCTCCACTCCCCCCACTTTTCTTCTTCTGCATCTACTTGGTAACTCCATTCTTTCCTTTAGCAGCATTCACACCCTCAGAATTCTGGTTGTTCTGAGAGAAATCTTCAAAATTTGGTGCTATCCACTGGTTGGATGGATACCCAAACTGCTGTGGAGGGAATTGAGGGTATGCTCCCTGGAAGGCCCAAGGAGGGGGCATCCCTCCAGGCACAAATCCATAAGGTTGAGGAGGGAAAGGGAAGCCACCTTGATTTTGCTGGAAATCTTGGAATGGCTGTTGCTGTTGCTGCTGGGGATTCTGTTGGAACTGATTGTTGTGTTGCTGTCGATTCCAGCTATCTCCTCTTCCCCCACCAGATCCTCTCCCTCTGTTTCTTCCACCACGGCCACGGTCCCATGAGCAACTCCTCCACCTCTAGATCTATAATCTCACACTCTTCAGCCCCCAAGTAGCATAGGGCTGGTCTCTCTGGTGGCAATGGCGGCGGAGGGGGAGGACTGCGAACCCTAGGGAGCATATGAGGGTTTACGTGAATTACATACAGTAACCTGAAATGGCTTTGGGGCGAACACAATTGTTCTCAATTCTTCGTTGGTGAAGCATTGAATTGAATTTGGGAACTACTGAACATTCTCACGTGTAAATCAATGAACAGTGATTTGTGTGTTTGTGAGTCAATTGGCAGTTTCCCGTCCGGCGTTGGACAAGGTCCTCTTGTGGTAACTCTGTTCGCATGTCTTCTTTGCTAGAGTCTCATTTATAATTGCTTGGAGTGATATTGTACTTTTGTATCCGAGTGTTATACTTTTCCCATTATACATTCATCTGTAACCGGACGTACCAATTTGAACTGAACATTTTTTTTTGTCTCGGATCGAGCACTTGGTATATACTTTTGGTATTCCTATACTTTGCTAAATGGTACCGCATCGGCATAAAGCGATGAAAGATTTCTAACATGCTAGGTAGAGCTTTCTCGTATGGATGGTTGATATAGAGTGAATATATAGATTTAATAGTTATCCTCTCGTAATTATCCACAAGAAGTGGACATGCCCGATAATGGAAACTCCTTTCGTATCGGTGTTGATCATTTGCACACTTCAGAAAGATATCATTAGCATGCTACTGGATACACCAAAAGCTGATAGCACAACTTTATGAGGATCCTGCTCTTATGAAGTGTTTCAACAATTTTTAGAATTAACAATGTGCTACTTAAGTATAAGCTTGCTGGTGATAACTATATTAAATGTGATTTAGTGCTACATCTTGGATTGCTTTCGAAGGCTTTCAGAGTAGATTGCCATACTGATGTTTGGTTAGGTTCTTGTCCTAGCATTGTTGTTTAGGTATTAAACCATGACCGAGTTGTAGCCCCAATTGCTTAACATATTCCACTTTTTTACCCGCAAAAAAAGGATGCAACTTTACATCGTATAATTAGCAACTAGCATGTATATAATTGGCTTTGAGTTTGTTTAAGAACTTGTAGTTCAAATAAATGTCTGTAGTTTTGGTTTAAATGCTTGACCAGATTGATGTCCTCACTGAAACTATTTAGGGTGGCTTTGATTGTGCATGCGCTTTTCGTTGGGAGGCTATTGTAATTAAATAATTTTGTTAAACTGCATTAGACAGAAACAAGTTTATGACGTGCAATGCACGTGTCTCTTACTAGTACCTATAATGGAACAATTCTTACATTCGATAATACGATGTTTGTATTATGACATCTTGTATATAAGTATAGGAACTAGGGCATATCTAGCTAAATAACACTGCACACTGCTAATCAAGATGGTCAAATAATACTTCTATTACAATTGACAGAAAAGATGCAAAACAAACTCCTAGTCAAAGATCTTCAAGAAGCATTGTCAATTGTCTATTTATTCTATAGTGAGGAACAAATCAAAATATACACTGCTTGCCTTTAAGAATAATAAAACAAACTATTTCCATGAGTTCATGCTATTTCCCAGATGTTAAGAATATGGCCACAAACTTTCTTTCATTAGTGTATTGCACTATGTTTCTGAATAAAAATGCTCACGGTTGCTCTTCTAAATAAAAATGCCACAACTGCTAGTGCTTGTTGACTGAGTTTTTTCCTAAATCATAAGACAAGGCCCCCAAGGAGTAACATCCATACAGTGTGGACCCAGAATTCCTAAAGGAACCAACAGTGACACACATACATATAACTGTAAAGCCTCTAAAAAATGTTACTCCCTCCGTCGCGTAAAAGATGTCTCAGATTTGTCTAAATTTGCATGTATATAGACACTATTTAGTACCTAGATAAATCCGAATTTAGACAAATCTGAGACATCCTTTCTGTGATGGAGGGAGTAGAAGTTATCCAATATGTATATGCAAGCCAATATATGTAGATTAAAGCTAGATAGCAAAGAAGCTAGGGTATTTCTAAGCACTAACAACCAAAATATTGCTTACCGAACATTCAATTTGCTTCTTACTTTAATGGATTATTTTATTTGTGATTTAACCCAAACATCCAGTTTCTTCTATGCTCACATTATTCAGTTATATAACTTCAATAAGTATAATGCCCATGCAGAGTAGTGAAGAAGGTGGCAGACTTGGAACTGATTATTACATTGACATCTTACATAATACATATAAGTCGGAACTAAGGCATTTCTGGCTAAATAACACTTCACACTGCTAGTCAAGATGGGAATTAATATTTTTAATTGATCTGAAAAAATGCAAAAGAAAGTAATAAACTCCTAGTCAAAGATCTTCAAAACGTTGTCTATTTATTCTATAGAGAGGACCAAATCAAAATATATGCCACTTGCCTTTAAGAAAAATAAATCAAACTAATGCCATGAGTTGACACTATTTCTCAGATGTTAAGAATATGGCCACAAATGTTCTTTTATTACCATATTGCGATATGTCACTAAACCAACACCTCCATAAACACTACCAACTGAAGGTCAAATGTCTGTAATATAGTTCAACTGCCTATTCAAAACACTACAGGCTACAATTGTCAAGTCACCATTTTTCCAACATATAGATATCTAAAGAAAACCCTTTTTGAGGAACTAAAAATTCTGAAACTAGAATCATATGCACAGAACATAGGATGCACCAACATGCCCATTTGTGTTACATGCTCGATATACTTCTTTTGGGAGAGGGAAACAACATTCCAGCTAAAAAAAAACCCAAATTTCTGAAGGAACCAACTTATTTTTCAAGAAAACACACAGACTGTGTGTTTCTTTTCAATGAAAAGGAGAGGGTTACATGCCTCCTAGGAGGTGAGTTACAACATTTGTTGCAAGACTCAGTGGACGTCCCAGGTGGATGGGATGATCACTCTGAGGCCAGCAGCTCCAGCTTTCGCCCAGAGCGCTGCCCCCTCCCTAATTCTATCTTGAAACAGGGCTACTGATGGCTGGTCATTGTCACACATATATAAACTTATGACATACATATAAACTGTAAACGCCTCTAAAAAATGCTAGACGTTGTCCAATATGTATATGCAAGTCAATCTGTGCAGATTAAAGCTAGATAGCAAAGAAAGTGGGGTATTTGTAAACACTAGAAACCCAAAAAGTATTTAACATAGTAGCATTCTAAGCATTCAATTTGCTTCAATTGATTATGTTATTTATGATTTAACCCATGAATAGCAATGTATTATTCAATGACATACCTAATACCTTTAATAAGTAATAGTGTAATACTCATGTAGAGTAGTGAGGAAGGTGGCCGATTTGGAACTGGTTCTTACATTCGACAATTCAATGTTTTTATTAATGCCATTTTGCATATAAGTAGGAACTAGGGAATATCTGGCTAAATAACACTACACACTGCTAGTTAATATAGGCAAATAATAATTTTATTACAACTGATCAGAAGAAATGCAAAACAAACTCCTAGTCAAAGATCTTCAAGAAGCAATACCAATTGCCTATTTATTCTATAGTGAGGAACAAATCAAACATAAGCTACTTGCCTTTTAGAATAATAAAACAAACTACTGCCTTGAGTTGATGCTATTTTTCAGATGTTACGAATATGGCCACAATCTTTCTTTGATTACAGTATTGCACTATGTCACTAAACTATCACCCATGCGCACTAGAAACTAAAGGTTAAATACATATAATATAGTTCACCTGCCAATTCAAATCACTACAGGCTCCAATGTTCAAGTCACCATTCATCCAACATATAGATATCTAAAGAAGATGCCTTTTGCGGACCTAAAAGTTCTCAAACTAGAATTATATCCACAAAATAGAGGATGCACCAACATGCCCACTTGTCTATGCTAGATATACTTCTTTTGGGAGAGGGAAACAACACCCTTCATATAACCGGCCCGGTTACAACCTCTGTCACAAAGAACTTTACAATGTTCATAATACTTTATTCATATGGCCAGTGTATAGTAAAATAAATTAGATGAACTAAAGCATAATAGCTCATTACTTGTTCGCCTAAAAAATGCTTGACCTCATATAATAAAGTCCAAGTCGTTGACGATATCTACTAGCATTAATTGGCACAAGATACAATCACCCAGTGTAACTTGCACCCATGCTATACTTTTCAAGTTGCCGAGCAAGATAATAACTTAAAACCTGCTAATACATGCAGACCAAGCGATTTGCTATAACCTGCTACTTGTCATATATCTACAGTATATACTATCCAGCTAGAGTCGAATTACTAAACATCATATGTAAGAAAATTTGTCACAATCTCAGGCTGCTTAGAACTTTCAAATTTAATCATTGCATTTGCTCGGTCAGAAACTTGGAAAGACACAATAGCTGTGGCTCACGGCCTCACAGTTTGACTTAAATGATGCCGATCCTCCTGATTTCCAGAAACTACTACAGAACCCTTACAAGACAACATAACTACATTCCAGCTTAAAACCCATTCCAGCTTTATATGAGCTAAGAACACACCTGGTGCTGACATACTTTGACATGCCAATTAGCCCTTGAACTGCCACTCTCTACGGCACATGGGGCAAAGGGGGGTTGATGTTTGAGAGTTCACCCACTTGAGTATGCAGTGAAGATGGAAAGCATGATTGCAGGCACCCCAAATGAGTGGGCAATCATCACCAGGGAACTTACAATCAGGGCAGCAGCCATCAAATGCCATCCTGCATATGCCACATGTCTCATCTTGGGCGTCCCATGTCCAAGAAGCCACCGCATGCCACTGAAGAATCTTAACCTTCATTTCTGTTACGTGATGCAAAGAAAGTCATGAGAACATGCAGTAATTGCCACTTATTGGGCAGCTATCAAGAGGGAATAAAGCAGCCAGGAGGAAAGAAACTTACTAGATTATTAAATGGTCTAAAAGAACACATGTATTAGCTTTAATGTCTTCAATTTTATGGGTAAGGTTGCAGGTAAAGATTGGTAGCTACAAGGATACAAGTCAATAACAGAGTAGACCATCCGAATGGCTCAAAACTCGCAGCTAGTAGCATTCAGAATGCGAAACGCTCGGCACATTTTCTCACGGTATGCAGGGGCAGGCTCTTAACACATGACAGGAATACAGTGGACACCCAGATAATATGGAAAATGAACTGTGCTCAACACCTGGGCAGCAAATCCTATGGGTCCAACTGGGATCGATCTTGTACGCTGGAGAAGAACCTAATGGATCCCATATATGGATGGATGGATGGATTTGAATGGCCCAAGGAGGACGACGCCATGTTCGACCTGGGATGGATTGGCCTTGAATCAAGAGAGATAGAATTGAAGTGTTGGGGGAAAACTTTCAAGAAGAGGAAGAACTCTATATAGGTACATTGTTTTTGTATTGATACAAACCAAATATTTTGGTAGAATTAATGGATACTGGTCCCATTCAGTTACAGAATGAAGGAATTTCAAAAGAAACATAAATTATAGAGTTCGTTACAATGATGAGGGAGAGAAGGAAGCAAGTTGGTGCACTAACAGGAAACCACTGTAGATGTTCGCACTCAAAGCATCCCCGACCACTTTGCCTAACGCCTGCACAACGACCGTTGAAGCCCCGGCCTAACCCTCCCCCGGGTGGCGGCGCCGCGCCACTCCGGGGAGTCCCTCCGGCCCGGCCATCCAGCCTCCTCCAGCCCCTCCCTCCCCTCGCCGCCGCCGCCAGAGGTGTCGCCGGGCGAAGCCCGTGCGGCATGGCGGCGGCGGGGGTTGCAGATGGGCGCGATCATGGGGGGTGGGGGCGGCGCTCTTGATCCTTCTGGTGGTGGTGGTGCGCGGCGTCGGCGGCCGGAAGAGGCGAGGCGGCGGCGGTGGTGGCGTGGCCGGATCTTGGCCTTGGGGCCTGGAGGCGGCCGGCTGCTGCGCCTTCTCCTCCGTGCGACGGGATGCTACGTCCGCATCACATGGAAGCCGGGGCGGCGGCCCCGGGCATGGCGGCGGCGACCTCCTCCCCGGAGGTGGACGGCCTCGTTGGGATCTGGGGCGGGGGATCTTGGGATCCCACACAGATCTCCGGCAGTGAAGATCCAGTCGACGACGAGTTTCGGGTGACGGGGCAGCCGGTGAAAACCGTGCTTCGCTCTTGGGCTTGGCGGACGATGGCGGCGTCGCTTGGCGTCGTTACCTTGTCGAAGGCATCTTCTTTGCTTGTCTCGTCACTCCACTCGGCGAGTTGGAGATGTGCGGCTGCCGGTGAAAATCGTGCTCCGACCCCGTTCGTGGCGGGCGATGGCGACGTTACGCGTCGTTACCTTCTTGAAGACATCGCCGTCGCAACCTGCATCTACTCACTCGTGCTGCTCCGGGGGAAACCCTAGATCTGGGTCTCCCGGATCGGACGATGGCGGCGCTACCTGCGTCGTTCTACCTCTTGGGGCATCGTCTTTGGAGCAGCTGTTGGATGTTGGCGGATGTTGGTGGAGTGGCATTCATCTACCACATTGTTGGCGTTGAGTCTCAGTGGCATGGTGCTGCAGGGTATCGACGACGGATGCGGGATGATGTATGCATGCAGGATGGTGGAGCCATCTGGCGTCATGGTGGCATCGACGGCAGGTCTTGCAAGGTTAATGCGAGGATCTCTTGAATATGGAGTCGAGGAAGACGGCGGTAGCAACTTCTGTGGCGTGTGCGTTGGCGTGCGCTGAGAGTCTGCTCGACTGGATGTGCTTCTCACCTGCTATTGGGCGGTTTGGGAAGGCATTTGGTTTTTTGGATGATGTGAGTTGGTGTATTGTTACCCCCTTCATCGTACTGTAGGTTTAGTGAGGCGGCTTCGAGGTTGATCTTTTGTATTGTTCTTGTAAGATTTTGTGAATAATCTAATAAAAAAAGCCGTGTGCATCCTTTGGATGCAGAAGCTGGGGTGATATATCCCCCATTTCGAGGAAAAAAATGCATCTAGTATGGGACGAAAACCTATTAGAACGATTGTTCAGAAGTTTCAGAACTACGAAGGAAACAAAGTAACTAACTTGGAAGCAAAAGTAACAATGAAAGTAGGAATCATTGAAGGAGTGGAACAGTGGTGGTGGCTGTGGCGAAAGTGGTTGGGCAAGCCAACAAATCCATCCGCAGCTCAAACTTAACCCTCTGCAATCGATCCTTCTCCTTTAGTTGACCTTTTTTTTATCTTACATCTTCTTTATCCTAGCTCAACCGAGGCAAGTGCCTCTTCGCCATCTCCATACCTGGTTAGGCACACAGCGAATAACGAAATCCCAGCACCATAGCATGGAAATCCATAAGGAGAAGCCCCAGAACAAGCCTGTTAACCGCTATTTACTCGAAGGGCCGTAAGGGAGGACGCCCGTTACTTGAGCAGGCCATTTCCTCGAACACCTTGTGCCCATGAGCTCCAAGTGGGTACTGATGTTGTCCATAAGACGAACGCCACGCAGCAGCGCTTTCAGTGGCCGAGGTATCCCATGAATCCATGATCCATGTCGTCCGTACGCACTCACACACAGACCAGCACACGCTCGATTTCAGGGTTAGGATGCGTTGGGGGATTTTGAAGTTGCTGCGGTCCCGGCGAACTTGGGTTCGGCTATCACCGGAAGTTAGGGTTAGGGTAGAGGCTCCGTACCTTTATGGGGGGAAATGGAGGAGGTGCTCGCCGTTAACAGGCCGCCGCCGACCCGTCGTCGTCGCCGCTGCCTGCTTCGCCTCCTAGTCGCTCGGGTCTGTGTGTGTATGTCTTTTTTTTTTCCTGTGAAGGGGTGAGAGCCTGAGAGGCCAAGGGGTGCGTAAAGCATGGGCCAAAAGTTGTGTAAGCGGCCCGCGGCACTGATCCTGGGCCAAACTTTGGGGCCTAGCTGAGCTGACGAAGCGCTGTGAGTTGTGGCGCTGCTGCTCGGATGAGACCCGGGACAATAGTCCCACCTCGCTAGGGGAAGGAAGAGTCGCCAGGGTAGCTGGCTACATAAGAGAGCGAGGGTGCGCAGGAGGAAAGCACGCAGCTGCGTGGTGAGCACAAAGCGAACTATTCTTTCGCCTTTTACTAAAGAATACCGTGTGCACGCCACACTAAGCGTGCACACGAAGCAGCATACGCTAATTTTTGGAGGATGTCACCTCTTTGCGTGGACCCCATCAATTCTAATTATCAAATCTTAACCAGTAAAAGTACATTTTATGCAGTTTGTATGTATAGTCTGAAGAATATTTCCAGCGATTGTTTCTCTTATCTGTTTCAAATGACGTTCTAAAATCGATCTAAGTGTAGCATTTGTTTAAGTGACGTCCTTAGAGCATCTCCAGCCGCGTCTCCCAAACCGCGCCGGATTGAGCGTTTGGGGGACGTGTTTTGTTTGTGCCGCGTTTGGGGGACGTCGCTCCCCAGCCGCGTCCCCCAAACGCCGCCCCCAAACATTAAAAGTATTTTTTTTTGGCTAGAAAGAAACTATTTAATAATATTCAAATCGGTTGAACATGAACAAATTATATATAAAACTTCGAAAAAATATAATTAAATACATATAAACTATCTACTTCTTCTTCTTTCTCGATGGCCCCGCCTCGCCGTCGTCATCGCGGTGGCGCTTCCTGCTCGTCACCTCTTCCGAAGAGGCGGTGTCGGCGCTCGACGCGTCGTCGTCGCCGGTGCTCGTCGCCTTGGCCTTGGCGGCCTTGGCCTTGGCCTTGGCCTTGGCCTTGGCGGCCCTGTCCTTGGCAGCCTTCGCCTTGGCCGCCTTCGCCTTCGCACGGGCCACCGCCGCCGCCGCGGCCTCGCTCTCTTCTTCCTCCTCCTCCCAGCCCGGCCATTCGTCCTCGGCCGTCAGGCGGCGGCGGGGAATCGTCGCCGGCTGCTCGGCGTCCTGTCTTTGTCCCACCAATGGCGCCGGCCGACGAGGCTTTCCCTCGGCCTGGAGGTGTCGGACGGGAGGCCGGGAGATGTAGCTCATCGTCGGCCGGAGGCTTGGATGAATGACGGCGTACGTACGGGTCTTATTGAGCGCGGATGAACGGCGGCGCGAAGTCGAAGAGAGCGGCGGTTGCTCTTCCGAGGAGTCGGCGCTTCATTCGGCGGGGTTGGCGCGTCGTCGACGCGGTTGCCAATGCGACGGTTCCGCTTCTGTCCAGCCGCACCGTCGCTACGTATGTGGCGGTTGAGCGTCCGAGCCGGCGACGGGTCGGCCCCGCGCCTCCTCGCCTCTCATTTCGTTGTGTCCGGCGTGCCCGGTGCGTCCCCTGTGGGACGGGGACGGGCTCGGGACGCCGGACACCGTATCGGGCCGCGCCGGACAAAAAAGGCCTTTGGGGCGCGCGGCTGGAGCGATTTTTTGTCCGGCGCGCCCCAAATCCCTTTGGGGGATGGTTTGGGGGACGCGACTGGAGATGCTCTTACGCAGGCATGGACAAGTGACACATGCTGCATCTGGCCTAAAATTTCAGCACGCCAGAAGCGCATCGCCGCTACCAACTTCCAGGCGAGGGGACAACTCATTCCAGATGCGACGCATCGTCTCTTTCCGCGCATCTTGTCATGTGATCAGCCAGACTTGCCGGAGTAGAAGGAATCTTCCGTGTGTGTATTTATTTCATCCAAATGGAAATGCAGCGTCCTCTGGTCAATGAACCTGATCTCGCTGCTTTAGTTACAGCTTAGTTTACTGATGGAGGAAATTCTTTGAAGGACGCAGCTAAAATCTGTCCGCATCCATGGGGAATATGAAAATGACACGTAAAGGGTTCACGGGCTCCAGCATCTGCAAACTCTGGCGCAAACGGATCGAGCTGTCCGCAGCAAACCATTTCGAGCCTAATAAATTTAGCCTGCAAATAGGTCGCCGCAAACAGCGTTCGTGTCCGTCCTCCTCTTCTACTCCCGGGACCTGTTCGCCAGTGGCACAAAAATTACTCATATAAATCACACCCTTCTCTTTGCGTGAATCCTAACGCAGTGTTGCAGCCTATCCAACATGTCGCTGTTGTCGGTACCTTCCGACCGGACGCTGCTCGCAGGAGGCTAGGACTGCTCCAGGCGTCGCCGCGCGTGCATGCCGGCATCGGGACAAGTAAGTTCATTGTTCGCTGCCTCGAAAACCGGCCAGTTGTTGGGCCATTTGTGCGGCCAAGTTAGAAGTACAAACATGGACCTGTTCGGCCATTTGCCCCATGGATATTGCCTAGTGACATCTAAAGGTATAATTGCCACACCCCCATGGGCGCCTCGCAGCGTATCCACGCTAGCAACCTGTCACGCGCTCGTAGGGGGGCCAGCCCGCGCCGTTGGATCTGGGGACAAGCCCCGCGTCAATCCAGGCCGCTCGTCCCTGGAACAAAACAGACGCGGACGAAAACCTAGCCCCAAGCCCAATCCCCTCGCTTCCTCCTCCCCAATCGGTTGGCCTCCTCCTCCCCCAATCGCGCCCGTCCCGTCGCCGCCGCCGCTGCCCCCGCGTTCATCCCAACCGTGCCTCGTTTCGTCGCCGCCGCCGACTCTTCTCCGTCGAGGAAGCGGGCGAGGAGCATGACGAGGAGGCGTGCGGAAAGGGCGCCACCAGGTCGTCGACAAGCGCCCCCCGCTCTCAGCGCCGTCCGCCTGCGCGTCTTGGCGAGAGGAGGGCGCCGCCGTTACGAGCACGACCAGGCGGCGCGCATCGTTGCGCGCGGGGAGGACGGGCCAGGCCGTCGACGAGCGTATGGAGGCAGGGCTCCGCCAGCGCGTCAATGTTGCCTCGTCACCGAATGGAAGGAGGACTACGAGGGGTCTTCTTCTACACGTTCTTATTAATCTCAGGTTTGCATCTGGACATCCTCTCCTTCTCCTTTCTGCTTGATATCCCGTTCAGATCTGAGGAGCTCATGTTCTTCGCAGTGTTTTGGAGAGGTTGGGGGCATGGCTGCTGCAGATACGGAATTTCCTTGAAGGATGCTTTTTTTCCTTTTGGTTTTACACGTAATCATCAATCTATATCTGTGTACTGTATTTAGTTCTTGCTGATATAGGGGTGAGATTGCAGGTGTTTGCAGCATGGTTTTTGTCATTTTGTCACACAAGAGAAGCCTAGCCCAAGCCTCACAAATCCCTGGTCACTTGAGATAAGGTATTTTTCTTGGATTTTTCCATTTTTGAACATCATTATGTTCAAGAAGGGGGAAGTACATCTGGAATATGTGAAATACCAGTTTATTACTTTCATCCATAACTCCAGGAGATATGTTAATGTTTGGAATTTGGAGAAGAGGCCTTTTTTGCTTGGTTCTTATGCAATTCATATATGTTGATGCACTTTTTAATCTTTTTGGTTCCAAACCTGCATATCTAATGCCTCCAAGAATATCTCAAGTGATATGTAGCTATTTTTATGTCTGTATGTTGAGGTGGTTAAGAATTAAACTGATGCTCTGCTTGCAGATGGTATGCAACATACGCACTATGAGTATGTTGTTTCTTGAATCCGGTGGTGTGGTGCGGTACGTTGATTCAGCCCCACCGTGTCACCTGAATGGATTGGATTCTTTGGTTGTCATTAGGTTCGGGGCTTGGACCTCATTGTTCAGCTTGAATTTAAGTCGGGCCAACTTGATGAATTGCTCGTGGGAATGGTTCAGGTTCATACTTGCACACACAATCCTCTTGCTTGCTATATATATCTCAGATATGAGGTACCCATGTTCTTCCCCTTTTTGCAACGCAATTCATCTAATGTGTTCCGGTTAGAGATTGGAGGGGGGCATGGCTGATTCAGGTACGGGTTGTCCATACACGGAAGCTTCATCGATGTGTCCAGTAACAATCCAATCATTTTTTAGAATCCATGTTGTAAAGTCTGTGAACAGTTCTGATCATGCGGAAAATTGTCTCTTAGTAACCAATTATGTTGCTATTTTCATAATTTATTCAGCTTTACCACAGGTTCAAACCGGACATGTCTTCACTTGCTACATAATTTATTTAGTTATTGGTGCCAGTTACTAAAACTTTTTGCCTTTTCTAGGACAATTGTGTGTCCGTTACTTCCTCGGACGGGGGAAATTTAGTTTCAAAGATACTTGGAGGGCCGAGGAACTTAAACGAGTCCTGGCACATATATTGAAGATCTGTTGCCTAAGTATGAGGTAAATCTCTCTTGAACTATTTTCCTTGAGTGGCATAATATAATAGTCTTACATTTTGGTCTCTGCATTACTTTTCAGTTGCTTGCACTAATGTTGGATTCTTTTTCTCTCATAAGTAGAATATATAGTACAACAGCCTCATATTCTGTTTTCTGCATTACTTTGTTATCTCCACAATCTGCCAATGTTGATAGAATGATTCTTATGTAGAAACAATGAATAGTTTGTTGTACTGAATTTCTCGGTTTTTGTTGTCATTTGCTTAAAATGTGTGTATCTGAAAGGAGTGCACATACATGGGTTTCAGCCTTTCAGTAGAGAGAACCTCAGATTTAATTTCTACGGTAATAATTGCTTTACCGAGGTGTCATAAATAATCTTAAATAAATATGCCACTTTACTTGCATGTTTTATTAATTATATTGTAGTATAACTATCCTAATTGTCTATACCACTTTTACAATATAAATCTGCACTGAAACAAGTATTTTTTCCTTATTACATGACATCTATTAATTGATACTGAGTATACAGGAATATTCAATATTCATCCAAGCTATAAGTGTTCTATTTTGTTTCCTAGACAAATGGTTGGATGTCAGGTAATATGAAAATTGTACCTTGATTTTTTGTTACAAGTCATCGATTGTTATAATGTTGTAGGTAGGTAGAGTACCAGCGCCTGATGCATGCCGATATGTGCAAGAGCTCTGGCTTGTGCGTCTAAAGGTAGTCCAGTCAAATAATTGGTTGCCCATCATATTCTTTTATTTGCTTGGTTTCTTGGCCAGAATCTTGGCCAGAATTGGCCACGATTTTGGTTGCCAATAAGTGTGCATCAATTCCACTCTGAATTCCTTGGCCAGAATCTTGGCAAGAAAATTCATGCCAACAATTTAGTAGGGATGCAGAGGGCATAAATCAAATGTACCTGAAAAGAATATCCTACAGGTTCCTACATGAAATTTTCTTTTCGTGACATGTGGTCTAAGTAGCCCTTTCAATTTCGTAGGTGTTTCCCGTTTTTATTACTGTGGTCTACGACATATGAAGTTCGAACAAGCCACCTAGCAAGCATATTATTATATCAATTTAGTGCTGCTTGGATACATATTTGCTTGTATCAAATGTTTTTCTGATAAAAAAGAAAAGAATCACAAGCTATCAGTCCATTGATTTCATATTACACATCTGCTGAAAATTCAGCTCCAAGTTTTCTTGGTTATTATGCTATTTCTGTAACTTCATCACTTCAACTTAAATACTTTTCCACTTCCTTAGATGATACATTATATATTGGTAACTGACAATTGGCATGTCCTACTATGAATTAGGCAATACAAATAAAGTTAAACATTATTGTAAGTTGAAGGCTTTACCATTTCTTCCTAAAATAAGCAGAGGCGCTTATTTTGTTGTTAGCAGAAGTTGTATTGTCCTATTAGCCATCCAGTGGGGTGGTGGTAGTCGAGGCGGTAGGCCTGGATGAAGCGCGGGATGGTGACGACCCTGGCGAGGGAGGAGAGGGAGTTGAACTGGGATATGAGCTTGAGGCATCGCGTACGTACAGGTTGGCCAGGCTCTCCAGGAGCTCCCGCCCCCGCTTGTCGTTTCCACAGCTTCACCTTCAGCTAGCACCAGTACTAATGCACTTTCCTATGTTTGTTTAAGGGCACCCCCATAATGCCACCACACTGTGACCGTCAACTCCCTCTACAGCCACACGTTTCACCCACTTGGTCCCAAGTAGAGGAAAAGAAGGAGAGGGGAACAAGGTACAAAGTTCTTTTTGTCACAACCAAGATGTTCGAGGAAATGCCCATGAAAGAGTAAAATGTGAGAATACATGCTGCTATTATTTTTAGGAGCTCTTTTGATTCAAGACTTGGATGAACAATTGAAGTAATCTCTCAGAAGCTTTGCTCTGATGTTTTTTTTGGCATTCATGGTGTGTGGTCATGCAAAGGTGTGTTTGCAAGCTGTCTTTTTTACATCTCAATGATCATTGACAACTGGCAAACTTTTTGGAACTGATATTCCTAATTTAATTGCCAGATCTTTTTTGTTTCTGTTTGTGCTGATTTTTGTCTAAAAGAATCACTTGCATGTTTGAGCCGGTGCAAGAACGTGTTTATTTTGATCTGGCATGTCCATTTTTTTACTTGCAGATTTTGTCAGTGGTTTGCTGGATAATACACTGGAGGAACGAGGCTGATGGAGCTGGCAATGGTAGAGGTTCAAGAGGAGCGTTTCGTCGCAACCTCCAGGAGCAGCGTCAGATGCTGCTCTGCCAGGAGGAGCTCTGTCACCATCGCCATACTCGCAGCCACAGTATTGAGGTTCATATCTCGCTGTTTCTCCACCCGGAGGAGCGCCGTCTCGGTCGCTGGACGGTCTTCCCACTACAGCTTAGTAAGGGGAGAAACAAAGGTCTACACAGCGGCAAGACGGAGGTTATCTCCTTGAACATATTTTTACCAAAACTATCCATATGGATGTTTCAACGGTAGGTTGTTTATTGTGGATGTCATGCAAGTCGTTCTCTCCTTTGTTTGCGTTAATTCGATATCCGCTTGACCACATATTTTCCTTTCATTGAACAAGTTAGCCCATATCCTAAAATTGTGCTCTTAATTACTGAATTATTATGTTGCTGCATACATCTTTGTGTCCCACACTGATATTATTCCTAATTTGATGTAGGTTAGGTCTTTATTCATGGTTTTGTATGGATATTTTACTTAATTGCAGACTGCAACTACACTATTGCTATCCTGGTTTTCCACATATCCCAATATCGTATATGCATTAAGTTATAGAGGGAATGACCTCATGGTCAAGTATTATTTCCCATCGATAATAAATAGCCAGGGGTAACTCTGCTTTATTCTTATGCAATTTCTCTCTATGACCAGTGAGCAGAAGGAGTTGGGGAGGAAGGATTCCATGACAATCCATCGGTGTCGGCATGCAACACTTTTCATTAGGTATCCAAAGCTTTTGTTCATTCTTATCTCAGTTTTTTCAAATATGTCTGCCCATATACACGTAATCTTAATTTCAGTTATATCACAAACATTGAAGGTTCAGTCAAAGCTATTGGGTCCTATTTTTTGGTCTATTTTTGTGTGCAAATTCACCTCTGTATTTTTGTGTAGCAGCTGATGTAGAGAAAGGAAATACACTCTAGCTAGCCTACCATTAAAATCATGTACTTACATGGTAGGCATGCCTGAACAAACATTGGTGCCGTAGAGCAAGAATATGTGTTGCCATACATATTTTTGGCCTTTTCCCCTGTTTTTTTGTTTGTAAGATTCGCCGCCTACTAATCAGAAGTTGTTCTGATGCCATTTGATGTCTTATATTCGGAGGTGATACTTCTGTATGGTCAGAGGGTTATTATGTTTTTTTATGTGCTGGGACAAAACTATCAGTATGATATTTGTATGTTCACAATTTATGATGTCATGATGGTTCAGAGTTCTGTTTTCTTTTGATGCCTTTTCACTTGTTCAATTTCAATTTATCTCAGTTCTTTAAGTTATCATATGTACTTGGTGTTCAATGTAAAATGCTTCAAGTGTCTGTCTTCTTAACCTTATGTGTAATTAAAGGTGCAATAATTATAACATTGGATGTCAAGTAGTGCAGCATTAAAATTGAACTCTGTGAAGCTTCAGATTTTTTTCCTTGTATTGTCTTTAAAATTGGCAACACACTGTTATTTCCACATAGCTGCATGTCTAGCAAAATGTACATTATTCTATTTGAACATCTTTTTGTTTATTCAACACTCAAAGTAGTAATCAGCCAGTTTTTGCAAGGATCCATGAATTGCATCATTTGTGAGAATATCTGGATACAACTATGAATGTTTGTTCATTACTTTAAAAGTTTGAAAGTTTGAATTACTCAGATTGCAAATTCCAGAGATCTTTTCTCTCTAGGATCATCTGAAAAAAGACTATTCTCTTTAAACTTTCAGCTGCAATCTATTCAGAGATTTTGTCTATTTTCTCGGAAAATTGGAATGACCCTTTTGGTTCCTCCTTGATGATGCAGACCTGAGTGTGTAATTAGTTTTCCTTCTCTTACATGAGTATATGCTTCCTTTTGTTTCAAGTTTAAAGGATGTTCTCATAACATTACACAAGTTCACGCTACTTTCTATCGGTATATTTGCAAACTACCAAGAGTGATAGTTTGTTTATAGTGGCTTCATAATTTAGTAATCTGTTCCCTCCGTCCTATAAAGTATGTCTTAGCTTGTGATACAACATTAATTTAATTTTGTGGTCCTCCCAGATTTTTCTGTTTGACGCTGAGATCCTGTCACGTATTGACTCAAAGGTAAGCTAATTAAATATTGATCTTGGTTTGCTGAAGAGTTTGTGTGTTTCTAAGTGCTCATAGTTTATGTGTGTGTGGCAACTTTGGAAAGCTGCGCCCAATCATGCTCGATCCACTAGATCGTATAAATGTTAAATACCAGCTACTAATAGTTATGAAGTTTAATGTTTAGACAAGAAACACATGTTTAGTAGTATACTTCTATTTTTCCGATGCAACAAGATACATGCTAACATAATAATGTTTTGCACTGTCTCTATGGACTTATGAAATTTATTTTGCTCCAACACTTATGTCGGGTTAAATGACCACCTAATGTGTTCTGTGACATTATATTCTTCGGATTACAGTGCCAATGCATCTAACAACTTTAACATTGATTTCATGAGTTTTATCCCAATTTCATCTTATTGACTTTGTTTTGTAAAATCCAAAAATTGTATTATTGTTACCCATCTGATTTTTGTTGTCGCTATACAAATTGTATATCAGTGCAAACTTCATGGGATCATGTGCCAAGGTAGTCATAAAAATCTGGAGGTTGGGGCTTCACCATCCAAAATGACCAGGGTGCATTACGGCGGTCGGTGCAGGCAATCCGGAACATGTCGCTAACCCGCCACATGCGGAAGCTCTAGCTTTATAGAAAGCTAGCATCGTCATTTAAATTGGGCCGCCAAACTGATTCTGAAGCAAGCCATTTCAAGCGAGGAATATGATCTCAATAAATTAGGTACTTTTAAATTTTCAAATGAGAGTTGGTCTAAATGTTTTCTAGACTTTAGTTGCGCATGGATGCTTTATTGGGAGTGGCCTTATAGAGACTTGGCTGAGCCAATTCTCTTAATTTGTTTCAAACACTGTTCTTTGGTGATGCCCAACATGATGTAGTAATGGAATGGACCAGTGTTTATTTTTTATTTAAATGTGTCTGATTCTGTTGCACATAATTTGCATGTTCGTCTGTAAGCGGTAAGTTGTGTCTACCTTATCTTTGTCTAACATTTGTTTCTCTCTAGCATACTGCCCCTCTAATAAATTAGATACAGTTTGTCTTCTTGTTCAACAATGTTAAATGTGGTATTTCCTTCTGTTTTTGTTTATCAATGTCCTAAAATGCATAGCTTCCTAAGATCATGCTTGTGTTCAACAATATCCTAAATAGACATAGCTCCCTACAATAAGTGCAAGATCAAGGCTATCTATAAAATGATTCGCCAGTCGAACCATCACATGTAGATGCCAATGGTGTGTTAATTTTGTGAATCCTTTCTAATAAAAGAACTTTCCTCCACCGATGATACTACAATCAAAGAAATTTGTAGCAATGATTTTGCTGCTACGTATAATAGGTTTCCCAATTTTCGACATGATTTCTCATTGCTTGTGAGATATTCATATTTGTTTGTCACATTTTGGTTTTCACCTGATTCTTATTGGCTGGTATTTTTTTATCATACTTTTAGAAAATAAAACATTAACATGATCTTCACGGGATCGTGCGCCAAGGCGCACATCTAAATCTAGTATGTATGATCATTGTCCCGTGTAGTTCGTAGATGGATCTCGGTAAATCGGTAAGTTTTTCTACAAGAACAGCATCGACTGGAGTCGGATGGTTCATCCAAACATTCATTATTGCCGCGGCTACCATCATCCATGAGCACACTAACAGGCAGAGGCATATGCACATAGGCTCTACATGGCCACGTAGACAACCTGAAGTGCGACCGAGAAGCTAGCCATTAATTATCGAGAGAATTTTTTATTTGGCCCTGGCTGAAGTTTGCCTTCCTTTCTTGGCCTTAACAAAAATGGTCTTCCTTTCTTGACACACAAAGTTTAGTTGGTTCTTTTTTGGCTCTCTAGTACAATTTAAGGACTAACGGTGTTAAGTAGATGTTTAAAATGATACTTTTGCCCCTGCTAAAATATGTGACGAAATGGCAATGAAAAAGTTGTGATATAGTTGGTTAACGTTAGAGCCGAATTTATCATCACATAACCGTTTTGAATTATCGGCTCTACATGAACTACTTTCATGCTACCAATCCAATCTATGGGCACAAATTCTGGCGCCACTTTCGAATGTTGAAAAAAGTTGTTCTTGACTATTTTGAAAGGAGTGACGGACTACGACCCCTACTTCGGATGTTGTCCTGGTGCCACCGACAAGCTTGGCTTCACCTCTTACCACTGTTCCCGAGCTATTTGCATGCTTGCATAGAGTTTTCGATGACCCCGTCGATGAGTACTTGTGAATGAGCGGGACCATATGTCTTGACTTGATGTACAAGTTGTGCAAAGTCGTTATTGCGATGTTTGGTGAGGTTTACCTGAGAGAGCCAACTGTTAGCAACAATGCGCGGTTGTTGTCGATCAAAGAGGCAGAAATGATTCGAAACATGGATGCATGCATTGAAAGTGAAAGAATTATCATTTTGTTTGGCAGGGCAGTATATTGGGTATGATAAGGGATGCACGGTCATTTTTTAGAATGTTGCATCACATGATCTATAATTTAACACTCTTTTCAGTGAGTCAAGGTATTTTATCTAGCTAATGCCATCTATCTTGACCGGCATGAAGAAGAGGTTTGTCAACTAGCAAGAAGCATGCAAGAAGGATGTGAACTGGGCATTTGACGTGCTCCAATTTTGATGGGCTATTATTCAACAACTATTAGAACATGGAGCATTGAAAACCATGTGGGAGGTATGTGATCATGCGCAACATGATTATTGATGATACGTGGTGAAGACCTCCATGACTAAGGGTGGCAAATTCAGGATGAATTGGTAACATTTAAGAAGTTCATCCATGTGCATCATGAGACCCGTGATCGCCACACTCACTATTTTATACCATTTTTTTGTGAACTACTATGTTATATATTTGGTGAACTATGTTGAATACAAACTACTCCCTCCGTTTAAAAAATAGGTGTCTCACTTTTGTCTAGATAAGGATGTATCTAGATACATTTTAGTTAAAGATATATTTGTATCTAGATAAAGTTGTAACACCTGAGATAGTATTTATTTATTTGGATATACACTATTTAAATTAATTTGGTTGCAATATTATTGTTTTTCATTCATAGGAGCTAATTGGGTGAAAAAAATAATAGCCCATGCAGACCAAAATATGTCAGACTGCATGGCTTTCCCGATCTGAACAGATAAGGTTAGCAGACGGCCGATTTCGGTCAGGCCGCTAAATATAGTGGTAAAACAGTCCACATGGAATTTACATACTCTCCTGGTGGGTAGGAGGAAACATGAGAGACATACATTAGTGAGCAGGCAGTGCACTTAAGCTGTGCCTCTACTCGCACCTGGCGTCCAGTTGTGATAATTAAGCCAGCTTCTGGAGTCACAATTAAAGAGAGAGAATAACAGGTAGCTTAATTTGGGGTGCAAACGAAATGGTTGTCTTTTCCACATCTTATGATTCAGTTAATCATGTCTCGATCATGCTTGGTAGTATAAAAATCTCAACCATAACAACTCGAAAATACAGATGCAGAATGCGTAGCTGAAGGAGAGAGGGACATAACGATATCATGAGCAAATCAATCAGTTCCTTTGGTAAGAGTCAACTCCTGTTGAAACATTCTTGAAACGACTAGGCTAATTGGCAGACAGTAAGCAGCATCTGCTAAACTTTTCGTTGTTTTCCTACAGTATAATAAATCTGACCCAAAAAGTTACCCTCACAGCCTCATGGACAAATCTTTCCACGTTCCGGGATTAAAATTAGCAGATCGCATCCAGCATCCATTCCTCGCACATTGTTACATAGTCTTCCATCGCAATAATAGAACTCCACTGAGATCCCGAACTCTGGCAGAACAAAGGGGGAAATTTAGAGGAGAGACTTAAATTTCAGATATTCATGGCTACTAGTATCATGCTGTTAGTACTAGTACTAGTAACATTCATAGGAGTACTTGCAATAAAGGAGTGGCGAGAAGACTAAACATGTGATAAATTTGGGCTTGTCCTATACTCCTATGTCTATGCACGTCCTTAAAAGTTCCAAATGGAGGATGCAAGAGAATTCCAGTTATACCAACAGGTACGAACCTGAAAAAAAAAATCAGAGGAATTTTCTACTACGAGCAATGAAATCCTTTATAGCGTACTGGATTTGCGAGGAAATGGAGTTAATTTTCGTATGTAACGCATTCCCCATGGATGCAGAGGAGTTTCTATGACACCGTGATCGGGCTTCAAACATAGAGCGAACACTGAAGATGGACGGAAGCATCCAATCTAAGTAGAGGAAGAAAAAAAAAAGAGGGGATGGTCCGTACCAGCCATGGATGAAGCCGGTGCACTTGTCCTTGATCCAGCGGAACCCCCTGCGGAAGGAGGCCTTGACTTTCCCCTCGACCGAGTAGGCCTTGTAGCTGGCCACCCGCCGCCGCCGCTTCACCTCCGGGTCGCTGAAGCACCAGGCGGAGCCGATGCCGCCCCCGCTCTTGGTGACCGGCAGCGGCGGCGGCGGGGACCTGGCGGGGGGCGGCTTGACGACGAGGTCGAGGCGGCGGTCGCCGTAGGGCACGATCTCGTTGCGGTAGGGGCGGTCGTAGTCGGCGGCGGCGGCGGAGGAGGGCGGCGGCGCCGTGTAGGGGCGGTAGGCGCGGTCGTAGTCGGCGGCGGCCATCGCGAGGCCCGGCGTGGCGTCGGAGGGAGGGGAAAGGAAAGGGAAGGAAAATTCCGCTGCTTCCTTGTCTCGCCCCCTTTTATTCCCCGGCCTCGGCTGCTTCGCTGCTGCGGTGGTGCGGCGCTGATTTAGCGGTGGCCTTTTCCGTTTGACAGCGTGACAATATTGTGCTCTGCTGCTCCTCTTGATATGGAATCGAATTGATTCTGCCTAAAACAAGGTTAAGGCAACCTTCGTTTGTTTCGTGTTCTGTAAACCGAAGTGGAACGCCTCACAGCTTTTGGTTGGTTAATTATGTGTTTATGTTTATGAACTGTCTGGAGTAATAAATTCCATTCACGCCAAACATAGAGTCACGTGCTCACACAGGAACAAATGGACGGAGAAATCTCTATTCTCCGAAGATATGGAAAACAAGATTCGTGCATTAGTCGAGTAATGTTGATTCTGCTGATGATAAACACTGTATTATGTCGGCACCTCTAAGACGCCCTGAAAGCACCGAGATACAAGAGCACGGTTAGGTTCTGAGATGAGATGCTCCGAAAGGCCAGTTAAAGAACAACTCTTTGACGAGTGCAGCAACCACCAACGGCGACGGACCAAGTTGAGGCTGATGCATACAAAAATCTGACGCGACTCGGCCTACACCATATTCTTCCATCCACATCACAGCGGGGGAAAGGTCCACTAGTGCATATCTTGGCCGCAAAGTTCTAACAAAGTTACTCCCTTTGTTTTTTTTTTTACTTTGAGTTCCAAATTTAGAAAACCTTCAACGGAGCGACGCTCATCGAACTCCAAAACTGATCGGTTGTGTCCGTTTGCGTCGACTTAAATGGTCAAATTGATCACGCACCCGTTTGCGTTTGGGTGTTACCAGCGGTTTGACGCATAAAAAATGATAAAATATTATTTTCATTCATTAAAGCTCATTATTTACATAATTGTAAAAAAAAAAAAATTTAAAAGGGCCACCAAGGCTTGCTAAAACCTAGCCATCGACTACTGCTCGTCGTCGCTGGCGAGGTCGATGATCTCCAGCGTCCGTCATGGCAGTTGGCAGACCGGTGGTGGAGGATGAACTGGAGCCGGCGGAGGAAGGGGCGGCGGTAGAGGAGGAACGGGAGCATGCGGTGATCGTGGCCATGGATCCCACACCGAGGATGGAGCAGGAGACGGCGCGCGCGTGGGTGCTTGTCGGCATGGTCGGAGGAGTCGCTGGCGTCCCTTGTGCCAACTAGGATTCACTAAGTTGGACGCCAAGGCCATCCCACATAGCGAGCTGGCCGAGCTCGCTGTTGGCCATCGCGATGGCGATGGCCTCCTCCTCACTGATGTCCGGCACTTGGGTCTCAGATCCCAAGCCCGTCGCCGTTGTCGTTGGCTCTGAGGACCTGAACGTCGTCGTCCTCGTCCTCGCCGTCCTCATCATCCTCGTCCTCGTACTTGCCCTCATCGTCCTCGTCCTCGCTGTCCTCCTTGTCGAGCTCGCGGGTGAAGAAGTCGACATCACCGAGGTATCCCGCTCGGCGGCGCGCGTCGAACTCCCGCGTCCCAGACAAAATCCAGTTGTACGAGGTCAACGAGAAGGCCGAATCGTCCCGCAAATCTGACGGCAAGATGGCTCCATGGCGCCGGAACTCCTGGCGGCGCTCTCGTCCCTCACGAGGCACGGGAGGGACCGGTACGCGGCTGGAGTTCAGGTACCAACCCCCTCCCGGCAGGCCCGCATCCGTCCATGGCACAGGTCGGTTCTACTCACATAGCCGACACGTGAGGTCGATGGGGACATACCGCTTGTGCAGTTGCTTCTTGCTGGAACCCGAGCCGCCGGCGTCGTGGTCGTTCTTCCCCTTGCGGTACGGCTAGCCCTTCCCCATGGCGCCGGTCGAGTGTGTGTGTGGCAAGGTGGATGGCTCTGGCAATGGCATGGACGAGAAAATGGGCGCCACCAACGGCCCTTAAAAAGGATCGGATGCCCCATCAACTTCAATACCCTGGCATTGAAGCCGCTGCGACGCGCCCAGCAGCGCATGCGCGCGGAAGGCGAGGCGCCATTAATGCGGCGTAGAAAAGCTACGACGCACTGCCCATCAGTTCCGCCTGGCTGCAGGCGAAGCACCAGGGTCGCTGCCAGGCGGACCCGTGCCGACACGCTCCGCTGACCGTGCGGCGTCCGTGTAGACGGATTCGCGGAGTATATTTGGGAGTATATTTGGGCCGTGATTGCATCTGGACGAATAGGCTGGTCACTATGCATCGGGTTGCTGGGATTAGGTGCAGGCGCATTTTTTGACTGCATGGTTCGATATAGACGCTCCGCATCCATTTACGTCGGCCCGTTGAAGATGTCCTTAGTCAAAGTTAAATTTAGCGTAAATTTGATCATATGTACTCCCTTCGTCCTAAAAATATATTTTTTAGATTTATGTAAATTTAAATTATCTAAACACTACATTCGAACTTTCGTACATTTGAAACATCTTGTTTTGGACAGGGAGTATAGAAAAAATTATCCAAAATACCGAAAGCACTCGTACTCCCATAGATTTTATATTATAGTTAAATTTTATAAAACTTTACTTTTTTTTTAGGTAATATAAAACGGAAATTCAATTCGGCTCCCGGGTGCGTATGCTCCCTCTACCAACAAAACATATTTCGAAGTGTGGAAAAAATTTGACAAAAAATTCTACATGTACATCTCCATAATATATGTGTATGCGTCAAGTTTCACGAAAAAATAATATTTTTTGTGGCCTATGTAAAAAAGAGAAAACTTATCCTGTGAAACGCATTGTTTTCAGCACTGAATTTTGTCTTTTTTACACACGTCACATGATAAGTTCATTTTTTATGAAACGACTTTGTGAGCGTGTAGCACATGAAGATGTACTTGCGAATTTTTTGTTTCAATTTTTTTGAAATTTAAAATATGTGTAAGATGCATTTCAAGATATAGAGAGCATATGCTCCCATGTTCCAAAACATCACTCCCAAAAACTTTACTTTGACTAAACCTAGAGCATAAATAAAGTACCCAATAAAGACAAAAGAAGTGCCGTGCTAATTACAAATCAAACATTCCCTCACAGGAACTACGGCGTTGCACACTTGTACGGCATGCACTAAAAATGAAAACTGCATCGGAGGCTATTAATGCTCAAATAATTAACCATCTGTGCATTAACAGTAGGAATTAATCATCAGCCCAGCAGACACTTCATTTGCGAACGACATTGTGTTGCATTGCAACGGCGACTATAATTAGCCGGCGAACGCATGGTCATGAGTCATGAGATTTTTTTCTCTAGATAGAATCAGCGTGCTTTACAGCGTTCAGTAGGAGAAGCCATATTTTTCCAACAATCAGATCCCTTGCTCGTTCTTCTCGCTTGATGTAGACGAGTAGACAGGAGATTCCTCGTTGACCGCTTTTCTGAAGCTTTGCGTATGTCTGGCTATTCCAAGTTGACTAGCAAGGTACGCCTAGTAGTCAAATTTACAAGTACAAACAAATCCGATTCCATATAAAAGCTACTGTACTGGAATCGTAGAGTACACCCTTCCTAATTCTTCTACCTCTACCTCCCCCTCACTGCCTTGCCGGGTGTATTAGTACCTCCGTTCTGATAAATAAGATTTGTATAAACTTACTTAAGAGTTAAAGCTTACTAAATTTGATTAAATTTCTAGAAAAATGTAAATATCTACAACACAAAAGAAAATATTGATAAAATATATTTCATGATGAACCAGTGATTTTGTATCATAAATATTTATTTAATCTATAACACTGGTCAAACTGAAACTTACAAATATTAATATTTAACTAAGTATATAAGTCTTTTTCATGAAAACGAAGGCAGTAATAGACCGGCAAGGCTACAACTTCTTCGACACTTTGACCATCTCTTTCTTCGGGTCAAGCGTGAGCGCCAACTCGTGCAGTTTGCAGCTGGTTCAAACATGCGTGGCGCAAGGGCAGATACACGACATGAGGAACATGCCAAGTTGTGTACTATCAACATCAACAATTCAACATGCAGCCAAAATGAAACGAAACAATTGCAGCCGCTGCGTCGCGATATCACAGCCCAGGAATCTGGATGATTGGTTCCCATTTTGACTCGGGCAAAAACTAGTTGGACCGCCACCTAATCCACCGACTCGAAAAAACTCATTAGCGATTAATTAAGAGCAATCAGTGTCCTTCAAACAAACAAAAAATGTGCGCAACTAGATCAATCCTTCCCATGTGCAAGCCTTGTGACGGACAGACGGTGATCCACAGATCTACGAGTAGTCAATTTCTAGGCCGGGAGTAGACGATTAGTCGTCCCGAAATTCATCGCACGTTGTTTACATGTGCCTGTCTCGGAGATGCTCATAAATACGTGTATGCATTATACACTCTAGCCTATAAGCATATCCAAGAGACTAAGTTTGAAAGGCTAATTTGACGGATTTTGAAATTACCGAAGTTACAACAGGTGTCTCACTATCAACAGGTTGATCAAAGCGTCAAACCAAAGATTTAATTTTCTGGTTAGGCTATCACCGTTTTTCTAACCATCCAAAACTTTCAAAATAATGTAATTACAAAGAATAACGATTTTTTTTAGCAATTCGTTGGGACCATTTATTTCTTTTGATCCGAGGGTATAGATTGAAAATGTTGATCTATTACATTATATAGGAGGTAATGGGTCACTAGACACTTTAATGGGTCACTAGAGACTTTAAATAGTATTTGAAAAAGCACCAATCAATAATATGACAATATATGGTTGGGAATGCCTGCTGGCCATGCATGCAAGAATGCTACACTTTGTTTGAATCGAATTTCTATAATTATGTTGAATACTTCCTACGTTCTAATTTAGTCTATATTCTAGAAAAACTGATACAAATTAGTGGTGCATTTACTAATACTACTTAGATATGTGAATAGTCAATTCAAACTACAATGAAAATAACAATATCCAATAAAGAGAGCAAAATCATTTTGTTTTAATTGTTTTTGTTGACTAAAAGCTAAAATATAGATTATTTCAGAACAAATTTTGATACTATAATGTAGACTGTTTCAAAATGAAGAAAATATGTTAATGTAACATATTTTACTTTTTTCATATGGTGGATTGCATATGTTTGCTTAACGGTTAAATGGTTTCAAGGTGCTCATGATACTCTAGAAAATTGTGCACATAAATATGTAAATAATAAACTATGAACACCCACATTCTTACGTCTAGTAAAAAATTATATTTATAGGAATCACTATTACTCTTTTCGTTTCAGTCATAGGACTTGTGTGTATTTCTAGGTTCTCAATTTGGTTAATATAATATTAATTTTTCTCTCTCTTTTGTCGTACCAGGCATCTCTTACTATGAGAGGCCCACGCGACTGGTTATTACCACAGTGGTAGAATGCACCCCTGATAATTGTGTCGTTGTGCTTGGGTTGTGAGGGCTCTCAGCCACATGGACAGTTTAATATGCTCATGAGCGCCTGACCCGAAGATGTGGATCATCCAAGGCACATTAGCATAGCGTACTCCTCCTATTCGAATCATAGTTTGAAACCAAACAAACTTCTCCTTGGAAGGATAGATGGGGCGATTCTATTCACACATGGGATCCGGGCGGTCCGGGGAGGGTCTGGCTCCTCTCTTCTTGAGAATCCATACATCCCTTATTAATGTTATCAATTGTTTAATACAAAAAATAATACCATTAGAAAGTAGAATATCTAAGCTTTCTAATGGTATACTCTCTCGGTCCTCAAATAAGTGGTTAAATAAATGGACGTTTAGCTCCAAACTTTATCTACAATATTTAGCACATGTTTCTAATGCACTTTAAAGTAGCAAAAATTGCTTCTCTCTCATCGCACGAAAATCAAACCCTATAATATTTAGCACATGTTGTCTTTATTTTCGCATGCGCTTAGTTCATTGGTGGTGAAAGAATTAAAGAGGAGAGATGTGTTGGTTTGCATCTTCCTAATGCAATTTTTCCTCCTAATATATCTTGGAAAACTCACATATACACTTATTTGTGGATGGAGGGAGTATGTTTTATAATATATACCTTATATTATCATGGTTAAATTTACGACCTAGAGGTACGCGCAAGCCCTATGAATCGGGATAGAGGGAGCAACCAAGACTCGAAATAAAAGATAATTAATACTATCATAATATTCCCTCCATTTTCGTAAATAATTATTTCCCATGTTTTTTATTTAACTAAGAATTACTTCAAATTTATATAAACAATTGGTATAATATTAGCATCATTAGAAAGTGTTTTTAATGTGAATCCAATAATACTAATTATATACAATATAGTTAAGATTTTGTTGCTCAATTTTTCTGTCGAAGTTCATCTTGAAATACGTTTGTGTTTTATTCATCAAAAGGGAGATACACTACAAAAAAATCCAGCCTTACTCGGCGCTACTTTTAGACGGTATAAGCTGTAGTCGCCTGCACAAGTATTTTATCCCCCACTAGCTAAAAAAATATGTTTGAAAATTAGCTCAATGGGGTCAAGAAAGCACCTAGAGACCAGATTCGAAACGGGTATTTGTGCTTTGATGTGGTCTATATGAAATTGCCGTAATGATATTGTCTTTACAAGAGTACGAATGCTCCTTTTCTACGAATTATATGTATAGTTACACATGGATCCACGAGTGATCCTATTTTCTGCCGGAGGCGCAAGGGCATATATGGATTCTGGATGCATCCGACTGAAGACGGTTGCTTGGGCTATTTACAACCAGGGTGACTGGCGGCTTTCTAAGAGGATACAAGATGCATAGGCATAATATCTTTCTTTTTCCGCTGATTAATTTTTATGTACACTCTATGTGATCAATGAGATGTATAACTCTTAAATTATGAATGTTAAAACTATGCAATAAAATGGTTGTGTGCATTTGCTCCCTATTTCGAAAAAAATACATATCAGGTATGCAAATATAGTAGATCACTAATGTGCAAAACATGTGGTTGACGTTAGATAGGGGAGCTCCGTGGAGAAGCTCCGTGAAGAGGTCTATCAATCATTTATTTTTTCAGTGTCTCTTTGCTCGTTTTTTTTGGAGAGTAGAGCAGTTTTTACTTTTAGTATTGCCTCATCGATAAATTGTACGGATATGTTCGAAAATTGGTTGAATGGGACTGATGAAGAAACCAAAGCACGGATTCCAGTTGAAACTTATGCTTTAATGTGGTCTTTAGCGAATTGTAGAAATGATATTGTTTTTAACAAAAAAAAACCATTTTCTACAGGTTATTCGCATGGCCACTAAGTAGATCCACGAGTGGTCTTTCCTACTGCCGAAGGCGCAACGAGCGTATATGAATTCTGGATGCACCCGTACGGTGCATGGGCTATCTACAACTAGGAAGGCTGATGGCTTTTTAGACGTATACAAGATACATAGGCAACTAGAAAAAAACCCGTTGATTGCAGGACACAGTTAGTTTTGGGCATTTGCAAATTTTCCCAAAGCAAAATTACTGTAAGTAGGAGCGGGCACTGTAAGTAGGAGGCAACACACAAATTGGTAATTAAATCTGAATACTTTTACCTTATTTATAACCTCGATTAAAGTCAAGAAACCTTGACTCAGACAAAGCCAACCAAACTAATACTTCTGCAATGGAGGCAGTACTAATTTGCAGGATCAGAGGCAATAGATAATGTAGAACAGTAATTTCAATCCCCTAGTTCTAAAATCCTCCCGTCTTTATATGCAAGTATGCCAGTACATGCTTTGAATTTGTAACTTACGACAGAATTTTTTTTCCTTTTGTTCGTGGCGTGTGTAAATCATTTATTTAACGTGATGGTAGATATATCCTTCTGTTGAGACACTCAAATCATTTAAACCTTTTGTTTGAAGCTTCTCAATTGTTGCCATGAGAGCATACATGGTTGTGCCTCTAGTCATAGCAATTCATTAGTGAGAGAATGCTTTGAGTTCTAACCATTGGGTCATAACAAAATTCAGGGCTACCTACATGTCAGCCGCGACCACTGGCGGAGCTATGTGTAAGTCAGAGGGGGCCACCGCCCCCCCAGACTTTGCATTATTTCTGAAGAAAATTTTTTTAGGGACCTAAATGAGAAGAAAATAGAGCCATTTGCCCCCCCAAACTTTGCATACTATCTGTTTTGCCCCCCCAAAATTCTGGGCTAGCTCCGCCACTGGCCGCGACCCGGGATCCCCAGTTCATCCAGCTTGGAGCAGGGAGCTGACCTGCACTAGCAGACGAGCTAGAGAGGACACACACGAAACCTGCGAGAATTCAACGTGAAGCGTCGTATGCCAGATGGGGAGCAAACCACGGTCAGGTTCAAAACACGCACAGAACACGCACCTATGCCCGGGCGTTCGGTCTGTTCGGTTTGCTCGGTCCGGTCTTTTCGGTCTTTCAAAATTTCGGTCATCCAGAAATGCTACCCATAATACAATCGGTCTTTCCGGTCTTTCTGTATTCGGTCTTCGGTCTTTTCGGTCCGGTCTTCGGTCATGACCATATAGACCAAATATAAAAAACGTGAGCACATGTATATAAATAATGGCAGCAAAAAGAGCATTTCACTTGACATTCCCTTTATATTGGCAGCACAAGTACATACAAATAACAACACTAGCACAAGTGCATAACAGCTTACGGTAGGAGTACAAAACAACAACACTTCACAGATAACAGCTGATAGATAATTTGATGCAAATAAACAAACATTAATTCTTAGTCTCATTGCCACGGATGATTAGCACAAAAGCACATAGATAATAGAAGTTGTTGCAATTGTTAGTCTACTTTGCTTGACTTGCCCATGGCCGCGGATGAGGCAGCAGAACTATCAGCCTTGCGCTTCCCTTTATCTTTGTCACCAAATTCTTGAAGCAACTCTGCACACATAATTACGGAATATGGTTTATTGTAGCAGCAACAATATTATGAAAATAACATGGGCGCATGGCTGATTGTATATATATTAGGTGGTTGATTGTAGCAGCAACAGTGGTATAAAAATAACATGGATAATTGGTGAGGTAGCAGTAGCAACAGTGGTATGTATAAGATGGTACATTGCTGATTGTATATAAACAAGGTGGTGACGCACCAAATGCAGGAGCATCAATGTAGTGCGATGTCCCACGCTCGCCCCCGCTCCCGCTCGCTGCCCCCGGCGGCCACCTACCTAGCCACCAGCCCCTCGCCGTCGACCGTTCGGTCTGCGGCGACCACCTCACCTCCTGCCTCTGCCCCGGCCGCAGCACCCCGCTCCCCCTCCAGCTGGTCAAACATTGGATCCCATGGTCGGAGCGGAGATCCCGGCCAGATCCAGATCTGCGCCTCCTCGGGCGTGGAGCGCCCCCATCCCCCTATGCCGCCGGCTGGTGCTAGCCTGCCGGGGTGTAATGGCTCTGCGGCGCCGCGCGGGCAGGTGACTATCCAAGGTAGGTCTTATGGTGGGCAGCTGCGCGTGCGCTCCATGGTCGTTCGGACTGCGCCTGCCCCTCCTGCCCTTGGCATTCATGGCCAAAGCTCGGATTGGCAACTGGTGGTCTCGAGGAGACGAAGGCGTCCGCCGCCCGTACCATCTTCGGCCGCCCCTCGGCCGCCCCTCGGCCGCGCCCCAACTCCCCTCCTGCCACCGGAGTGATGAGGCGCTCCCGTTTCCCCCTCCATAAGAAGCGCGTGCGGGGGGAATGCTTCAAGTGTCTCAGCCCCGGCCATCACGTCTCCGACTGCCGCGACCCCGTCCGGTGCCGCTCCTGCCGCCGTAGCGGCCACATCGCCAAGGAGTGCCGTGCGGGGCCGACCCCGTGCCGCACTGCCGCCGAGCGCCTGCGGCCCCCTTCCTCAACCGCTGCCCCTCCGCCTAGGCCCATGGCGGCCCGCCCTGGTGAGGCGCACCGGGGCCCTGCAAGATCGACGGCGGTGATCATCTGCACGCCTGAGACGGAGAGCGCGGCGCAGCTGCTCCATTCCAATGCGCTCGTGCTCACCGCGTCGGAGCGCCGCAACGACCTCACCATCGACCTCGTTGCCAGGGCCATTGCCCGCGACTGCAACATCCCCGCCGAGAGATTCCAGGTGTCCAAGCTCCGGCCGGGCTGCTTCCTCGTCCGCTTCGACATGTCCTGGCACCGGGACCAGGCCATGGACGCGGGCGTCGTCTCCTGCCGGGGCATCGCCTTCACCATGGCCCCGTGGCAGCAAGCCTCCATCCGTGCGACGCACCGCGTGTGGCGTTTCTACTGCCGCGTCGCGGTGGAGGGCGTCGCTCTCAACTTCTGGACCAAGGAGGTCATGCAAGATGTGTTGGGTTCCTCCGTCAAGGTGGACGTCCTCGAGTACCGCTCGGAAGCCCTCGACGACGCCCAGGTTTGCTACGTCTGGTGCTGGGCTTGTACCCGACGACATCCTGCGCGCCTGCGACGCCTCCTTCCTCACGCGCCTGGGCGCGGCGCCGCCAATGCGCTGCTCCCTCCCCGACGGCACGCCCAGGGAGGAGGGCTACGAGGACACGCGGGAACCTCTGCTCATCCACCTTGACAAGACCAAGGACTTCGCGCCGGCGGAGCGGCACACGCCCAGCAGCCGCGCCTCCGGCATCCCCTCGCCTGAGGTTGCGTTGCTCTACGCGCACGTGCCTACGGAGCGCTTCGACTGGAAACTTGGGGTGGAGGATGCCAGCCCAAGGGCGCGCCGCGACGCGCCCGACATGCAGGCTCGCCTCGGCCCTCGACGTCGCGACGATCGTGATGACGACGACGACGACCTGCCTGGCCGTGGTGGGTGCCGCCCCCGTCGGCCATGGCGTGATGCGCTGCTTGGCCGCGCTGGTCGGGGTGGGCAGCAGAGGCTTGGCGGCGGTAACAACAATAACCGCCGTCAGCAGCAGCGCCAAGGTGGTGGCGGGCGCCGCCGTGCAGGGGATGGTTCCGACCAGGAGCTTGACGGCGTCCACGCTGCTGATGGTGCGCGGCATGACGCTACTGCCGAGCCCGTGGCGCTCTCCGTGCTGGACCCGTCTCTTGGCGCCATCCTGGCGTCGGCGCGGGAGGAGCTTCGCCGGCCTGAGCCGGAGCTGCTGCAGGCTGTTGCCTTTCCCATGGAGGAGGACATGATCCCCGTGCGGTTTGCCCCTGCTTCCTTTTGGCAGGACCTCTCGCGCACTGACCCGGTGGCCATTGAGATCGACGCGGCCCAGGGTTGGCCGTCTCCGGTGTGGCAGGCGCTAGGCGACCACCTGTCCTCTAGCCAGGAGGCAGGCCTCATGGACTTCCCGCGCGGCATGGGCGACGCCGGCGGCGAGGTCCTCTTCGGGCCTGGGGTTCAGCTGCCGGGCGTGGTGGCTAGCCCTGGCAAGGCTGTGACGGCGCCGCTGCTGTCGGCGCCTGCCGGTGACAACGGTGAGCGTGGTGAGCGCACCGATCACGCCGGTCAAGACGTCCTCGAGATGCTGGCGGCCAAGTTTGGCGAGATGGAGGCGGACGGCGCTACCACCTTCCTTGCCAAGGTGCTAAGCTTGCTGCCGCCGTCTGTGATGGGCGCCATCCCGCCAATGGACGCTCCGAAGCCCAGGGCTGGCCGGCGTAAGAAGCAAAAGGGGGAGCTCCTGCCATCGCGTCGCTCCTCTCGCAGCTGCTGCACCAAGAGGGCGGGAGCGCCCTTGCCGTGTGTTCTCCAGGAGTGCCCGACGGCCGTGCTGGAGCCTGTTGGAGGGGCGGCGGACGTGGGGCAGCCTTGCTCTACGCCTCTAGGCGCAGAGGAGATTGCACGCATCCGCCTCGACACCGGCGTGCTCCAGGGCGCGCGGATCGCTCTCCCTGACAGTGAAATCCTTTCCATTCTGGACATGGAGGCTTAGGCACTTTGTGTCCGTGCGGATGTTTAGTCATCTCCATGTTAGATCGTCTGCATCCTGTGTCGTAGAGGGCCTCCCCGGTTTTGGACCCCTCCTGCTGTAGCCGAACTGTGTGTGTGCGTCGCGAGCCCGTCGGCCCTCGCTTGTGCTGTGTCTTCAAATCCCCGTCGAGATTAGCTCCGGATGACTGTAACCGTCCCTGTTATGTCCTGGATGTGGAGGCTTTCTTCGTGACTTGTGTTTTTCGTCGACGCTTTCGCCTCCCTGTTGTGCGCCTGGTCTCCAATGGATCTCGACCTTAGAATCCTTGATTGGAACCCGCGCGGACTCAACAATCCTGCGCGGAGGACGGCGATACGAGGGGTCGTCGAGCGCTCCGCTTGCGACATCATCTGCCTCCAAGAAACGAAGTTGTCGGACGCTTCCGATGCCATCCGAGCAGAGTCCGTGGGCAGCCGCTGCCGCTCGGCTTTCGCCTCTCCGGCCGATGGGACCAGAGGGGGACTCTTGGTCGCCTGGGACCCGGACAGATATAATGCCCAGCTCATCAGTTCGGTGCGCCACTCCATCACCGCCACCTTCGTCAGCAGAGCCGGTGGCCCGGCTTGGACTCTCACCAACGTCTACGGACCCTCCGACGCCGATGTGGCTAAGGAAGGCTTCCTGCACGATCTTGCAGAGTTGAGGCACGCCGTCACTGGCCCCTGGCTAATTGTAGGCGACTTCAATGTCATCCTCTCCGCAGCGGACAAAAACAATGATCGTCTCAACAGGCGTCTCATGGCCAAGTTTCGCGCCATGCTCAACATCACGGAGATGAAGGACATCAGGCTGGTGGGCCGATGCTTCACTTGGAGCAATGAGCAGAACCCGCCCACCCTCGTCCGTCTTGATCGGGCCATCTGCAACGTTGATTGGGACGCCTCCTTCCCCAATGCCCAGTTAACGGCTTTTTCCTCCTCGATCTCGGACCACTGCCCCCTGGTGCTGTCTTGCGCGGGCAAGATTAAGCGCTACAGCAGTTTCTGCTTCGAGGCTTTCTGGCCGCATGTCGAGGGCTACGCGCAGACCGTGGCTGACGCCTGGCTCCAGCCTTGCAACCACTTCAATGCGCTTGTTCGCCTACACCGTAAGCTCTCCCGGACGGCCTCAGCTCTTCGGGCCTGGCACAAGAAACGCATCGGCGACACCAAAGCACAGCTGCTTCGGGCCGAGGAGACCGTTAGGCTTGTGGACGCAGCGCAGGACTTCAGGGCCCTCTCAGCGGACGAGACCGACCTTCGTCAACAGCTGAAATCCCGTATCCTTGGCCTCTCGGTGTTGGAGCGCATTCGGGTTCGGCAACGGTCTAGGGTGTGTTGGCTACGTGCTGGGGACGCCAATACCCGTTTCTTCCACGTCAAGGCCAATGGCAGAAGACGCAAGAACTTCATCCACTCCCTTAGCCGCGACGGCGGCACGGATGCCATCTCTCAGGAGGAGAAGAGGCAGGTGGTGGATGCACACTTCCATGCCATCTTGGGCACGGCCCAATTGCCGTCGATCACCTTCAACTGGGGATCTCTCGGGCTGCCTAGTCTCGACCTCTCCGCGCTAGACGCTGACTTCTCCCTTGCCGAGATCCACGATGCAGTTATGTCCATGCCGTCGGACAAGGCGCCCGGCCCAGATGGCTTCATCTCCAACTTCTTCAAAGCCTCGTGGGACTTGGTTGGGTCGGACATTCTCCTGGCTTTTCAGCAGATTGCGGAGGGCAATTTTGCTGGGCTGCACCAACTCAATGTCTCCCACATGGTGCTACTGCCTAAGTGTGATGACGCCTCCTCCATGAAGAACTACCGCCCCATCAGCCTCATGCACAGCTTCGCCAAGCTGTTCATCAAGGTCCTTGCCTCCCGGCTGGCCTCCAGGATCGATGAGCTCGTGGGCATTGAGAAAAGCGCCTTCATCAAAGGCCGATGCATACAGGATAATTTCATCTACGTTCGGGCCCTTCTTCGACGGCTGCACCGCTCCAAGACGCCCTCGCTTTTCATGAAGCTTGACATTTCCAAGGCATTCGACTCGGTCTCCTGGACGTACCTGCTTGATATGCTGCGGGTGCGTGGCTTTGGGGTGCGTTGGCGGAACTGGATTGCCGCCTTCCTGTCTACCGCCTCCTCGCGCGTGCTCTTCAATGGGGAGGAGGGTGCCAGCATCTCTCACCGGAGAGGCCTTCAGCAAGGCGACCCCCTGTCACCGATGTTGTTCATCCTCGCCATGGCGTCGCTACCCCGCCTCTTTGCTTTGGCCACCGAGGAGGGCATACTTTCGCCTGTCGCGGGGTCCATCTGTTGCTCCCTTTACGCCGACGATGTGGCCCTCTTCATCAAGCCGACCACCGGGGAGGTAGCTGCAACAAAGGCCATCATGCAGGTCTTCGGTGAGGTCTCCGGGCTGGCTGTCAACCTCACCAAGAGCCAGGCTATCCCCATACGTTGTGACGACATCAACATCGCCGCCATCCTGCAGCCGGTTGGCTTGCAGATCACCACGCTGCCATGCACCTACCCTGGCACGCCCTTATCGCTACGCCGCCTGCGAAGGATCGACTTTCAACCTCTCATCGACAAGATTGCCGCCAGACTTGGACACTGGAAGGGCAAGCTCATGTCCAGGGCGGGGCGGCTAACCCTGCTTAGGGCTGTCCTTTCGGCGCTCCCGGTTTTCCTCATGACGACGCACCCCCTTTCCGCTTGGGCGGTGGCGCAAATTGACAAGCTGCGGCGGGCTTGGCTTTGGGCGGCAAAGGACGTTTGCAACCCTGGACAGTGCAAGGTGGCCTGGAAACTAATCTGCCGGCCGCGAGAGTTGGGTGGCCTAGGGGTGCTGGACCTGAAACGGTTCAGTAGCGCCCTACGCCTACGCTGGATTTGGCTTGCGAAGACCGGGGCGGACAAGCCCTGGAAGGGCCTGTTGGAGCGGCCCACCCCTTCTGACCAGGCCTTGTTCGCCTCGATGACGGAGGTGGCCATTGGAAATGGCTTAGCAACCAGCTTCTGGTCGGACAACTGGTCCGGGGAACCATTGAGGAAGCGGTGGCCCCTGCTCTTCGAGGTGTCCAGGCGCAAAAACAGGACGGTGGCGGATGCCATTGACGGAGACCACTGGCTCATGGACCTTCGGGGACGGATTTCTCTACCCTTGCTGGCAGACTTTGTCGCGCTTCGACAGGTTGTGCTAAGTTGCAACATTGATCCCGACAGTGAGGACTCTTTCCGGTGGAAGTCTGCCTCCGGTGCCTACTCCGCGTCCTCCGCGTACGCGCTGCAGTTCGCCGGGACCCAGCAGTCCCCCCTGCGCCATATCTGGCCGGTCTGGGCATCGCCAAAGTGCAAATTCTTCATGTGGCTCCTTATGCAGCGTCGGATCTTCACGGCAGATAGACTGCTTCGCTTTGGGATGCAGAACCAGTATTTCTGCCCTTTGTGCCGGCGGAACCTCGAGACCCCGGAGCATCTCTTCGCTGAGTGCCCCTGGGCTAGGCAAGTCTGGGAGCGCACCGCCAGTCGGTTCCACTGCCCAGCCATCGGAGCTCCGGACAGCGACGACCGCGCCCTGTCCTGGGTTGTGACCAAGCTGGCGGCCTCCGACAAGCGGGCAGCCTCGCTCATCATTCTAGTGGCCTGGGAGATTTGGCGTGAGAGGAATAGGCGTGTTTTCTGTAATAAAGAGTTGAGTGTCTCTGGCCTCATTCACCTAATTGCGGATGAGGCCAATAGTTGGGTGCTTGCCGGTGCGAGGCACCTTGTAAGGCGAGAGTAGGCTTTGAACCTTAGGTGGTTTTAACCACCTGGGTTTGTACAGTTCCCGCTTTCTTCTATATATGAAACCAGCAGCTCTCCTGCTGAGATTCAAAAAAAAAAATGTAGTGCGGCACACCTGTGAAGCATCATGAAGAAGATAGTAGTCCTGCATGATCTAGGAAGGTACGGGACCATCCTTGCCAAAACTTTGCGGTTCAGCCGTTGCAAGCTGAGGATGATTTCCACCCTTTCCAGATCGTTTCGGGAATCCCTGCAGTTTTCACGCTTCTAATTGCACTGTATTGACCACGAAAAGTACATATTATGCACAAGGAATAATAATTGCAAACGCATGATGCAAATTGCTCGATCGTGAAGTCACTTTGATGGACCTTGACAATGTGCACAACATTACAACCTCAAAGGCAAGTACTTGTTCTCCTTGTTAGGATAACTCAGACCTCAAACTCATCATGTTGATTCCCAATTATGGCTAACACTTAATCCTAGTCACGTGGCCATCCAATTTCGAATCTGAAATTATTCCAGAGAGCCTAGAGATCTCCCCTTCCTTGATCGACCATGTTTCACAACAAACCTGGAAATAACATTTATAAACTGCTATTTACACTACTCATTTGACAACCTTAAGTATATTGATTCACACCTCGGGAACAAACGACGACCTCAAGCGTAGTACATGACATATACATCCTACATTCGTACTTGAGACTGCATCTCGCTGCATCCCCATGTGAATCAACAAGATAAGCTGTCTCCTACAACATCTAAGGGATTCGTTACATATTCGCTGAAACAACGCCCCTTTGCTCGTCTATATTACTCCATGCCCAGACCGATGGTAGTCCATAAAGTCGATGAGGCGATGACATTGTCAGTTCGTCCAGAAAGGAATTTTCGGCCCATTCTTCTCGAAGCCCTGTGCAAATAATGTGAGTGCAAGCACGTAAATTTGGAAATTTCATCTATACGGATTTGTGCTGGAGATCATGAAGAAGTCCTGATACTCAACAAAAAATGGGGAGAAATCCCCCTCACAGGCACACATTATTGTGGTTGGCACTTTGTTTTTGCGAAAATTGTGGTTGGCACTTTGTTTTTACAACAATTTATTACTAAAAGAGCTGCATATAACTACATAAAATCTGCAACTGGCAGCATACCCAACTAACGTGTGACTGTTGATTACCCATATGCACACACTAGGGCTTAGCTTCAAAATATGACTAAACATACTGTAGCAAACAAATGGTTCAAAAGAGCTAACTCAAACAAAATAAACAAATTAAACAATGATTCTACCTTTTATAACAATTTAGAAAGATAAAGAACTAAGGAAATGATACTTATTGAGACGACATTACTCCTTCCACTCCGAAACATAAAGGCACTCAAGTACTCAACAAAAGAGTTTGACCAACTATTGTACACTAATAAAACGTGGATTATGTGAACAAAAAAGTGATATAAACCATATCTCTAAATGTTGGTCAAACTTGAATTTTGAAATACATGGGTGAGCCTTAAATGATTTAGACACTGCAGCAAATTAGTTAATGTAGCAAGTTGGTCTGAACATTCTTATCTACTACTATTTTCCTGTGTGAACTGCTCCACTATTCCTACGACTTCCCCGTGTTCCAAACAGGGCCTAAGATAGAAAACCTGAAAACTAGAATTTATAAATACATTCAAAGTTCATATCGTACAGTCAGGAGTATCTGAATAAAACACATGCAAAAGAGCTATTGAAGAGAAAATTATGTCTCTCACTCTCGTGAATATTTATTCAAGGAAAGTAAAATAGAAATAATCTACATAAGTTTTACCTGCTTGACATCTGAATATAGGTCTTCAACCATCTTCTCTGTCTTCTTTGCATAAGACCACATTTTATGCATATTAGACTCCATCTTTCTTGACATATCACTTACAATTTGAACCTACAATCATGATTCGCCGATTAGAACTTCAACCTATAACCATAATAATGATGATCCTATGAACGGTTTTCAGAAAGGGCTGCACCCACAAGTAGCAAATTCTAGTTTCCTCCAATAGCATACAAAAATAAGCATGAATACAGAAGAGCATGGAACAACCTAAAGTTTAAGAACAAGTCCAACAGACTTCGCAAGACAGCGTGCCATCTGCCCATCCCTAAATTTACGGGAAAATGCCGTTCCAACATACTTGGTATCTCGCTCCGCAAAAATACAGGCTCAGCAAACATCTCTCCCAGTCTACAATTCTGTGGAGTCATCCTGCTCAGCATCAAACAACTACCCCCAGGAAAGAGCAAGTTTTTCACTTTTCCCCTCTTGCGCCACCAGTCCGCATCACTTGGGCCAGGCTGCGTTGGTCTGGTGGGCCTGTCAGCGTGGCCCAAGGATGCAGCAACGAGTAGGCAGATCACTGCTGCCACACACATTTTCTGCTTCTGCTACTAGAGACGGAGGCAGAGGGAGATTGAGCGGCACAAGAGGGAGTGCTGGCCGAGCAGCTGCCTGGCTGCCCACCGTTGCACTGCGGGTACTGAGCTGGGTGCTGCACACCGCTTGGTGGGATGGATGGGGAGCAGGGGGCGTTGAGTACTCTGGGATGACTGAGACAGATGAGAGGGATTTTGTGAGGAGAGAATGACAGAAACAATGCAGCCAAAAGTCCGAACTAATGGAAAGTGCTAGTGCAATCCACTTATACACTTCAGCACCCCCACTCAGGTATGACGGAAGACAATTCAACATGTGTAGAGACTCAAGGTATAGCTCAAGAGGCACATATGTGGACTGCTGACTCAGGTATGGTTCAAGAGGCCAATACGTGGACACCGAGGGGGTAACAACAATTTTAGGATAAATTGCAAAAGACAGGACTCGAACTCACATTAGGCTCTGATAGCATGTCAAGCTTCATGCACTAGCCAACGCAACCAAAAGTCCGAACTAATGAAAAGGGCTAGTGCAATCCACGTATACACTTCAACAAAACTAAGAGATAAGAGATAAGAGAGACATACAGATACTGAGGTGAACAGACATTTCTATTACATATTCTAGGTTTGAACATGCCATGACATCCAATTCTATGGTTTTCCTATTCCTGCATTTTTGGAATTCTTCAAATCAAAAGATTTAGGAACAGGAAAAAATTCCTACGTTAATGTTGTTCTTCTGAAAATCCTGCAGATTCCTGCGAATCATACAGACCCTAAAATATTCATACAAAAACTCTTTGACCCACAATGTGTACTCATCATGATAAACGTGGCTGGTATGACTTGAGCATTCACAGGGTGATTTTTAACCATTCAAAATTTTCCATGTTTAAGTATCTTGGCTTTACAAGATAAGAGAGTGGTAAAAAATGTCTTGTCTGCTAAGGTTCAAGTGCGAAATCATTAGATTCTAATTTAAATCTGAATTTCAAATTCTAGTATCAGACAACAAACCGAAATAAATAATATACAGAAAGTAACAGCAGTGATTAATTAAAGAATCAAGATATGTGTTAACCAAGACAAAGATACCTTTTCAATATCTGCATATAGAGCTTCTACCTTCTTTCCAGTATCCTTTGCCAATGACCATACCTGGCGAATACTAGAGCCCAACTTTCTTGATTCATCTGTCAGAACTTGAACCTGTTATCCGCACATGAGATGACTAGTTCAAACAGCTTTCCCAACAAACTCGAACACACTAACAACATCAAAATTCAAAAGAGGAGAATCTACAACTATAAAATTGTTTACTTCCCCGCAGCAGAACACAATGCATACAGGAAGCTACAGTGTGCAACCTCTGACAGCTGTGTCTCAAGAAAGGAACTTTCAGGAACCGGGACTGCATATGCTTCTTTTTACATCGTCAAATCGTGATGGTAAATTTTCAAAATAAACCATGAGGTTGGGGATTAGAGCATTAACTACAATATTGTCAAACCTTTGAACTTCACTAAATAAGAGAGCACAATGGTATCACCATTCTTATGTACTAATGTTTGAAAGACAGGCCATTAGTTCTTTTTAACAGAAATGTATCCAGATTCCAAGATATACTATAAGATAAAATTCTCATAAATCATAGGCAGAAACGAATAGTTAAAGAAGTGAAACGAACTGTGACTGCCAAGTAAAGATTATCTTAACTGAGATAACTTAGAAGTAGATACCTTTTGACATCTGAATGTAGAGCTTCAACAGTTTTCTCTGTATCGTTGGCCAATGACCATATATTGTAAATATCAGAGTTCATCTTTCTTGATTCCGCCGCCAGAATTAGAACCTATTATCACCATGCCCAGGAAATGAGCTCCCCGAGAGGGATTTTAAAAAGAATTCTCAAATGCACACAAAGAATGGATATAGAAGAAAATAAAACTAAAGTCATATCTAGGCATGTTTGGAATGGTTTTTTTTAAAAAAATTGGAATTCTAAGAGGTTTGGCGTTTCTTGCTAAAATCCCTGTAATATTGCAACACGCCAAATCGTTTGTTTACCTTTAAATGAATAACAAAGCAATAGAAGAAGCCTACATTGGAGCAAACAAGCACTTAGCAAGCCATACTACTAGCAACTGCAGGTTGCTGCAATCGAGGGATAGATACCCCCATATTTCGAAATTAGGCAAGATTACATCTGTTAGGAGATACACTTGACTACCAAGAAAGAGTTATTCCACGTATCTGTAGCTTGTTGAGGCCTCCACTTCATGAATTCTATCAAAGGTTCATCTTCAATGAAGAAAAATATTCAGAACATGTTCAATACTTATCTTGCAACCCAGTATCTAGATTACTGGGTGTCCATACACCTGCACCTGTTCTGCCAGTAGCTCGAGCTCGATCTACCCTTAAGTTGTCGGAAATGGCAGCTCGTAGCAAGCAAGGCATCTGCTTAAACTGCGATGAATGCCTCGTCCCCCAATGCTACAGAAGATTGTGTATCATGCGCCTGGCACGACATTTGTTCATTGCAGCTCCATCTTAACTTTCGAGCATGTGTTCAGACGATAGCATCGGTGTGACACTGGCCAACACGGACCATGTCAATAGCACAGATGCCCGCTGCACTCTCAACATCACCGACAACACATTCCTAGTGGAGTTCGTCGCCCCACCAGTAACAATCGATGGCACGTTGACTTGGAAGTGTCACACATGTCACTCCATGGGTCACGTCAAATCAAACTAAGAACCTCGAAGCGCATATTTAGTAGAACACTTGGTTATTATATGCAAAGAAAGATTTGCAAACGCTGGTGATTTATGCAACTAGCATCGAATTAGAAGGTACAATACAAATAAAATCAAAATTTAATTTAACATTCCATACTACTACACTGCAGGTCAACGACCGAGACACATCATTTAATTATATTGTAAGTTTTTAGTATCCCAAAAAAAGATCTACTGATGACTGAGACAATATTTTAAAAGTTGACCCTGTACATAAGTGAGGAAAAGAGGGAGTGAGAGAGGAACCTCATTTGTGACTGACTTGATAGTACTTTCAGAATTCCGTAATAATTCCTACAACATAAAAAGGCACAAAAGTCAATGCATGATATTAAGTGATAGACTATTTTGACAAAACTACAAAGCGTCCAATCTAATATCAAAGTCGCTTTAAGGAAACAGTTATCTCACAGGTTGCTAGGCTCAAGATTTAGAGATTTGGGGGTTAGAAACCCTTCTATCCTTGTAAAATGACAATGTAAACTTGTGTCTGTGTGCGTGACATGGATAATCCTAATCAGATGACCTAGTACTAAGTCAATTCTTTTGCACTATGGAGACAGATCTACAGAAAAGTAATGCTCCGCTGCTCCTTCTTAGCCCCAGCGGTCCCTAATTAAGCATCATTATTCATTAGTGCTGGTGTGAGACCAAGGACAGACCACTGCAAGCATGCACAATAGTGATCGGTGTGGTGCACTTGTACTGTTCGCTCTGGAATGTCAATGTCCAATAAGAGCAAAAAGAGAAGAGGACAGAAGTCCATTCTAGCACAGATGAAGGTTGTTTTCAGGTTCAATTAAATGGTGCCAAAATATTCAGGAAGCGAGATCTTCCACTAACCTTAAGGACACAAATAGTTACAGTCTGCAAGATCTAGATGTATCAAGGGCTCAAGGCCAACGAACCATCATCTACCACTAATATAAAAAATACCAGTGAGGAGAGCACCAAACCATCTCAGCCATGTCATTCTAATTTGTTTTTACCGAATTGGAGCCAAATCAAGCACAAGCCAATGTAAGTTGTCAAATGTTTGTCAAGTCAGTTGGCTGCAAACCAAATGGAGGCCTATTTTGGCACAATTTTGGAAGTAACAATAACTATAATCCAAAAACATATGAAGTGATCGGCGCAGTGCACTTGTACTGTTCGAGAACGAGAAGAGGACAGAATTGCATTCTAGAACATATGAAGGTTGTTTACAGGTTCAATCAAATGGTTCCAAAATATTCGGGAAGCAAGATCTTCCACTAAAATTAAGGACACAAATAGTTTCAGTTTGCAAGACATAGATGTATCAAGGGCTCAATGCCAAAGAACCATCATCTACCACTATAATGTAAAAAACACCACTAAAGAGGAGGTCCAAACCATCTCAGCCATATTATTCTCATTTATTTGTTTTGAACGAATTGGAACCAAATCAAGCACAAGCCAATGTAAGTTGTCAAATGTTTGTCAGGTGAGTTGGTTGAAAACCAAATGGAGGCCTATTTTGGCAAAAATTTCGAAGTAACAATAGCCATAATCCAAAGTTGCCAACAAGTTAACAAAATTTTGGTCATGCCCTTGCTTCGTGCATGCCAAAATTTTGGCTAGGCTAGTTGGTGGTCAAAACCAAACACACCATATTCTTTTCACTAGTATGGCCTATGGTTCAATAAAATATGTCAAACTAACTGGAGTGCTCAAATTTCACATCCACTGCACCCTTTATGACATACTATATCACTGTCTCTCTCACTTTATTCACCTTAATTTACCAATGCCAGACACATACCTTGATGTTTTCTTGTTCCTTGATCAGAGCCTGAATGTCTAGTCCCATCGCTTTCACAACCCCGGCCTCTTCCTCTGAAACATGACCTTTGTCGCCCGATGCTTTTGAATTTTTTTCCCATTCTGTATGCATTTTCACTAGCATGGTCTGTAGTTAACAAAAAACCTTTATGACATACTCTATCATTGTCTCTCTCACTTTATTCACCTTAATTTACCAATGCCAGACACATACCTTGATGTTTTCTTGTTCCTTGATCAGAGCCTGAATGTCTAGTCCCATCACTTTCACAACCCCGACATCTTCCTCTGAAACATGACCTTCGTCATCCCATGCTTTTGAATTGTTTTCCCATTCTGTATGCATTTTCACTAGCATGGCCTGTAGTTAACAAAAAAAATATCAAACTACCCGGAGCTCTCAAATTTCACATCAACTACTCCATTTATGGCATAATCTATCGCTATCTCTCTCACTCTGTTCACCATAATTCACCAATCGCCAGATGCATACCTTGATGTTTTCTTGCTCCTTGATCAGAGCCTGAATGTCCAGTTCCATCGCTTTCACAGCCTCGCCACCTTCATCTGAACCATGACCTTTACCATCCGATGCTTTCGAATTGTTCTCCCAGAGTGATTCTGCATGAACAATTCAAGAATTGTCCTAAAAAATCCTCTTAGGGCACAAGCAGAAAAGAGTTCAAGTGTACCATGGAACCCAAAGAATAATTCAATCCCGAATCACAATTGCGCAGGTATTAACCACATATTTCCACAGCACTCACTATTAATCTTAACACAAGAACAATTGGTGCTGGACAGTGAGTCACTAATCTCTGACGTACCCAATCGGTTGAGCTGGAGCTTCAGCTGCTCGATCTCCAGCCGAACCTCTAGGCCCATACCATCCTCTCCCGTGTTGGTGACGGACGCCACGCAGTGCCCCGTCTGACCGACGTGGTCTCGGGGAAGGCCGAAGATGACGGCGAGGAGCGCGGCCGCGATGGCGAAGGCGGTGCAGGATCGGCGGAGGTCGCCGGCGCTACCGGAGGTGTTCAGGCGGACAACGAAGGAGAGCAGGCGGAGGGGGATGAGGAAGGCGACGACGACGGCGAGGATGGCCGAGTCGACCCTCATGGCCATGGACGGAAAGAATCCCCTGTTGCGAGTAGGGCTTGCAGTCCTAGGTCAGGTGTCATGAATCATGAACCAGCACGGGACTTGCCGCTTTTTAGGTTGGGTGCTGGCGTTTGGTTCTCACTCAAAACCTCTTTTTTTTCATTTTTCATATGAAAAATCTCTTTTTTTTTCGATAAAACGCAAAATCTCTCCTAAGACCGACTTAGCGGATCCGTAAAAGTCCATCATCCTCTAATACAGTACTCCATTTCAGAGGATACGGAGATGTAGTTCTTCCAGATTCTCTAAAATCGTTTTTTTTCGTACATACATGCATATTTTTAAATAAAACTTGAACGTAATTTGAAGATAGAACAAACAAAAGCATCATCAACATATAGCCCAAGTGCTGTCAGCCGAACCGCTCCCTCTCAACTTTGGGCCACTCCATTGCATCTTCGATGCCAATATATCCGCTCTCCTACTCTCTCAATACTACGTATTTGTTCCAGTTGGATCCATTATCAGGTGTCTGTTCTTATCTACTCTCATAATCTCCCAATAAGCTCTCATCTTACCACCGAAATCAGCTAGAAATTGGCTAAAATTTCACCTTTCTGAATATACTGAAAAGTTCCTCCTAAATTTACAGTACAAGAGGGAGTTTTTGCAGTACACTAAAAAATAATACAGTACAGGGACGTTTTGATTTTTGAGTAGCTGCTATACACAGTGGATTCCCAGCAGTTCTTTTTAGCATGACCCCTTTTTTAGTACTCTGCTTACCGAGTCACAGTGCAATACACAAATCATTACATGAGACAGTCTAGGAAGTTAAATTGGCAAAGCAGTTAATCATGGGCTAAAGAGCAACATCATCAGAAACTGAAAGAATAATCTTGATGGATCTGGCTTCTCCAATACACCAATGTATATACATGAAGCTGTCCAATAGTTCAGAAACATCTTGATCGCATTTGGTCAATGCGCGAACTTTGAGGATTCGAGGCCGTATCTAGGATTGAATGAATGCCAATAAGAAAACAAAAAATGACTAAGCTAAAATGGAATGTTAGGAGGACATGTTCTTTTTCTGCTATTTTCTATCATTGACTACATCACTGAAAAACAAGCTGAAGAACAACGGCCAGCTATATTGAGTGAGATACTGGGTGTCTCAAGCAGATCATGATCGCAATTACTGGGAGGATATGAAGACATGAAGGCCCTTGTCATGCTCGATCCACAAGCCACTAACAGAATGGAATGACATTCTGAAACAAACAATGATATATATTAGGTTGTATAAATAGCCTGACTTCACAAACAAAATGAAGTAAATAAATTCCTAACCGGCTGAGTGTTTCTTTTCATTCAGTACATTGCAAAATGAAGCATACAGAAACCACTTAAATATTAAAAATGAACCATTCGCTCAGATATGCTTGGGGACTTACCTAATGGGGACTTATACTGCACATGGACTTGACACTTTTAGTTTGTTGGAAAACTGTTCCCATCCACAGATATGCATGGAGTTGAATTTCTCGGAGTATGAACCGAAGGAGAAAAGCGGTGCTGGTCCCGAATGTCATCAAGGAGCAATTGTGAACTGTTGGCTTCCAAAGGAGCATGAAGATTTATGTGGGTTTGTTCAATTCTTGATACATAACCACTATGCTGCAACGAGTTGGAGTCTGATGAAGCAAAGAAGTTCATGCGGTCTGGTTCAGCTCTTGCCGCACCGTCGCTGTTCTGTACACCATTATGTCCCAAGTCCAAACCGTCTGATGGTCTGTGTCTATTCAGCAAAATGCGCATCCATCCACGTCTTCGAGAAAGAGTTGCAAGCCTTCCTCCAGATGGAGTTGATACGCCCGCGGTAGAAGCTTGTGATTCAGCAGGATGATTTTGCCTAGAACTCTCTCTAGGTGATGCATTTAGATCAAACCCTTGAAATGTTTGCCAAGAGTTGATTGAAGGTGACCTTTCGAATATGCCAATTGGTGCAGTTGCTGCTACCTGTGCAGAATTGCTATTAGTAAGTCTTCTAGGATACGATGGCCCCTCGCCAGCGAGTCTACATCCTCCACAATACCAATTTCCTTCAGGTACTTCTCTTCCCAGGCCAACACAATAAGTATGTGCTGAGGAATCACAAATATCACAGAGTAACATGAGACTATCTTCACCACCTTGATTGCACTCTATGCACACAAGATTCTCGTATGGGTCTAACCAGCGCCTTATTTCTTCTTCTGTGGGCTGATAAACCTGTACAAGAAGCAGGAAAATGAGAATATGCAAACAAGAAAAAACATAGTAGAACAATATTGCTAACATTTTTCGCAGCAAACAAGATCAAGGTGAAGGAAGGCTTATTGAGAATAAGGAAGTAGGCAGAACTACAAGAAAGGTGAATGTAAATGATTCGCGGCCATGATTAAGGAGTGTTAGATTCATGAAACCTTGCAAGAATTTAAGCAGTAATTCAGAATATAATGCCCCTAAATTCAAATTTCTTGCCTGTTGTAAGTTGTAACTCAACATTGATACACAAGTTAGCATTGCAATTTTGGACGTGACAATATGTCAATTGCATGGCAATGACCAAATACATCAACAGAGAACTATAAATGATAAGTTACCAGTAAAAAAACAAACTATAAGGCTGCATTGTTTACCAGAAATAAATTTAATTTAAAACACATAATGACGGTAAACATATCCAAGAATAATGTTTTGATATTTTTAGCTTACGTTTTGAATTGGTTACCCATCTAAAAACGGGAGGGAATAACAACTTAATAGTTACCTGATCACGCTCTTCAACCCTAATTACAGTTTTTTTCAGCTCCAAGCCAAGATCCACTTTCGATGACTTGGTAATCGTTGTGAAGCGCCTCTTACACAATGGACACTTTGACTCCACCTTAGACCACTCCATGATGCACGGGAAGCAAAAGTAGTGCGAGCAGCAATTCAGCATGCCCTGCGGAGTCATCCTCTGGTCCTCAGAGAAGCATATCCCACACGTCTGCTTCCCAGCATCCACTGCTTCCTTTTTCTCCTTTCCTTTGTCCTCTCCATTTCTTGCAAGAGAAATCCTCCTCACTGACACGGGAAGCGTAGGCTGAGCCTCCAGAGGTTTATCCCCGGAGTCCTTATCTGAGGCATGGCATTCAGAGTCCGAGGATGACCCCGAGACGAATACCCTCTTCTTCCTCTTGGCCTCTCCTTCCCTTACACACCCCAAATCCTTATCTGAGACATGGAATTCAGACTCTGAGGATGACCCTGAGACAAATGCCCTATTATTCTTCTTCTTCTTGGCCTCTTTCCTGACATGCCCCAATTCCTTATCTGAGACATGGAATTCAGATTCAGAGGATGACCCTGAGACGAATACCCTATGCTTCTTCTTCTTCTTGGTCTCTTTCCTGACATGCCCCAATTCCTTATCTGAGAGATTAAATTCAGAATCTGACGATGACACACACTTCTTGCTCGCGGTTTCTCTGGAAGCCTCCAACTGCGTATCCGAGACATGATATTCAGAGTCTGAGTCTGACTGCAACACGAGTGCCCTTTTCTTCCTCGTGACCTCTTCCTCTCTGACAACCCTCAGTTCCTCATCTGAGACATGAAATTCAGAGTCTGACGATGATCCTGCCGCCTTCTTTCTCCTCCCCTTCCTAGCCGCAACTCTCACCGGCTCAACCACCGGGGCCTCAGCATCCTCGTCAGACGTTCCAAACTCGAAATCTGATGTGTCCGAATCGACAGCCGGCCATATATCGGCCTCGGCGACCGGCACCGGACGGTCCTGCCTCCCGAACCTGGCTTTCTTCCTTGGATTCCGGCTCACCTCGACCTGATCGTCGTCGTCCACAATGAAGTCGTCGTCGTCGTCCTCGTAGCGCTCGATGGCCGGACGCTTTCTCCGCCGCCTCGCGGCAGGTGCGGCTTTCCTTGGCTTGGCCGCACGAGCCTTCCGCTTGGAACCCTTGGAACTGCTTTTCCTCTTTGTCCCGCGTCGCCGCTTTGAGGCGGGGATTCGGCGGCGCACTGTGTTGGTAATCCTCTGCTGCGTCTTTCTGGTGCGACTGAGATTGAATTCCTCTTCCTCACACTCGTCGTTGTCGCCCTCCAGTTCAGGGTCGAAATCCATGTCCCGGTCCTCCTCCCCCTCGTCCAAGTCGGGATCGAAGTCTGCGTCCTCCTCCCGCCGCCGCCGATTAGATCGCTGGATCACCGGGGGCTGCCCGCGGGCACCACATTCCCCGTGGAGCCGCGGAGGCTCCTCCGCCTCCTGGGGATCTTCTTCCTGGTACTGCTCGCCAGCCCCCTCGTCCTCCTCGACCTCCTCCTCCGAGTAGTCGTCGTCGTCCTCGTACCTGCGCCGCCCCCGAGATCGCACGGGGGCCGGATTCGGTTTCCTCTTGCCCGCACCCTTGACCGGCCGCGGCGTCTCTTCCTCCTCCCCGTCCTCCTCGTCCACCTGGTACTCCGCGTCCGAGCCCCCTCCCTCCTCGGCGGCACTGGAGACACAGAGCTCCTCCTCGTCCTCAATCAGATACTCCTCGTCGCTGTCGTCGCCCACGACCCCACGCCGCCGCCCCGTCCCCATATCTACACAACAACAAAATCACCCCGAATCAGAACCAGATCGCCGGATCCCAGCGTCAAACGCGGCCCGAAATCAGCCGGCAGTCGCCGAATTACCGTTGGGGACGAGACGAGCAGAGCAGCGCAGGTGGCAACGCCCAAGCCCCGGATAACAGGTTGAGAGGAGCCGTGCGGTTTCGAACCGGTACCGGTACGCGCAGGTCAGCGAAGGCGGCGGCGGCGAGCTGAGGCGAGACGAGAGGAATTGGGAAGGTGGAGGTTACGAGGGGCGGGGCGGTACGGGTGGGGAGGAAGGTGAGGTGGGGGAACGCGGTGGCTTTTATCGCCGGAGTGGGACGGGATGGGTGGGGTGGGCTGCTGGGCTGGGCAGTGGTTGGATTGTTGGGACTCTCTTCGCTTGCTTGCTTGGACTAGTCGCCTGCGGCATCGTGGCCGTTCACACGTTAGTTGTAGCTTTGGTGCGCCGCTGGTTTATACCGAGCGGCCCCGGGTTTCGGTGGGTTCGTTCGTACTCGTACCAGCGCGTCCAGTGGTGCCATGCCCCATCTCATGGTGGCCCGGCCTCCATCTCCAGCAGCTTTTCGTGTGTTCTATTCTCCCCCACACGCTGCGTCAGCGTCGCCCACGAGACGACGACAGACATATATATACTCTCCGATGCAACGAGACGACAGAAATCCAAAAACTATCTCTGACACTGCAATCACAAATCTGTGTCCCTGCAGTAGAGCTCGACCTCTCGAAACAAAAAAAACTCACCGTCATCTCGCTCTAGTATGGTCCGCCAGTGTCACGGTTCGGTTCACGACCTTCTTCTTTCCCTCTTTTCGCCCCGGGACCGGCGCGACGGCCGATTTGGTTACGAGAATAGCAAATTCAGGTGGCCTTTTTTTTGCAATGACGATGCACGTTTCTGATGATCCCTGCATGCTGCTGCAATCTTTGCTTCAGACACGGTATACTGCATGCTTTTACAGCTATGCTCTGTCATGCCACGGCAGTGAGCTCAAAACAGCACACCTGAACAATTCTTTCCCCTACAGGACTGATGATCATTCAAAGCCATTTAACTGCAAGCTTTATTTGTCAGCAACTCAGCATGATCTACTACTGGATAGGAAAGCAGTAAAGTTTCTTCCAACCCGATTTAAAACTATTATAACAGTCCATAATCTAGGCCAGTCAAAGCTCACACCCCATCTCAGCCATTTGGCAACAACTCCCATTTTTTGATAAAGGGAATATATTAAAATCAAGAGATACCAATTACACCCATCCTCTGCAACAACGTACCACCCTAATGGCACTACGGATGCACACAGCAAAAAAAAGGAAAAGAAAACTAAGAAACAAAAGTCTCGCTACAGTATCTCGGACCTAACAACAGCAATACATCCACCGCCATGACAACACTTGAATTACAGGCTCTCCAAAAAACGACGCCTCCAAGAAGAAAACAGTGCTCAAACACCGTCGTCGCCCGATCAAAGATCTTAGGTTTTCACCCTGAAGATAGTCCACACTCTCAAAACAATGCCTCCATCAAGGTCACTGCCAGACACAACCAGTTAAGACCAGACCTTGGGTTTTCACCCCGAAAGGTAGGACTCTGCGCTTCACATGTGTTGTCGCTCCCACTTTCATACCGCTGCTGTGAAGCCCGGACACCAAGCAAGCCCCTCAACAGCGCGGAGACTTGAACCTCCCTTAGCTAGTCCTCCCCTCCGGCCTTCATGAAATTCTCTTCTTTCGACTTTCATCATGGATCCATAGTCACTTGACGTCAACACAGAAAAAGAGCTTCGCGTCGCTCCCTCCAGAACCAAACGGTCGGAATAAACGCATGGGTGCACACGACCGAATACCTCCGATCCAGCAAACTCCAGGCAAAGCACAGTTACATTCGCCGGCGGAGCCTTCCGGAACTCAACCCTCCGGCCAGATCACGAGTCCAGGCCTCCGGTAGGTCCTCCTCTTCACGCAAGAGAGGCCCTAGGACCGCCGCCTTTATTCAGGTCGGACCCCCACGTCGGCAAACCATCCCGGGCTGGCCAACCCAACCCTCCACCGGCGACACCATCGCCGACTTCCATGCACCTACATCTCACCGCCAGATGGCGGTGATAGATCAAAAATCCACCACCACCAACCGCAGGCCGACCCTCTCCGGCGAAGAAGAGGCCACCTCCTCCGTCGAACCCAGGGTGAAAGAACATCTCTCATATTATGTTTTGAGTGTTTGATGTCAATGTATGTGATACACTAATGTTTGTTTAAGTGGTACAGGGTTTATATAGATACATTTGTATGTGTGATTGGATGTGGTCAGTCTTTGTCAAAAAGGATCAGCAAAAAGTTCATCAGGCCGGATAATCCGGGCCGGATATTTCAAAAATATCCGGCCCCCAGATTTTCGGCTAAGGACTTGAGGAAAAGCAGCTCAGGATAGGGGCCGGACAATTGCCCGGATATTGTCCCGGTTTTGTCCCGGGGCCGGATTATCCGGGCCGGACATTTCAGGAATATCCGGCCCCTCAAAAAATGGCTAAGGACCTGAAGAAAAACAAGTCTGGATAGTGGCCGGATATTTGGCCGGACATTGTCCCGGTTTTGTACCTGCGGCCAGATTATCCGGGGGGGGGGGGGCGGATTATCCGGCCCCTACTCAGGCCGGATTATCCGGGCCCCCGGAAGGCACAACGGCTGGATTTTGGGGAGGGGTATTTATACCCCTCTTCTTCTTCCTTCCCCCTTTGCTCAATCATTGCACAAGAAATCTGCCAACCTTCACCTCCATTAGAGCCACCTCAAGAAACACAAGATTTGCAAGATATCCTTCCTCCCCCAACCAAAGCTCTTGATCTTTGGAGATTCGAAGGAGAAGACACCGATCTACATCCTCACCGAAGCGTTTTTCATTTCCCCCTCATTTGTTTGAGGGATCTCATGCTAGTGTTCCTATTTGGTTCCCTAGTTGATTTGTGTTGATGTGTTGTTGTTGATTGTTGTATTGTTACAGATTTGGGAGCCTCCAATTCAGTTGTGGATGTGTGCCCCAAGAACCTTGTAAAGGCCCGGTTTCCGCCTCGAGGAAATCCCTTAGTGGAAGTGGGCTAGGCCTTCGTGGCGTTGCTCACAGGAGATCTGAGTGAAGCCTTCGTGGCTGTTGGTTTGGCTTTCGTAGTAACCACACTCCTCCAAACGTAGACGTACCTTCTTGCAAAGGAAGGGAACTACGGGAATCATCTCCGTGTCATCGCGTGCTCCACTCTCGGTTACCTCTATCCTATTCTATCTCTTATATTGTGTAGCTATATTGTGCTAGTTGCTTATCTTGTCATATAGGTAAATTCACTTAGTTGCATATCTAGAGAATTTACCTTTGTGTCAAGCCTAAATTGAAAAAGAACTAAAAATTGGTTAGCACCTATTCACCCCCCCCTCTAGGTGCGGCATACGATCCTTTCAATTGGTATCAGAGCCTCGGATCTTATTTCGGGCTTAACCGCCTAAGAGTATGCCGAACGAGGAGTCTTCGGAAGGGGCCGCCAAGACGGTCTCCATGGAAGACTTCAATTCGTTGAAGTCCTCCATGGAAGCCCAAATGGAAAGCATGAAAAAGATGATTGCCGAGCTTTTGACTCCGGCCCTTCCCAAGGCTCCCAGTGTAGAGGTAAAGGACACGGGTGCGTTAGAAGAGGGTGATGCTTCGGAATTACCCTCCTCTACCAAACCCGTGGAAGGTGATAACTTAAACACTATCAAATCTCCCATTGCATCTCCTAGGGGAACTAGTGGAGGTGAGAGCTACAATCGAGTAGCTCCACCTTTTCTATCTCCCGATATACCGGTTCCCCATCCCCATATGAACATTCAGGGCGACCCACCTAAGTTTTCTTTTGAGAATTTCGATACTTGGCAATTTGAGTTTCGCTCTCATGTTTGTAGTGCCTCCAATGAACTTTGGAGAATCATCTTGGAAGGCTTCAAGCCATACAACCCCGACAAGTTGACAAGAAGAGAAGCGGTTGATAGTCAACTCAACAACACCGCCTTGCACATGATTCAAACTAGTGTGGGGACAAAGGACTTGCATCGTGTTCGGAACTACACCACCGCCAAGGAAGCTTGGGATGGTTTGGCCGCTAGTTGCATTGGAAGTGAGAGCACGAGGAGGAATAAGTATAATGCTCTTAAGAATAAAGCCGAAGGTTTCATGAGGCTACCGGATGAAGATCATGAAGTCATGTATGGAAGACTTCTCACCGTTGCCGATGCCTTCCGGCTTATTGGTGCCACACACATCAATGACTCTTGGATCAAGGAGGAGTACATTGAATGCATGATGCCGTTTGTACCCATTGATGTCAAGACTCTTGTCGGGAGGGAATGCTATTCCTCTCTCACTTCTCAACAAGTGGTGCACGAGATGCAAGCTCTCAAGGTGCTTGAGCAAAACTCTCATGATTCTCGCAACCGAGCTCTTGGGATGACAAAAGGGTCCAACCTTGCCTTGGCGGTCAACTCCGTTGAAGAAGTGTTTCCTCAAGAATCTTATAGGGCATCTTGGAGTATGTCCTATCCGGAAGACTTGGAACATCACTACCATGACCACATGGCATTCCATGCTAACTCTTTTTGGGTTGACCCATCCAAGGCCAAGGAAGACAACATCAAGAGAAACAACTCAAGGGGGTACACAAATTCGGGCCCAAGGACAAGGTCGTGCTACAATTGTAATGACAAGCGCCATTTCATTGCCGAGTGCCCCTATGAGAATAGGGAAACTCATGGTGGAAGGCTCATTCCCAAGGACAAGAGCAAAGATTCAAAGGACAAATATTCAAAAGCCCCCAAGAAGAAATTCTACAACAACAATACCAAGAAGGGCAAGAGGCCCTCAAAGATTGTGCTAGTGACTAGGGAAGAATATTCTTCCGATGAAGTTGGAAGCTCTAGTGATGATGAAGATGAAGAAAGCTCAAAGGAAGTTGCCGCCATCGTCACCACCAACATTCCCTCTTCATCTCTCTTTGAATCTCCCAATGAGAATCCTCATATCAAGAATGCACATTGCTTCATGGCAAGGTCCTCCTTGGACACATCTATTGTGCTATCAACTCAAGAAGAATATACCTCCGGAGATGATGATGTTGATGATGAAGAAGATGCAACCTCTAATGTATTGGTCGCTCTTGCCTCCCTCTCCACTAACTCTTCATCACCAAGTGAATCCCCCAATGAGGTCATTCATGTGGAGGAAGAAAGTTGCCTCATGGCTAAATCCTCCGAGGTATCATCTCCTAACCCCTCTATGCCTATCATTTCAAGTGATCTAGGGGTTGATCTTGCTAGTATAAAAGTGAAACAAGAAATGCTAGAGTTTGATGATTTCATTCTTAACCTACAAGGTAATACTAAAAATCATGTTTCAAATCTCATGGTTCGTATGGCTCAACTAAATGGTACTCTTGAGAAAAAATGCCAAATAGAGAGAGAAGATGCTCTTGAACTACATGCTCTTAGAAATGCCCTTGAGGAAAGCCAAGAAACCATAGCCTCCCTTGAAGAGAGGTTAGAAAATCTTGGAGATCCTCAAGATAAAATCAACAAGCTCACTAAAGCTAGAGATCTTGCTAGAGCTAAGACTAAAGTGCTTTCAAAGGAAAAGGCCAAATTTGGTGTTGATCATGACAAACTTGTGAGAGATCTAGATGATCTAGACAAGGCACACAATGCCTTGAAGAGTGAATACTCTCTCCTCTCCAAGTCTTATGAGCAACTTCAAATTAGGCTCGCTTCTTATGACATACCTAGCACCTCTACTCCTTCATGTGATCATGCAAATATTATTGAGGAAAATGCTAGGTTGAAGGATGAACTTGCTAAGGCCTCCTCTCCCCAAAGTAAACTTTCTTTGGATGATCTTTTGAGTAAGCAAAGATCAAACAATGGGAAGGAGGGCCTTGGTTATAATGCCAAGGCAAAGAAGGCAAACAAGCAAAAGGCCAAGCCCGCACAAGAGAAGAAGAAAGCCATCACTAATGGTGAAGCCTCCAAGGGCAAAACCATAAATGATGATGATGCGGGAATTGATAACCCTCACTATGTTTTATTTAAAGATTATTATGGTGATGTTTATGCTAAATATGTTGGCCCATATAATGGTTATGTTGCTTGGTCTATTTGGGTCCCAAAGACCCTTGTTGCTAACAAAAGAGGACCCATTGAGAAATGGGTACCTAAATCCAAGAATTGATCTCATGTAGGACTATGCCGCCGGAGGTTCAAAATGGGTACTTGATAGTGGATGTACAAGTCATATGACCGGCGGCAAGAACCTCGTCAAGGAGTTGAGGCCTAACATAAATGATATCACCGTCTCCTTTGGCGATAATTCTACATCCGAGGTATTGGGTTTTGGCAAGGTTGTGGTTGCTCACAACATTACTCTTGTGGATGTCATGCTTGTCAAAACATTGTGGTCCTCTTGTGGAGCAAGACTCTAAAAGTCGCTTTCGTTGGGTATCGCGAACACAACTTGTATGTGGTGGACTTTTCGGGGACCACCACGACAAGTGCGATGTGCCTATTCGGAAAGGCGGACGTGGGTTGGTTGTGGCATCGCCGCCTAGCCCATGTCAACATGAGAACTTTGCAAAGTCTTCCCAAGGGGAACCATATTGTGGGACTAATGGAAAATGTGTCTTTTGCCAAAGATCGTGTTTGTAGGGCTTGTGTTGAAGGCAAAATGCATGACTCTCCACATCCAAGCAAGACTATCATCTCTTCCAAGAGGATCTTGGAGCTCCTTCATGTGGATCTCTTTGGTCCCGTTATTCATGCAAGTCTTGGTGCGAAGAAACATTGCTTGGTGATTGTTGATGACTACTCAAGATACACTTGGGTCTACTTTCTCAAGACGAAGGATGAGACTCAACAAATATTCATTGACTTTGCTACCGAGGTGCAACGCCAACACAACCTCCTCATTATGGCAATAAGAAGTGACAACGGCTCCGAGTTCAAGAACTATACACTCAATGATTTTCTTAGTGATGAGGGGATTCGACATCAATATTCCGCTGCTTACACCCCTCAACAAAATGGTGTTGTGGAGAGGAAGAACCGGACTCTTATGGATATGGAAAGATCTATGATGGCGGAGTATAAATCCCGCTATAACTTTTGGGCGGAAGCCATCTCCACCGCTTGCCACTCCTCTAACCGGCTCTATCTCCGCAAGGGCTTGAACAAGACTCCATATGAAATACTCACCGGGAACAAGCCTAATATCTCATACTTCAAGGTGTTCGGGTGTAAGTGTTTCTACAAAATCAAAGGAGTTCGTTTGTCTAAATTTGCTCCTAAAGCTTTGGAGGGTATATTTGTTGGTTACGGTGCCGAATCTCACACTTATAGAATCTTTGATGTATCCTCCGGGATTATCATTGAATCTTGTAGTGTGAAGTTCGAAGAAAATGATGGCTCCCAAGTGGGGCAAGTTGATGTTTGTGCAGGTGATGAAATACCTCAAGATGTCATAGTAAGAATGGGTGTGGGATTTTTCCGCCCCATTGAGGGACACGGTGTGGCGTCTCGGGAAGAACTATGCTCTACCACGGTGGAGCCCTCATCTTCTCAACATCAACAAACCCTACCTAGTGAAGCAAATGATGCACCAACCCAAGAACAAGAACAAGACCCTCCCTCTTGTGTGCAAGATCAAGGACAAGATCAAGGACAAGATCAACCAAGCATTCATGATGGCTCCAATGAGGATCCAATCAACTCTTGCCCTTCTCCAAATATTGTTCAAGATCAAGCACATGAGGATGAGCAACCTCGAGTAATTGAGGAAGCTCAAGTTGAAGGTCAAGACGGGGACCCAAAAGATCAAGTTGATCAAGTGATACCTCCAAGGCCAAGAAGAACCAAGGAGGAGATCGAGGCCCGTCGTCTAGCAATAAGAGATAGGAACCTTGAACTTCGTGGACACACTCATGACAAGGTTCTTGGTGATGTAAGGGCAAAGGTTTCCACAAGAAGGCAATTGGCTAACTTTAGCCATCATCATGCTTATATCTCCTTAGTGGAACCCAAGAAAGTATTTGAAGCCCTTGAAGATTCGGATTGGTTGGAAGCTATGCATGAAGAACTCAACAACTTCAAGCGCAACAAAGTGTGGACCTTAGTAAAGAAGCCAAAGGAGTGCCGCAATGTTATAGGCACTAAATGGATTTTCAAGAACAAGCAAGATGAGTTTGGAAATGTTGTGAGGAACAAGGCAAGATTGGTGGCTCAAGGGTTCTCTCAAGTTGAGGGAATTGACTTTGGAGAAACCTATGCTCCCGTGGCTCGCCTTGAGTCCATATGTATCCTTCTTGCTTATGCTTCGCATCATAACTTTAAGTTACAACAAATGGATGTGAAAAGTGCTTTTCTTAATGGTCCTTTGCATGAAGAGGTTTATGTTAAGCAACCCCCGGGGTTCGAGGATCTCAACTTTCCTAACCATGTCTACAAGCTTGATAAAGCACTTTATGGTCTCAAACAAGCTCCTAGAGCTTGGTACGAGCACCTTAAGGAATTGTTGGTAGACCGTGGGTTTGATGTTGGGCTAATCGACCCCACTCTTTTTACTAAGAGGGTCAATGGGGAGCTTTTCGTTTGCCAATTATATGTTGATGATATTATTTTTGGCTCTACTAACAAAGCTTTCAATGATGAATTCTCAAAGCTTATGACCGATAGGTTTGAGATGTCTATGATGGGAGAGATGAAGTTCTTCCTTGGTTTTGAGATCAAGCAATTGAGGGAAGGAACCTTCATCAATCAAGCAAAATATCTCCAAGACATGCTCAAGAGGTTCAAGATGACCGAGATGAAGGGTGTGGCCACTCCTATGGTTACCAAATGTCATCTTGCACTAGATCCCAATGGTAAAGAGGTGGATCAAAAGGTATATCGCTCCATGATTGGATCCTTGCTTTACCTTTGTGCATCTAGACCGGACATAGTGTTGAGTGTTGGTGTGTGTGCAAGGTATCAAGCTTCTCATAAGGAGAGCCACATGATGGCTCTCAAAAGAATCTTTTGATATTTGGTTGATACCCCAAGATATGGTATTTGGTACCCCAAAGGCTCAAGTTTTATTCTCAATGGATATACCGATGCGGATTGGGCGGGTGACAAGGATGATAGGAAATCAACTTCCGGGGCTTGCCAATTCCTTGGTAGGTCTTTGGTGTGTTGGTCTTCTAAGAAGCAAAATTGTATATCTCTCTCCACCGCCGAAGCCGAATATGTTGCCGCCGCAAGTGGATGCACTCAATTGTTATGGATGAGGCAAACTTTAAAGGAATACGGTGTCATTTGTGACAAAGTGCCTCTATTGTGTGACAATGAATGTTCCATCAAGATTGCCTATAATCCGGTGCAACATTCAAGAACGAAGCATATTGAGATCCGGAATCATTTCATTAGGGATCATGTTGCCCGTGGTGATATTGAGCTTATCTATGTTCCAACCAAAGATCAACTTGCCGATATATTCACGAAGCCTCTTGATGAAGCAAGGTTCACTTATTTGAGGAATGAGCTAAATATCATTGATTCAAGGAGTATAGCTTGACCATCTTGCAAACACACCTTTGTCTCAAAACTTTATTTGGTTTAGATGTGGGCATGGAAATAGGGGGAGTGCGGTTTAAATTATTGAGCTATCCCTCCCCCATAATGCCAACATTAAGATATCATTCTCTTTATATCATATGTTGATATGTGAGCTTCAATGATGAGTAGTGACTTGGACCCAAGATATATCTTCGCGGTGCCATGCCACAACACTCATATATGGTGGCCTAGGCCACCACACTCTTCTTTGTGAAGAGTTGGAGTTATTTGGAGCTTATCGCTTTTTATTTGACAACTCCATGTTCTTATGGGAAATCACTCTAGTTTGGCCTTATTTGCTCATATCTTGCAAACTTGAGTGATCATGTACCATTAACAGTTTGTACCCTCTAAACCTAAGCCTACACTCTCCTATAAGCCACTTCCATCTTGCTCATTTGTCATGTTTTGGTAAAAACTTGGAGTTTGAGGATTTTCGGTCGGATGATCTAGGTCGCCCAATCTTATTGGTAAATATGCTTCTCATATGTGACGTGATACATTATAGCATCACATATGGGTCTATGCAAATAACCAACTAAAGATAGGCAGGATTTCCGGTGTTCTGGAATTTCCAGAAAACCGGATAATCCGGCCCTTTGGCGCCCCGGAAAATCCGGCCCGGCCGGATTATCCGCCCCTACCTTGGGCCGGATTATCCGGCCTGGGCAGACCCTGAAAGGGTTGAGGACGAGGCCGCGGGGGGCAAACGGTTCACACCAGCCCCCACGCGCCTCTCTCTCCTCTCTCTCCTCTCAAGGTCGCCGGAGCTCCTCCTCCTCGCCGGAGCCGCCCCGTCCACTCCCTCCCGGAGTTTTTGGGTGGATCGGGTGCCCCTCCTCCCTAGCTACCTTCTCCTCCAAGCGGCTTTCGCAATGGATGCGGGTATGACTCACAATCCCTAACCCTAGGTGTTGTGATTTGTATGTGCTATTTTCTTGGTGGATTTGGTGTCTAGTTGTTCCAAATCGTATGTAGTATACTCCTCTTGCATGCTATGAGGCCGATCTGGTCATAGACAATTTTTTGATTGGAAGAACTGCAAGATTCGCAGGGCCGGATTATCCGGCCCCCGCAAAGACCGGATTATCCGGCCTGGCCGGATTATCCGCCCCCAGGGGACACCGGATTATCCGGCCTGGAGCTTCATCGCCGCTGCAGTTCTGTTTTAATCTATCATGTCTAGACTTGTACCGACTTATAGTATGTTTCTAGAGTACACTACTGTATCATACATGACTTATGAGCATTATCTTCTCTTTTCTATCCGTCTTTGCTATTCACAGGTCGTGTTTCTCGGGGTGCTCGGAGACGCCCAAGGGCTGACCGGTCAAGTGATGAGTTCGCGTCCAACGCTCCTCGCAAGTCAACCTCATCTAGGCACAAGAACAAGGCTTCAAGGGAAAACTACAAGACCATGGACCCTGTCTCTTATTCCGCTATCCGCATGAAGAAGCTGGTATGAAGACCTCCCAAGGGATGAAGAGACGAGAGGGCGAGAAAATACTGGTGCATGGAGCAGGAGTTCATCTATAAGGATATCTATGAGCCCATGAAGAAAGCTGAGACCCATGCAAGCTATCAATGTGGATCTTACGGCGGTCAACAATCACTTTGAGGATGCCATCCGGGTGGCTCGGTAGGATGGGCTTGCAGGATTTGATGAAGATTCAATGTGACTATAGTCCAGAGTTGGTGAAGCAGTTCTTTGCTACTTTGGCCATCAAGAAAGATGAGGACCGTACTATGGAATGGATGTCTGGCTCCACTCACTGTAGTGCCACCTTGCGCCGTTTTGCTGGTATTCTTGGAGTTCCTGCAGAAGGAGGCCGTCGTCTCCATGGACCTCAGAGGGCAGATAAGAATGTGCTGTTTGATCTCTATACATCAGCTGGAAAAGTTGGAGAGACCAAGGGGATGCTTCCCATCTATGGTCAGTTACTCAGGTTCTTTCGGTCCACCATCGCTCCTAGTGGTGGTAACAATGATGCAATCCGGGGAACTCTTGTGGATCTCATGTACCTCAGCTTTCGGTGTGCTCGTGATGAGAATGAGGAACGTAACTTCACTATTGATATCATGGACTTCATCTTCAATGAGATTCATGATGCCATGGTCTCCCGGACCATTATACCTTATGCACCATATATCCAGCTCCTCATCAACAACACTGCGGGCGTGAGTGGTGAAGACTTGAGCGGGTACCCTTTGATGAAGCACTCTGTCAAGAAGGCCTACAAGCTTAAGCCAGTCTCCTCTGCTGTACCTCCACCTGACTCCTTCATGGGTGATGCTCGTTCTAGTGGTTTTGCTCCTGCTCGCCATCCTGACCTCCCTGCTATGAAGAAACAAGTGAACAGGCTCAGTTGGTTTCAGCGTTACATCCTTTGCATGAACATTGAGATCCATAAGGAGAACTATGCGGCCAGCCGAGAGCGTTACGAGATTAAGCATACTCGGGCGGTTATTCGCACAAGCTCGGTGGTGAGCAAGGACCCCCTCCTCGGCCTCCGGTTCACCCGGGTTACGGTGGGTGGCATTACGCACGAGTTCCGTGGAGTGATCTCGATGGTTGCATTCAAAGGTCCAGCCTCACTCGCCGCTCTTCGGATGCCCCTGACACTGATGAAGAAGAAGAAGAAGAAGCGGCGTACGAGTCCGATGATGACGATGCCTCCGAGTGATCCCCATGGGGCGAGTAGCATCGCGCTTGTCCCCTTTTTGGCGTCTCGATGCCAAAGGGGGAGAAGTGTTCTATTAGGAACTCTCTCGGGGATTTGCATGGTTTGGGCACAAGCATATGCGTTTATCATTCCTTTATTGCTTGTGTTCCCTCTTATTTGAACTATTTGCTTTGGTTGTGTTCCGTTTAAAACTATGTGCTATGTGGTGTGAGACATTGTTATGGTTTTCGGATTTCTATATGTTGAGATCAAGGCTATTATATTATGTGTGATGCTATATCTCCGTATCTTATATCTACACAAGGGTATGATTTCTAGCATCCTATCTCAACTTCATATAAGTATATGTCTCTTGTTAGAGCTCATGTTGGATACCTCTTGTGTTGAGGCACCTCGCTCCTATGTGTTGTGTATTTGTATTCAAATGCAAATTACTTATATGCACACATGTAGGGGGAGTGCCTCTATGTTTTGCCATCATGCTTGTCTCTATAGTGATTCTCTTGCAAATCCGTATATTGTCATCAAACACCAAAAAGGGGAGATTGAAAGAACATCTCTCATATTATGTTTTGAGTGTTTGATGTCAATGTATGTGATACACTAATGTTTGTTTAAGTGGTACAGGGTTTATATAGATACATTTGTATGTGTGATTGGATGTGGTCAGTGCTGTCAAAAAGGATCAGCAAAAAGTTCATCAGGCCGGATAATCCGGGCCGGATATTTCCAAAATATCCGGACCCCAGATTTTTGGCTAAGGACTTGAGGAAAAGCAGCTCATGATAGGGGCCGGACAATTGCCCGGATATTGTCCCGGTTTTGTCCCGGGGCCGGATTATCCGGGCCGGACATTTCAGGAATATCCGGCCCCTCGAAAAATGGCTAAGGACCTGAAGAAAAACAAGTCTGGATAGTGGCCGGATATTTGGCCGGACATTGTCCCGGTTTTGTACCTGCGGCCGGATTATCCGGGGGCGGATTATCCGGCCCCTACTCATGCCGGATTATCCGGCCCCCCGGAAGGCACAACGGCTGGATTTTGGGGAGGAGTATTTATACCCCTCTTCTTCTTCCTTCCCCCTTTGCTCAATCATTGCACAAGAAATCTGCCAACCTTCACCTCCATTAGAGCCACCTCAAAAACACAAGATTTGCAAGATCTCCTTCCTCCCCCAACCAAAGCTCTTGATCTTTGGAGATTCGAAGGAGAAGACACCGATCTACATCCTCACCGAAGCGTTTTTCATTTTCCCCTCATTTGTTTGAGGGATCTCATGCTAGTGTTCCTATTTGGTTCCCTAGTTGATTTGTGTTGATGTGTTGTTGTTGATTGTTGTATTGTTACATATTTGGGAGCCTCCAATTCAGTTGTGGATGTGTGCCCCAAGAACCTTGTAAAGGCCCGGTTTCCGCCTCGAGGAAATCCCTTAGTGGAAGTGGGCTAGGCCTTCGTGGCGTTGCTCACAGGAGATCTGAGTGAAGCCTTCTGTTGCCTACCAAAACCCACCGGCGAGCAGCGACGGGCAACACCGTAGAGCCGGGAGGCTCCCAGGACTGCTGGTGGATCCTGGTCCCTCGGGCGACGGCCCGCAATGCCTCTGGCGCACGTCCTGGCGGTTGCGAGGGCGTGCCACCTGACCTATACCTGGTCAGGAAGGTGATGGATTGCTTCGTCTAGTTTCCTGCATGGCAAACACGTAAACATTAAATACGAGCCCCGATCGGCTCTTAAGTTGTTCCGTGGATCGGCTCAAAGAGACGATTGCCCCATGGTTCACGTTGGATTTACAATGACATGGGGATCCTGCTTTATCAACATAAAGTTAAACCAATCTACGACAGTCTAGGGTTTTCACTGCATAACCGGAACATCCTACGCGTAGTTGAGTGATGCGTGTAGTTGACACGTCCGTTGGGAACCCCAAGAGGAAGGTGTGATGCGCACAGCGGCAAGTTTCCCTCAGTAAGAAACCAAGGTTTAATCGAACCAGTAGGAGTCAAGAAGCACGTTGAAGGTTGATGGCGGCGGGATGTAGTGCGGCGCAACACCGGAGATTCCGGCGCCAACGTGGAACCTGCACAACACAACCAAAGTACTTTGCCCCAACGAAACGGTGAGGTTGTCAATCTCACCGGCTTGCTGTAACAAAGGATTAACCGAATTGTGTGGAAGATGATTGTTTGCGAGAGAAAACGGTAAAACAAGTATTGCGAGCAGATTTGTATTTCGGTATTAAAAGAATGGACCGGGGTCCACGAGTTCACTAGAGGTGTCTCTCCCATAAGATAAAAGCATGTTGGGTGAACAAATTACGGTCGGGCAATTGACAAATAGAGAGGGCATAACAATGCACATACATGGCATGATAAGTATAGTGAGATTTAATTGGGCATTACGACAAAGTACATAGACCGCCATCCAAGCTGCATCTATGCCTAAAAAGTCCACCTTCGGGTTATCGTCCGAACCCCTTCCGGTATTAAGTTGCAAAGCAACGAGACAATTGCATTAAGTATGGTGCGTAATGTAATCAACAACTACATCCTCGGACATAGCGCCAATGTTTTATCCCTAGTGGCAACGGCACAACACAACCTTAGAACTTTACATCACTTGTCCCGGTGTCAATGCGAGGCATGAACCCACTATCGAGCATAAATACTCCCTCTTGGAGTTAAAAGCAAAAACTTGGCCGAGCCTCTACTAGTAACGGAGAGCATGCAAGATCATAAACAACACATATGTAATAACTTGATAATTAACATAACATGGTATTCTCTATCCATCGGATCCCGACAAACACAACATAGAGTATTACGGATAGATGATCTTGATCATGTTAGGCAGCTCACAAGATCCAACAATGAAGCACAATGAGGAGAAGACAACCATCTAGCTACTGCTATGGACCCATAGTCCGGGGGTGAACTACTCACTCATCACTCCGGAGGCGACCATGGCGGTGTAGAGTCCTCCGGGAGATGAATCCCCTCTCCGGCGGGGTGCGGAGGAGATCTCCGAGAATCCCCGAGATGGGATCGGCGGCGGCGGCGTCTCTGGAAGGTTTTCCGTATCGTGGTTTTTCGCATCAGGGGTTTCGCGACGGAGGCTTTAAGTAGGCGGAAGGGCAGAGTCGGGGGGCTGACGAGGGGCCCACACCATAGGGCGGCGCGGGCCCCCCTTGGCCGCGCCGCCATGTGGTGTCGCCACCTCGTGGCCCCACTTCGTATGCTCTTCGGTCTTCTGGAAGGTTCGTGGCAAAATAGGCCCCTGGGTCTTCGTTTCGTCCAATTCCGAGAATATTTCGTTACTAGGATTTACGAAACCAAAAACAGCGAGAAAACGAGAGCGGCACTTCGGCATCTTGTTAATAGGTTAGTTCCGGAAAATGCACGAATATGACATAAAGTGTGCATAAAACATGTAGGTATCATCAATAATATGGCATAGAACATAAGAAATTATCGATACGTCGGAGACGTATCAAGCATCCCCAAGCTTAGTTACGCTCGTCCCGAGCGAGTAAAACGATAACAAAGATAATTTACGAAGTGATATGCCATCATAACCTTGATCATACTATTTGTAAACATATGTAGTGGATGCAGCGATCAAAACAATGGTAATGACATGAGTAAACAAGTGAATCATAAAGCAAAGACTTTTCATGAATAGTACTTCAAGACAAGTATTAATAAGTCTTGCATAAGAGTTAACTCATAAAGCAATAAATCAAAGTAAAGGTATTGAAGCAACACAAAGGAAGATTAAGTTTCAGCGGTTGCTTTCAACTTGTAACATGTATATCTCATGGATAATTGTCAACATAGAGTAATATAACAAGTGCAATATGCAAGTATGTAGGAATCAATGCACAGTTCATCACAAGTGTTTGCTTCTTGAGGTGGAGAGAGATAGGTGAAGCTGACTCAACATAAAAGTAAAAAGAATGGTCCTTCAAAGAGGAAAGCATCGATTGCTATATTTGTGCTAGAGCTTTTATTTTGAAAACATGAAACAATTTTGTCAACGGTAGTAATAAAGCATATGAGTTATGAAAGTTATATCTTACAAGTTGCAAGTCTCATGCATAGTATACTAATAGTGCCCGCACCTTGTCCTAATTAACTTGGACTACCGGATCTTTGCAATGCACATGTTTTAACCAAGTGTCACAATGGGGTACCTCCATGCCGCTTGTACAAAGGTCTAAGGAGAAAGCTCGCATTTTGGATTTCTCGCTTTTGATTATTCTCAACTTAGACATCCATACCGGGACAACATGGACAACGGATAATGGACTCCTCTTTAATGCATAAGCATGTGGCAACAATTATTATTCTCATATGAGATTGAGGATATATGTCCAAAGCTGAAACTTCCACCATGAATCATGGCTTTAGTTAGCGGCCCAATGTTCTTCTCTAACAATATGCATGCTCCAACCATAAAGGTGGTAGATCTCTCTTACTTCGGACAAGACGGACATGCATAGCAACTCACATGATATTCAACAAAGAATAGTTGATGGCGTCCCCGAAGCATGGTTATCGCACAACAAGCAACTTAATAAGAGATAAAGTGCATAAGTACATATTCAATACCACAATAGTTTTTAAGCTATTTGTCCCATGAGCTATATATTGCAAAGGTGAATGATGGAATTTTAAAGGTAGCACTCAAGCAATTTACTTTGGAATGGCGGATAAATACCATGTAGTAGGTAGGTATGGTGGACACAAATGGCATAGTGGTTGGCTCAAGTATTTTGGATGCATGAGAAGTATTCCCTCTCGATACAAGGTTTAGGCTAGCAAGGTTATTTGAAACAAACACAAGGATGAACGGTGCAGCAAAACTCACATAAAAGACATATTGTAAACATTATAAGACTCCATACCGTCTTCCTTGTTGTTCAAAACTCAATACTAGATGTTATCTAGACTCTAGAGAAACCAAATATGCAAACCAAATTAGCAAGCTCTAAGTGTTTCTTCATTAATGGGTGCAAAGTATATGATGCAAGAGCTTAAACATGAGCACAACAATTGCCAAGTATCAAATTATCCAAGACATTTTAGAATTACTACATGTAGCATTTTCCAATTCCAACCATATAACAATTTAACGAAGAAGAAACTTCGCCATGAATACTATGAGTAGAGCCTAAGGACATATTTGTCCATATGCTACAACGGAGCGTGTCTCTCTCCCATAAAGTGAATGCTAGGATCCATTTTATTCAAACAAAACAAAAAACAAAAACAAACCGACGCTCCAAGCAAAGTACATAAGATGTGACGGAATAAAAATATAGTTTCGGGGGAGGAACTCGATAATGTTGTCGATGAAGAAGGGGATGCCTTGGGCATCCCCAAGCTTAGACAGCTTGAGTCTTCTTAAAATATGCAGGGGTGAACCACGGGGCATCCCCAAGCTTAGAGCTTTCACTCTCCTTGATCATATTGCATCATACTCCTCTCTTGATCCTTGAAAACTTCCTCCACACCAAACTCGAAACAACTCATTAGAGGGTTAGTGCATAATAAAAATTCACATGTTCAGAGGTGACACAATCATTCTTAACACTTCTGGACATTGCATAAAGCTACTTGGACATTAATGGATCAAAGAAATTCATCCAACATAGCAAAAGAGGCAATGCAAAATAAAAGGCAGAATCTGTCAAAACAGAACAGTCCGTAAAGATGGATTTTATTAGGCCACCAGACTTGCTCAAATGAAAATGCTCAAATTGAATGAAAGTTGCGTACATATCTGAGGATCATGCTCGTAAATTGGCTTAATTTTCTGAGCTACCTACGAGGAGAGTAGACCCAGATTCGTGACAGCAAAGAAATGCTGGAACTGCGCGAGTAATCCAAATCTAGTACTTACTTTACTATCAAAGACTTTACTTGGCACAACAAAACTCAAAACTAAGATAAGGAGAGGTTGCTACAGTAGTAAACAACTTCCAAGACACAAATATAAAACAAAAATACTGGAGTAAAAACATGGGTTGTCTCCCATAAGCGCTTTTCTTTAACGCCTTTCGGCTAGGCGCGGAAAGTGTAACTCAAGTAACATCGAGAGACGAAGCATCAACATCATAATTTGTTCTAATAATAGAATCATAAGGTAACTTCATTCTCTTTCTAGGGAAGTGTTCCATACCTTTCTTGAGAGGAAATTGATATTTAATATTACCTTCCTTCATATCAATAGTAGCACCAACGGTTCGAAGAAAAGGTCTTCCCAATATAATGGGGCAAGATGCATTGCATTCAATATCCAAGACAACAAAATCAACGGGGACAAGGTTATTGTTAACCATAATATGAACATTATCAACTCTCCCCAAAGGTTTCTTTTTAGCATTATCGGCGAGATTAACATCCAAATAACAATTTTTCAATGGTGGCAAGTCAAGCATATCATAGACTTTCTTAGGCATAACGAAATACTTGCACCAAGATCACATAAAGCATTACAATCAAAATCTTTGACTCTCATTTTAATGATGGGCTCCCAACCATCCTCTAGCTTTCTAGGAATAGAAGTTTCAAGTTTTAGTTTCTCTTCTCTAGCTTTTATGAGAGCATTTGTAATATGTTTTGTGAAAGCCAAGTTTATAGCGCTAGCATTAGGACTCTTAGCAAGTTTTTGCAAGAACTTTATAACTTCAGAGATGTGGCAATCATCAAAATCTAAATCATTACAATCTAAAGCAATGGGATTATCATCCCCAAGGTTGGAAAAAATTTCAGCGGTTTTATCACAAGCGGTTTCGGCGGTTTTAGCGATTTCGGGTAATTTTGCGCGCTTTGCACTAGGAGTAGAAGCATTGCCAACACCAATTATTTTACCATTGATAGTAGGAGGTGCAGCAACATATGAATCATTAGCATTGCTAGTGGTGGTAATAGTCCAAACTTTAGCTACATTTTCCTTTTTAGCTAGTTTTTCATTTTCTTCTCTATCCCACCTAGCACGCAGTTCAGCCATTAATCTTATATTCTCATTAATTCTAACTTGGATGGCATTTGCTGTAGTAACAATTTTATTTTCAATATCCCTATTAGGCATAACTTTCGATTTCAAAAGATCAACATCGGAGGCAAGACTATCAACCTCTAGAAGCAAGAATATCAATTTTATTGAGCTTTTCCTCAACAGATTTGTTAAAAGCAGTTTGTGTACTAATAAATTCTTTAAGCATGGCTTCAAGTCCAGGGGGTGTATTCCTATTATTGTTGTAAGAATTCCCATAAGAATTAGCATAACCGTTACCATTATTATAAGGATATGGCCTATAGTTATTACTAGAATTGTTCAGATAAGCATTGTTGTTGAAATTATTATTTTTAATGAAGTTTACATCAACATGTTCTTCTTGGGCAACCAATGAAGCTAATGGAACATTATTAGGATCAACATTAGTCCTATCATTCGCAAGCATAGACATAATAGCATCAACCTTATCATTCAAGGAAGAGGATTCTTCAACGGAATTTACCTTCTTACCTTGTGGAGCTCTCTCAGTGTGCCATTCAGAGTAATTAACCATCATATTATCAAGAAGCTTTGTTGCTTCACCAAGAGTGATGGACATAAAGGTACCTCCAGCAGCTGAATCCAATAAATTCCGCGAAGAAAAATTTAGTCCTGCATAGAAGGTTTGGATGATCATCCAAGTAGTCGAGTCCATGGGTTGGGCAATTTTTAACCGAGAGATTTCATTCTTTCCCAAGCTTGAGCAACATGTTCATTATCCAATTGTTTAAAATTCATTATGCTACTCCTCAAAGATATAATTTTAGCGGGGGGATAATATCTACCAATAAAAGCATCCTTGCATTTAGTCCAGGAATCAATACTATTCTTAGGCGAGAGATAGCAACCAATCTTTAGCTCTTCCTCTTAATGAGAAAGGGAACAATTTTAATTTTATAATGTCACCATCTACATCTTTATATTTTTGCATTTCACATAGTTCAACAAAATTATTGAGATGGGCAGCGAGCATCATCAGAACTAACACCGAGAAAATTGCTCTCTCATGACAAGATTAAGTAAAGCAGGTTTAATTTCAAAGAATTCTGCTTGTAGTAGCAGGTGGAGCAATAGGTGTGCATAGGAAATCATTATTATTTGTGCTAGTGAAGTCACACAACTTAGTATTTTCAGGGTTGGCCATTTTAGCAGTAGTAAATAAAGCAAACTAGATAAAGTAAATGCAAGTAAACTAATTTTTTTGTGTTTTTGATATAGCAGTACAAGACAGTAAATAAAGTAAAGCTAGCAACTAATTTTTTTGTGTTTTGATATAATGCAGCAAACAAAGTAGTAAATAAAATAAAGCAAGACAAAAACAAAGTAAAGAGATTGAGAAGTGGAGACTCCCCTTGCAGGCGTGTCTTGATCTCACCGGCAACGGCGCCGAGAAATTAGCTTGATGCGTGTAGTTGACACGTCCGTTGGGAACCCCAAGAGGAAGGTGTGATGCGCACGGCGGCAAGTTTCCCTCGATAAGAAACCAAGGTTTAATCGAACCGAGTAGGAGTCAAGAAGCACGTTGAAGGTTGATGGCGGCGGGATGTAGTGCGGCGCAACACCGGAGATTCCGGCGCCAACGTGGAACCTGCACAACACAACCAAAGTACTTTGCCCCAACGAAACAGTGAGGTTGTCAATCTCACCGGCTTGCTGTAACAAAGGATTAACCGTATTGTGTGGAAGATGATTGTTTGCAGAGAAAACGGTAAAACAAGTATTGCAGCAGATTTGTATTTCGGTATTAAAAAGAATGGACCGGGGTCCACAGTTCACTAGAGGTGTCTCTCCCATAAGATAAAAGCATGTTGGGTGAACAAATTACGGTCGGGCAATTGACAAATAGAGAGGGCATAACAATGCACATACATGGCATGATAAGTATAGTGAGATTTAATTGGGCATTACGACAAAGTACATAGACCGCCATCCAAGCTGCATCTATGCCTAAAAAGTCCACCTTCAGGGTTATCGTCCGAACCCCTTCCGGTATTAAGTTGCAAAGCAACGAGACAATTGCATTAAGTATGGTGCGTAATGTAATCAACAACTACATCCTCGGACATAGCGCCAATGTTTTATCCCTAGTGGCAACGACACAACACAACCTTAGAACTTTACATCACTTGTCCCGGTGTCAATGCGAGGCATGAACCCACTATCGAGCATAAATACTCCCTCTTGGAGTTAAAAGCAAAAACTTGGCCGAGCCTCTACTAGTAACGGAGAGCATGCAAGATCATAAACAACACATATGTAATAACTTGATAATTAACATAACATGGTATTCTCTATCCATCGGATCCCGACAAACACAACATAGAGTATTACGGATAGATGATCTTGATCATGTTAGGCAGCTCACAAGATCCAACAATGAAGCACAATGAGGAGAAGACAACCATCTAGCTACTGCTATGGACCCATAGTCCGGGGGTGAACTACTCACTCATCACTCCGGAGGCGACCATGGCGGTGTAGAGTCCTCCGGGAGATGAATCCCCTCTCCGGCGGGGTGCCGGAGGAGATCTCCAGAATCCCCCGAGATGGGATCGGCGGCGGCGGCGTCTCGGAAGGTTTTCCGTATCGTGGTTTTTCGCATCGGGGGTTTCGCGACGGAGGCTTTAAGTAGGCGGAAGGGCGAGTCGGGGGCTAACGAGGGGCCCACACCATAGGGCGGCGCGGGCCCCCCTTGGCCGCGCCGCCATGTGGTGTCGCCACCTCGTGGCCCCACTTCGTATGCTCTTCGGTCTTCGGAAGGTTCGTGGCAAAATAGGCCCACGGGTCTTCGTTTCGTCCAATTCCGAGAATATTTCGTTACTAGGATTTACGAAACCAAAAACAGCGAGAAAACGAGAGCGGCACTTCGGCATCTTGTTAATAGGTTAGTTCCAGAAAATGCACGAATATGACATAAAGTGTGCATAAAACATGTAGGTATCATCAATAATATGGCATAGAACATAAGAAATTATCGATACGTCGGAGACGTATCATTGAGCCTAGCAGATACGGAAGATAATGAAAAACCAGTCCTAAACGAGGCCTAAAAACCAACATGAAGTCGATTCCCGGAACAATCCCTTCTAGGAGCAGCAAAACATACCCTACGCACTACCGGATCTTTCAACCCGTTTGCAAGGCCTAACCATGCAGATATCAAACTAAACCTTATAGAATAAGGAACGACTATAACAGATTGGATCTACTAAACAAAGATTGAGCAAGATGCCGCCCTTACACCCAAGATAGGTGTAAGGACAGCTAGATATTGAGGGGCAGTGTAGCTAAGCAAGCATATCATAAAAAACACCAACGTAAGCCCCAAAACATCTACGATAAGGGTGTTGCTCGCCATCAAAAAGGCTTCAGCACGAGCAACACCAACAACGAATAAACTGATCTCGCCTAGATCGCAAGATGCGATCTAGGCAGCATGTTGCTTACCCGGGAGAAACCCTCGAAACAAGGGGTGGCGATGCGCCTAGATTGGTTTGTTGTGAACGTGATCGTCTTCCTTTCTCAATAACCCTAGATACATATTTATAGTCCGTGGACTTTCTAATTTAGGAATAATCCTAACCGTGTCACGAGCTAAACTCTATCTCGAAATCTACCATAATATACGAGATACAAAGGGCAACTAGCCCAAACTCACGCACAAGGCCGGTTCAGAGACACTCCATATGCATGTCTTCTAAGCCCATCTTCGATCACGGCCCACCTCCTGCTCTGGCTAAATTCTGGTGGTAACACATGCCCCCTGGTTTTGGCAATGATAGTTTCAAAACCACTCTGTTTTTTCTTCGTAGGGTCACGTCGTGGCAGAGCAGAACCGTCGCAGTATCCTTTCATCATGATGCCTTGCCTTCTCAACTTCTCTGCACGATTTGACAGTTTTGGCACCACCTCCTCGGAAATTGCCGCAACATTAAATCTACACTATATCCCCTTTATTTAACCGCGTCGAGCAGTTCGCTCGTTCATCCCCTTGCTCCGTACTAGCCATCGAAAAGCCCTCCCCTGCTCCATGGACTCCTCCTCCTCGTCTTCTACCTCCTCGGATTTTTCTTCCCTATCCTCCTCTTCTCGCGAGCCGACGCCGGAGTGGGGCTCGGCCGGCGGCGCACGATATCCTTGCCCCAACGACATGGGACAAGGAGGACCACGATTCCTCCGTCCGGGTTCGAGGACGACAAGTCCTTGACCGACGCGGGGAAGGCGACCTCCAATTCCTCGTTGACGGGAGCTGGAGGCGGGGAGCGAGGACGACCGCTTCTCGTGGGACGACTTCACCTCCTCCGACGAAGGGGAGGAAGAGGAGGATGACACCTCCTCCGACGAGCCGCCGGCGAAGCGCTTCCGCGCCGGGTCGGATGACGACGACGACGAGGAGGAGGAAGAAGCCCCTGCCGAGGGCTACGGCAGCAGCGACGAGGAGCTCGCTGGCAGCAGCGCCGACGGCAGCCACGACGGCGACGACGAGGGCAGCGACGGCCCTTAGATAGGGACTACTAGCATAGGACTAGTAGTAGGAATCGGCTCTCCTTTTGTTCTTCCTTCCTTGAGCAATCGGCTCTTCTCTGTAAAAATCCTCTTTATTAATGAAGAAAATGTTTCTATGCCGATTTTGCTTTCATATTAGTTTTGCCGATTGTCACAACAAGTCAACGCGCCAAGAGCCGATGGCATCGCATCGGCCTTTACCATAAAACGCGAGTAAGGCCAAATCAGTTGCCTATTCAAACGGTAACCTGCAACCCTTATCTGAGAGAGCAAACTCAGATCTCCAAATCGCCGCTCGAACAGATCCAACTCACGGCCACGCGAATTTTAGATCTCAATCGCGCAGATTCAACCCCGCAGCGAATCCAATGGCGGAATTATCCAACGCCAACGCCACGGTTTCTCGCCTGAAGGTAATCCTCAACCGCTCCTCGCTGTCCGACCATGGTGTTAGAATTAACAGCCAACATCTGAATTAATATCTCATCCCGTCATTAATTTTAGGTATCAGACATTCTGCTGCCGCATCCTTCTCTTCCAAATTCTCTCTGTCTCGGTCCTCGTTCTACCGAGAGTCCTGCCCATTTGATTTCATGTGAGGCCAATAGAATCCCTTTCGTGAACCAGACTTCAGATCTAACTTCTTGGGCCGACTGCTTACGAGCCTGGTGATACGTCTCCGACGTATCGATAATTTCTTATGTTCCATGCCACATTATTGATGATATCTACATGTTTTATACACATTATATGTCATATTTATGCATTTTCCGGAACTAACCTATTGACGAGATGCCGAAGGGCCGGTTCCTGTTTCTGCTGTTTTTGGTTTCAGAAATCCTAGTAAGGAAATATTCTCGGAATCGGACGAAATCAACGCCCAGCATCTTAGGATCACTCGAAGCTTCCAGAACACCCGAGAGAGGCCAGAGGGGGGCCACAGGCCCACCAGATGATAGGCTGGCGCGGCCCAGGCCTTGGCCGCGCCGCCCTACTGTGTCACCGCCTCGTCGACCCTCCGACTCCGCCTCTTCGCCTATTTAAAGGTCCCTGACCTAAAACCTCGAGACGGAAAAGCCACGGTACGAGAAACCTTCCAGAGCCGCCGCCATCGCGAAGCCAAGATCTGGGGGACATGAGTCTCTGTTCCGGCACGCCGCCGGGACGGGGAAGTGCCCCCGGAAGGCTTCTCCATCGACACCACCGCCATCTTCATCAACGCTGCTGTCTCCCATGAGGAGGGAGTAGTTCTCCATCGAGGCTAAGGGCTGTACCGGTAGCTATGTGGTTAATCTCTCTCCTATGTGCTTCAATACAATAATCTCATGAGCTGCCCTACATGATTGAGATTCATATGATGATGCTTGTAATCTAGATGTCATTATGCTAGTCAAGTGGATTTTACTTATGTGATCTCCGGAGACTCCTTGTCCCACGTGTGTAAAGGTGACGAGTGTGTGCACCGTGTGGGTCTCTTAGGCTATATTTCACGAGAATACTTATTCAACTGTTATGAATGGCATAGTGAAGTGCTTATTTATATCTCTTTATGATTGCAATGTGTTTTGTATCACAATATATCTGCGTGCTACTCTAGTGATGTTATTAAAGTAGTTTATTCCTCCTGCACGGTGTAATGGTGACAGTGTGTGCATCGTGTAGTACTTGGCGTAGGCTATGATTGTGATCTCTTGTAGATTATGATCTCTTGTAGTACATGCTGAAATTTTTGAAGCTACACTTGTTCTATCTTCTTATGCTTGTTACTTTGCTCTTCATGAACTTGTTTATTTACAAGATTCCTTTTCATAGGAAGAATGTTAGGCTTAAATTTGTTTTGAATTTTCTTTTTGATGCTCCCTTTTGTTTCAATTACTATTTCTTGGGAGTGCATCATTAAAGCTGCTGAGCCCATCTTAATGGCTATAAAGAAAGAACTTCTTGGGAGATAACCCATGTGTTTATTCTACTACAGCAATTTTGTTTTATATTTGAGTCTTGGAAGTTGTTACTACTGTAGCAACCTCTCCTTATCCTTATTTTATTGCATTGTTGTGCCAAGTAAAGTCTTTGATAGTAAAGTCAATACTAGATTTGGATTACTACGCGAGAAACAGATTTCTTGCTGTCACGAATTTCGACCTGCCTCTATGTAGGTAGCTCAGAAAAATCTGCCAATTTACGTGCGTGATCCTCAGATATGTAAGCAACTTTCATTAAATTTGGGCATTTTCATTTGATCAAGTCTGGTGCCTCAATAAAATTCATCTTTACGGACTATTCTGTTTTGACAGATTCTGCCTTTTATTTCGCATTGCCTCTTTCGCTGTGTTGGATGGATTTCTTTGTTCCATTACCTTCCGGTAGCTTTGTGCAATGTCCAGAAGTGTTAAGAATGATTGTGTCACCTCTGAACATGTGAATTTTTGATTATGCACTAACCCTCTAATGAGTTTGTTTTGAGTTTGGTGTGGAGGAAGTTTTCAAGGGTCAAGAGAGGAGGATGATATACTATGATCAAGAAGAGTGAAGAGTCTAAGCTTGGGGATGCCCCCGTGGATCATCCCTGCATATTTCAAGAAGACTCAAGCATCTAAGCTTGGGGATGCCCAAGGCATCCCCTTCTTCATCGACAACTTATCAGGTTTCTTCTCTTGAAACTATATTTTTATTCGGTCACATCTTATGTACTTTACTTGGAGTGTCTGTGTGCTTTTATTTTCGTTTTGTTATTTTCATTCTCTGAATAAATGCTTGTGTGGGAGAGAGACACGCTCCGCTGGTTCATATGAACACATGTGTTCTTAGCTTTTAATGTTCATGGCGAAGGTTGAAACTGCTTCGTTAATTGTTATATGGTTGGAAACGGGAAATGCTACATGTAGTAATTGATAAAATGTCTTGGATAATTTGATACTTGGCAATTGTTGTGCTCATGTTTAAGCTCTTGCATCATATACTTTGCACCCATTAATGAAGAAATACATAGAGCTTGCTAAAATTTGGTTTGCATAATTGGTCTCTCTAAAGTCTAGATAATTTCTAGTATTGAGTTTGAACAACAAGGAAGACGGTGTAGAGTCTTATAATGTTTACAATATGTCTTTTATGTGAGTTTTGCTGCATCGGTTCATCATTGTGTTTGTTTCAAATAACCTTGCTAGCCTAAACCTTGTATTGAGAGGGAATACTTCTCATGCATCCAAAATCCTTGAGCCAACCACTATGCCATTTGTGTCCACCATACCTACCTACTACATGGTATTTCTCCGCCATTCCAAAGTAAATTGCTTGAGTGCTACCTTTAAATAATTCAAAATTTATCACCTCTGATTTGTGTCAATGTTTTATAGCTCATGAGGAAGTATGTGGTGTTTATCTTTCATTCTTGTTGGGCAACTTTCACCAATGGACTAGTGGCTTCATCCGCTTATCCAATAATTTTGCATAAAGAGTCGGCAATGGGATTCCCGAGTCCCAAATTAATTAACCTAAATAGACACTCCTCCATGGTATGTGATTGTTGGACGGCACCCGAAGGATTCGGTTAGCCATGGCTTGAGAAAGCAAAGGTGGGGAGGAGTGTCATCATAATAAAACTAAAATAAAAAGGCACTCCTTCATGGTATGAGATTGTTGGCAGGCACCCGAGGATTCGGTTAGCCATGGTTTGTGAAAGAAAGGTTGGAAGGGGTGCCACCCAAAAATAAAAATAATTCATGGGAGCCGCTTTTTGAAGGTTTGTCACGGCAAGGGGTTAGAGTGCCCACTACCATTCGTTGACAACAACAAACACCTCTCAAAATTTTACTTTAATGCTCTCTTTATGTTTTCAAAACCAAAGCTCTAGCACAAATATAGCAATCAATGCTTACCTCTGCGAAGGGCCATTCTTTAACCTTTTATGTTGAGTCAGTTCACCTATCTCTCTCCACCTCAAGAAGCAAACACTTGTGTGAACTGTGCATTGATTCCTACATACTTGCATATTGCACTTGTTATATTACTTTACATTGACAATATCCATGAGATATACATGTTATAAGTTTAAAGCAACTGCTGAAACTCAATCTTCCTTTGTGTTGCTTCAATACCTTTACTCTGATTTATTGCTTTACGAGCTAACTCTTATGCAAGACTTATTGATGCTTGTCTTGAAAGTACTATTCATGAAAAGTCTTTGCTTTATGATTCATTTGTTTACTCATGTCATTACCATTGTTTTGATCGCTGCATTCATTACATATGCTTACAATAGTATGATCAAGGTTATGATGGCATGTCACTCCAGAAATTATCTTTGTTATCGTTTACCGCTCGGGACGAGCGAGAACTAAGCTTGGGGATGCTGATACGTCTCCGACGTATCGATAATTTCTTATGTTCCATGCCACATTATTGATGATATCTACATGTTTTATACACATTATATGTCATATTTATGCGTTTTCCGGAACTAACCTATTGACGAGATGCCGAAGGGTCGGTTCTGTTTTACTGCTGCTTTTGGTTTCGAAATCCTAGTAAGGAAATATTCTCGGAATCGGACGAAATCAACGCCCAAAGCATCTTAGGATCACTCGAAGCTTCCTGAACACCGAGAGAGGCCGGAGGGGCCACAGGCCCACCGGATGATAGGCCAGCGCGGCCCGAGCCTTGGCCGCGCCGCCCTCATCGTGACACCGTGATACGTATCCGATGTATCGATAATTTCTTATGTTCCATGCCACATTATTGATGATATCTACATGTTTTATGCATACTTTATGTCATTATTATGCGTTTTCCGGAACTAACCTATTGACGAGATGCCGAAGGGCCGATTGCTTTGTTCTGCTGTTTTTGGTTTCGAAATCCTAGTAAGGAAATATTCTCGGAATCGGACGAAATCAACGCCCAGACATCTTAGGATCACTCGAAGCTTCCGAACACCCGAGAGAGGCCGAGAGGGGGCCACAGGCCCACCGGATGATAGGCTGGCGCGGCCCGGGCCTTGGCCGCGCCGCCCTATCGTGTCACCGCCTCGTCGACCCTCCGACTCCGCCTCTTCGCCTATTTAAAGGTCCCCGACCTAAAACCTCGAGACGGAAAAGCCACGGTACGAGAAACCTTCCCGAGCCGCCGCCATCGCGAAGCCAAGATGCGGGGGACAGGAGTCTCCGTTCCGGCACGCCGCCGGGATGGGGAAGTGCCCCGGAAGGCTTCTCCATCGACACCACCGCCATCTTCATCAACGCTGCTGTCTCCCATGAGGAGGAGTAGTTCTCCATCGAGGCTAAGGGCTGTACCGGTAGCTATGTGGTTAATCTCTCTCCTATGTGCTTCAATACAATAATCTCATGAGCTGCCCTACATGATTGAGATTCATATGATGATGCTTGTAATCTAGATGTCATTATGCTAGTCAAGTGGATTTTACTTATGTGATCTCAGGAGACTCCTTGTCCCACGTGTGTAAAGGTGACAGTGTGTGCACCGTGTGGGTCTCTTAGGCTATATTTCACAGAATACTTATTCACTGTTATGAATGGCATAGTGAAGTGCTTATTTATATCTCTTTATGATTGCAATGTGTTTTGTATCACAATATATCTGCGTGCTACTCTAGTGATGTTATTAAAATAGTTTATTCCTCCTGCACGGTGTAATGGTGACAGTGTGTGCATCGTGTAGTACTTGGCGTAGGCTATGATTGTGATCTCTTGTAGATTATGAAGTTAACTATTGCTATGATGGTATTGATGTGATCTATGCCTCCTTTCGTAGTGTGAAGGTGACAGTGTGCATGCTATGTTAGTACTTGGTTTGGTTATGTTGATCTGTCATGCACTCTAAGGTTATTTAAACATGAACATTGAATATTGTGGAGCTTGTTAACTCCGGCATTGAGGGTTCGTGTAATCCTACACGATTAGTGGTGTTCATCATCCAACAAGAGGGTGTAGAGTCTAGCATCTATTTATTTATTCTGTTATGTGATCAATGTTGAGAGTGTCCACTAGTGAAAGTATGATCCCTAGGCCTTGTTCCTAAATACTGCTATCGCTGCTTGTTTACTGTTTTACTGCATTTATACTACCTGCAATATTACCACCATCAACCACACGCCAGTCCTGGACAGCAAAGCACTTTTCTGGCGCCGTTACTACTGCTCATATTCATTCATACCACTTGTATTTCACTATCTCTTCGCCGAACTAGTGCACCTATTAGGTGTGTTGGGGACACAAGAGACTTCTTGCTTTGTGGTTGCAGGGTTGCATGAGAGGGATATCTTTGACCTCCTCCCTGAGTTCGATAAACCTTGGGTGATCCACTTAAGGGAAACTTGCTGCTGTTCTACAAACCTCTGCTCTTGGAGGCCCAACACTGTCTACAAGAATAGAAGCACCCGTAGACATCACCTGGCCTAACCCTCCTGAAGATTGGGTATCATGGTACAGTAGAGTATCCAAGATGCATTATGCCAAATGGGAGACCGCAGGAATAGCCGATGCTCTATCTTTATCACTATCTCCCCTTGAGAAACATGAAAATCTTCTAAAAACCATCGGCTACTTCTGGTCGGATGCTGCGAATCCGCTTCATGTTCGGCCACGGCCCCATGACACCAACTCTACTAGATGTGGCCATGATCACCGGTCCGGACATTGCATCCCCAAGCCCCTCTCGCTTTTATGCTGCCAAAGGTCCCTTTCACACTCTCTTCCAAAACAGAGTGCACAAACTGGGGTGCTTATCTTCGACGTCACATGAAAAACAAAGGCCCTGTAACAGAGAAAGAACACACGGCCTTCCTGAATTTCTGGTTGGAACACTTCATATTTTGTGGCCCTTCACTTGCTCCAACCAAGAATTACCTTTCCTTGGCCTATGAACTTGCCAAAGGCACCCAGCTTGGCATCGACAAACTATTCCTTGGGGAGGTCTATCGATATCTCCAACTAATGTCTGTCAAACTGTTTTCCCAAAAGACAGTCAAAACGAGGAGGTCCCCGGTGGTTTATTCGGTTATGGGCTCAGCTGTATTTCTAGAACCATGTCCCGAACTTTCCACCTTTGGTCACTTGCACCTTTCCAGATACTAACGGGAAGCCAATCCGATGCACTAGCTACGGCCAAGCCCTATATAGCCTCCCGGGTAGCAAACTGATCCTCAAGGAAGCATTGGAGTGGTTCAGAATTTTCTACCAAGGCCTGGACAATCCTCTCTTCTTCCCGTATACGGAGTGTGAAAATTTTGAAAATCCAGTCTCCTTCAGGCTAGACAACTTTGCCGATGACGCCAGCACCTGGCAATTGTATTCCATCATGATCCGTCCCTGCTTCCTTCCAGTTGGCATGAGCACCTCTAACAGGATCATCAAACCTCGGTTATGAGTCTTATCGGCACGGTCATAGCAGCCGGCGGTTTGGTCTTGGGCAGGTATCTCCCCATTTCTTCCTCCACGATCTAACGAGAGGCAGAGCTGATTTGCTCGATGTCCTCACCGGTCAGAGATGTTACTCCTTCTTTGATGCTCTAGCCATCCCAGTTCCTCACAACCTCTCTTTTACCTCATCAACTGATGGCTTTGAGACCTGGTGGCCAATGTGGAAGACTCATGCCTTTAGGAGAGCTCTGGGACCGTTGCTGAAACAACTTGATGCCGAGTATGATATCCCTGCAGAACAGGTACCACTACCCACAAATTTTCTTGAAGTGGCTTACAAATGATTTCTTTTCTTTTTACAACCTTGCTCTGTCTTCTTGCAGCAACAAGATGGTCCAGAACCTGTACATGATGACGGCTCCCCCTTCAGATTCCTCCCACCAGCTCCGGTGGTCCTCTTCTGCAAAAACCCACCACCCTTGAAAAAGGTTGTGATGCAGAGCCAGCCGATTTCACCAAAATCGGCTTCCAAGCGCAGAGTATCTTCTGGGCCAGCTGCCCCCCGAGCTTCAGTCAAGGCGAGGACAGTAGTGAGGAAAGTAGCTGCCAGGAAGACCTTGAAACGCCAACACCCTGTTCCATCTCAAGAGAGTTTGCATGTAAGCTGATCCATGCCTTGGCTGATTTCATCTATCCTTCTAGACCTCTGCAAAATGCTCGTATTTCTCAGTACGAGGCCTCTATCGAAGAAAACTCCAGCCGAGGATACACGGTCCAGTCGTAGGGAATCGAGCTCGGGCAATTCTGGGAAAACCACCACGCAAAGCCAGCCAGACTCGCCACCGTCGGCTTCCAAGAAAAGGTCAGCTCCTGAACCTGCTGCTTCCCAGGCTCCCATCAAAGCAGGGCAGGGCAGTCTACGCACGAAAAGCCGATGCATCAAGAGAGCTCGTAAGGAACTGCAAGCCTCTTCATTAAACCAGGAGATTTCGAATGTAATTACCCTCCAAACTCTCCCTGATCCATATTTCATGCTAACCCATTGCTGTTCCCATCGGCTAACCACTTCCTTTGCGGCATCGATGACACCTCTAGTGGGGAAGTCGAGGAGGTAACGATGCCATCCGCCACCCTGGACTTAGCAACTTCTACAATTGTAGTTGACAAGATTGCCAACTTGGCCAAGCCCTCAGCAGAAACACAAGAGCCGATCAACTCATCATCGGCTGTTCCTCTGGTCTTAGGAGAAGTATACTCCCTTCCCTTAGCTTTACCCTTCTCTTTCGCTGTATACTGACATTGTTTCTGTTGCTTGTCAGTGTTATGACCTCTCAAGCTTACTAACGTTCGACCCTGAATCCATCGAACCGGCTACTGCTAAAGTAAGCGAAGAGTCAGGACCTAGCACTACACATGGTCAACTCCGGCATCTCAAGGCCCTGCTCTCCTCCTCCATTGAGACATTGGTTAAAAACCCCGGGGAAGTGAAGAGTATCCTTGAAGACATCCAGCCTCATCTCCCGGTGACGTTGCAGGTGAAACTACGGCCGGTTGTGACTTTGTCCGCCTACGGAGTCAAGGGTGACATTGGCTCGTCAGAGAATCGACCTACGCCACACTCAGCTCCCGTTGAAAGCCGATATTGCAGACAAATGTCAACGGCTTAATGAGAAAAAGGCAGCTTTGGACGCCAAAACTGACACCTCTGTCAGTACTGCTGAACTTGAGACCTTGCGAAAGGAGTTGGAGGCCCTTGAAGAGAGGGTCAGGGCAACCAAACAACTCATCCAAGCTAAGGAAGCTCTTATCGCCCACTCCCACGAGGAAGCAGAAGGCCTCAAAGCTAAACTGAAAACTGATCTGGCCGAAATACGCGCCTTGAACAAGCAGTCGGTGACGAGGCAAGGACGAAGATGATGATGCCGAGATCGCCGAGGTGGATCGTGTTCGTGTTGACGCCCTCCATGCCCTTGAGGCATTCCTTTAGTAAAGCATCCCTATGTAACCTGATAACTGCTCAATTTGAGCTTGTACCTCTAGAGCTTGTATCCTCGGCTGTTGTTGTGTGTATATTTTTTTTTCTCGGCCGATTTCGTGCCTCGGCCCCATATTTCATTGTCCGTTATTCCATATTAGGTGCCCCCGAGCCGAATCCTTCAAGTAATTGAAGATATCGGCTCTCTAGTTATCCGATTCCGGGAAGCTCGTACTTGACCATCGGGCTGGGTTTTGCTATCAATCTCTCGCTAGCTCATCGGTGATGTAAACCCATACCCTAGCTTTAATTGCTAGAATCCATGGTGATTGAGGATAATTTTGGCCGATTGCTTTGGAATTGGCCTCCATGTTGATTGCATTGCTCAATGAAGGTTTACAACTTATCCGTGCTCCTCTACGGGACTACGGGAGGGAGTCTCCCAAATACGACTACGTGACATGCTTGAGGTGAGATCCTCGCTTTTTATTTTTTGGGGCCGATCGCAGGGATCGGCCTTGCCACGCACGTCGATGGATATTGCTCTTGCTACTCGGTCAGGCCGGTGGATAAGACCAGCCTCACCCCGTTTTTTGTCACCTCGATGCGATCACGGCCGTCCAAAACTGATTCCAGAGAGCGGCTCTTGGTCTCCCGAGTCCCAAATATTCATGCCAGCTATTGAGACCTCGATCGAGTCGTCTGCATGGACGACCTCCACTTCATCTCCATCCCATTGTATCAGGCACTGGTGCATTGTAGATGGGATGCGGCGATTGGCGTGAATCCAATCCCTCCCTAGCAGGACAACGTAGGTGCTTTTGCTGTCGACGATGAAGAACGATGTAGGGATGGTCTTTCGGCCTACGGTTAAATCCACGTTCAAAACGCCTTGCGTCTCTGATGCTTGGCCGTTGAAGTCGCTTAGTGTGATGTTGGTTTTGATCAGATCTGCGTTAGAGCGTCCCAAACGCCGTAACATGGAGTATGGCATTATGTTGACTGCCGCTCCCGTGTCAACCAGCATCTTGCCGACGGGCTGTCCATTGATATAACCTTTTAGGTATAGGGCCTTCAAGTGTTTGTAGCCCTTTTCTCGGGGCTTTCAAAGATAACTGGCCGTGGACCGCAATCAAACTGTGCTATCGGCACTTCTTCAGTTTCTGGAGCTCGAAACTCCGAGGGAAGTATGAACACCATGTTTGTGCCAGCCGATGCACTCGCATCGGCTTTTGCCTGCTTGGGGCGCCATTCTTTCTTCTGTGGACGATTCTCCTCGTCCAAAGTTTGCTGAATTTTCACGGCCAGATCGGGCCGCACTTTCCTCAACGTGTGCAGGTATTGCGCCTCGGCTTGCTCCAAGCCACGTAGACGCTGAACCCTATGCTTCTGGGAGTGGCTGAGTCCATCGGGACACCACCTTGGCCGGTGGTATCTATCCTCATGCTCTTCTTCATCTTCTGATTCCTCAAAGTCTTCATCTTGAGATGACTCAGCTCGTTTGTTCTGTCGTGGGAGAGGCCCTAGACGCTTGAAAACTGAAACTTCTCCTACGTTCTTCTTCTGTCGTCTACACTCTGGGCAATTGTCGATTGTAGGCAATCGGCTCATTCCTGCATCCCAGCAATGCTTGAAGAAAGGACAGTCCCAGTGTCTATCCATGTCTTCCTGCTCCCTTGACCTCCCCTTAGCGCGGCGCTCATATCCTTCGTCGTCTCTATCATACCGACGATACCTTCCATTGTCCACGTCAGACCGACTATATCTTTCGTCTTCTCTGTCGTACTGCCGACGATGGTCATACTGACGCTCATACTTGTTAAGGAGATGTGCGGAAAATGGTCGTTGATATCGCACGCTTCTCACTTGTTCCTCGGTGAGGTACCGTTTGTCATCATGTCGGGGCCGATCGCGTGGGTCGGCCTCCTCCTTTTCCTTGCCACGGGCATGGCTGCTTTCCTCTTTATCCTTGCCATGGTGGCGTACAGGCCCTACCATGTGAACATCAAATGAGAAACGTGACGGATGCCTCGTGGAGTGATTGAGTTCCACCATGTTGACGCTAGGGAACGGATGTGTGTCCACTTTCATGGTAAACTGCCCAAAGATCAATCGGCCTTGTTCTATCGCCATTTGGATCTGCCGACGAAACTCTTTGCAGTCATTGGTGGTATGGGTGGACGAGTGATGCCACTTGCAGTATGGTCTCCCGTTCATTTCTTGCGCCGTAGGGATTTTATGGCCTTCGGGTAACTTCAGCTGTTTTTCCTTCAGCAATAAATCAAATATCTGCTCAGCCTTGGTCACGTCGAAGTCAAACCCTTTTGCAGGCCCTTGTGGTTTTACCCATTTGCAGGACACGGGAGCTGCCCCCCGAGCCCATTCAGCTACGGCTACTTCCAGGTCTTCTGCAGAATCTTCAGCTTCTTCTGTCTCGACCAGGCCTACCGGACGCTTGAACTTGTCCTGGTACAATTCAGGGTGACGCCGTTCATACGATGTTAGTTTCTGGACCATGTGCGCCAATGAACTGTACTCTACTTGGAAAGTCAGATCCTTGATCGGCGTTGCGAGGCCCAATGCTGCCAGATCGACTGCTTCTTTCTCAGTTAAACGAACCGAATAACATCGGTTTCTGACAGCCCTGAAACGCTGAATGTATTCCGACACCGTTTCTCCCCGCTTCTGCCGCACCTGCGTTAGATCGGCAATACCAGCCTCGGCAGCTTCTGAGTGATATTGAACATGAAACTGTTCTTCCAGCTGCTTCCATGTCCGGACTGAGTTTGGTGGCAATGAGGTGTACCACCCAAAGGCTGGTCCCGTGAGAGATTGTGCAAAAAACCTTACACGTAACGGGTCCGATGCTGAAATCATGCCCAACTGTGCCAAATATCGGCTCACGTGTTCTATTGAGCTAGACCCTTCTGATCCATTGAACTTTGAGAATTCAGGGAGCCGATACTTTGGTGGCAACGGGATCAAATCATACTCGTCGGGGTACAGCTTGGAATAGCCGATTGTTTTCCTCTTCGGCAGGATGCCGAACTGGTCTCTCAAGATGGTGCTGATTTGTTCCATGGTATGAGGTGCAGGGACCGAGCTCTCATGACTCGTTCCTGTGGCATATTTAGCTAGCCATGCCTGTTTATCGGCGTATGCTCCAAGAATCCCTGATGGTGCACCCTGGTTCGTGCGCGCCAAGGTATTGTAGTCCGGCACGTATGTGCACACGTATCCATGTGGGATCTCTTTAGGCGGCTCATACAGGAATTGACAATCGCCAGGATCGCCTCCCACCTTGTAGACGACGTACGCCGGCGAACCCTGCAGTTCTGGAGCTGCAAGTGCGAATGGCAGCGGCGGTCTAGTCTGGAACGGCAGTTCTCCCTGGTGTGTACCTAGGGTAGGTCCTGACGGAGAGTACTGATGCTTCATGATTTCCTGCACCACACGGACCGCAACGCGCTCGAAAGCGTTCACCAAGCTCTCAGAATGACGGTGTAGAGAATGAGCCACCATGTAATTAATTTCCTGGCGCAGAGCTCTGGTGCGTTCCTCTGAAGGGGTAGACAGATCTACTTCATCAAGAACACCTTCGGGGGAGAACCCTTTCCACCTGATGCCATGTGAACGGGTCTTCATGAAGGAGCCGATGAGATCGGCTTCCAAGATGGCTTTAATCTCATCATATTTCTTCTTGTGCTCCTCAGGCAGATCGGCGTATGTGACTGGTTCGCCCACCACCTCATCCGCAGATTCAGACATGGTTGCTGCAGATGTCGACGTAGTTGCTGTAGAGTGTCCCACCGGGCGTGCCAGAATGTGTTGCCTACCAAAACCCACCGGCGAGCAGCGACGGGCAACACCGTAGAGCCGGGAGGCTCCCAGGACTGCTGGTGGATCCTGGTCCCTCGGGCGACGGCCCGCAATGCCTCTGGCGCACGTCCTGGCGGTTGCGAGGGCGTGCCACCTGACCTATACCTGGTCAGGAAGGTGATGGATTGCTTCGTCTAGTTTCCTGCATGGCAAACACGTAAACATTAAATACGAGCCCCGATCGGCTCTTAAGTTGTTCTGTGGATCGGCTCAAGGAGCCGATTGCCCCATGGTCCATGTTGCATTTACGATGACATGGGGATCCTGCTTTATCAATACCAAGCTAAACCAATCTACGGCAGTCTAGGGTTTTCACCGCATAACCGGAACATCCTACACGTGATTGAGCCTAGCAGATACGTAAGATGATGGAAAACCAGCCCTAAAGAGGCCTAAAAACCAACATGAAGTTGATCCCCGGAACAATCCCTCTAGGGCTTAATAAACCACACCTTACACACTACCGGATCGTTCAACCCGTTTGCAAGGCCTAACCATGCAGATATCAAACTAATCCTTGTAGAACAAGGAAGGACTATAACAGATCGGATCTACTAAACAAAGATTAAGCAAGATGCTGCCCTTACACCCAAGATAGGTGTAAGGGCAGCTAGATATTGAGGGGCAGCGTAGCTAAGCAAGCGTATCATAAAAACACCGACGTAAGCCCCAAAACATCTACGATAAGGGTGTTGCTCGCCATCAAAAAGGCTTCAGCACGAGCAACACCAACGACGAATAAACTGATACTGCCTAGATCGCAAGATGCGATCTAGGCAGCATGTTGCTTACCCGGGAGAAACCCTCAAAACAAGGGGTGGCGATGCGCCTAGATTGGTTTGTTGTGAACGTGATCGTCCTCCTTTCTCAATAACCCTAGATACATATTTATAGTCCGTAGACTTTCTATCTTGGGTATAAACCCAGCTGTGTACGACTAAACTTTATCTCTTAATTCTAAATCTACCATAATATACAAATACACGGGCAGTCTAGCCCAAATTCACGCACGAGGCCGGTTCAGAGACACTTCGTATGCATGTCCTCTAAACCCTTCTTCGATCACGGACCATCTCCCGCTCTGGCTAAATTCTGGTGATAACAATTGCTTAGTGATGCCAGGTGGTAAGTCCAAGGAACACAGAAAAAAAGTGGACATGGAGGACAAAGCTGAATCTACCAATTGTAGCCTAGCTCCTTGTGATAAAAAACTAGAGACTGAAGTCAATCTTCTTTCCAAACGAGTTACAATAGGAGCAAGATCATTTAATTTTGGCTTTGTTGTTCCCAATGGCAATCCTAAATAGGTAAATGGCAGGGATGCTATCTGACAGCCAAAAGCTTCTGCAAGCACTTTCATATCCTCAGCAGGTACATTAATGGGCACCATACTAGACTTGTGATAATTTATCTTCAAACCAGTAGAAAGAGTGAAGTTGTGAAGCACATCTTTCAAAGCCAAAATCTGAGGCAAGTCAGCAGGTGTTATTAACAGAGTATCATCAGCATACTGCACAATTGGGAAGTCTGGATCATTAATCTCTATAGGCAAAGATATTCTCCCCTCTTGGAGCATATTATTAACCACTGTTTGTAATAAATCATAACCAAGCACATATATAATAGGTGACAGTGGATCCCCTTGCCTGACACCCCTCTTGCAGACAAACTGCTTGCCAGGTACTCCATTCAACAAAACAGAAGAAGTACCAGATGCAAGAACATTTTTCACCCATCCAATAGTTTTCTCATCAAAGCCTTTATGCTTCATAACTTGCAAAATCACCTCATGCTCAATTGTATCAAAAGCTTTAGCAAAATCAAGCTTAAGAATAACTATAGGTTTTTTGGAAATATGACACTGGTATAAATACTCAAATGTCCATGCCACACAATCATGAATTGTTCTGGACTTTATGAAGCCATATTGATTTTTATGAATACACTTCAAAATTTTCTGTTGGAACCTGTTGGCCACTAACTTTGTAAGAAATTTGATACAGACATTTGTCAAGGAGATGGGCCTGAAATCATTCACTGTCTCTGGTGACTGCACCTTCGGAACCAAAGTGATGTAAGACCCATTAATATTTTGTAAATTCAAAGATCCCTCATGAAATTCTGCAGCCAGATCAAAAAACTGCTGCTTAACTATGGGCCAACATTTCTTCAAGAAATGACCATTGAAGCCATCTGGCCCAGGTGCCTTATCTGGGGGCATTTGTTTAATTACCAGTTCCATCTCTTCTAGCAAAAAAGGCATAGAGATTTCATCCAAACCAGGAACTTTTTCAATAAGAGCAGCAAGATCAAATTGCATACTAATACCCTCAGACATACCCATCCTTTCCTTATAACTGGACCACAACAAACCAACCATCTCTGCATGATCAGACACCTGCCTACCATCTGCAGCACTCAGCATGGATATAGCATTCCTTCTGTGCCTCTGTGTGGCCATAGCATGGAAAATTTTGGTATTATCTTCCCCAACCTTAACCCATCTGATTGTGCACCTCTTCCTCCAATAATTACACTCAATGATCAACAAATTGTCCAAGTGTAACTTCACTATCTGCCTGAAGTTAAATTCAGTAAGAAACAAGGGTCTCTGCTCTTCCAGGTTATCCATTAGTAAAATGACTTTATTGCAATTATGTATATTAGCTTTTAACCTTGATAAACTTGTATGCCATTTCTTCAGCGCATATCTTAAAGATTTAAATTTATCAGCTAACACTGCAGAACTGTAAGCCTTGCTAGATTTGGCATTCCAAACAACTTTTACACAATCTAAGAACCCTGGCTGATCAGTCCAGTAATTCTCAAACCTGAAAATACTAGCCTTAGGAATGACTGTATCAATATTCACCACACAAGGGATATGATCTGATGCTGTATTTGCTAGTGGAAGCACTACAGTATTAGGATATGTAGAAATCCATTCATTGCTAGTAAAAAACCAATCCAATTGTTCCAGTAGAGGTTGGCTTTGCATGTTTGACCAGGTGTATTTTCTCCCCTTAAGAGGTAACTCAAGCAACCCCAAGTGTCCAATTATCTCATTGAACAAAAACATATCATTTATATCACCCCCTGGTTTATTTCTATTCTCACTTGATCTTATGAAATTAAAATCCCCCAGGAGGAGCCAATTACTCCCAGGAGGAATATGAAGATTATACAACCACTGCACAAATTCATCTCTTAACTCACCCTGACAAGACCCATAAACTGACACTAAATTCCAATTTTCTCCATTATGCACAGAAGTGAAATTAACAATAACTCCATATCTCTGTATTTCAATTAAGTTCCCAGCAAAAATAGCAGAATTCCATAATAGTAGAATACCTCCAGAGGCCCCAACAGAAGGTGAGTACACAAAGCTATCAAATCTTTTGGGGCAACATTTCCTTATTAACTTATGATCAATAACTTCACATTTTGTTTCCTGTATGCAAATGACAGCACATTGACTTTCTTCAATTTTTGACCTAAGAGCTCTTTGGTGTTTATCATAATTTAAACCTCTGACATTCCAACACAGAATTCTCCATTGTCTAGTATGTTGTGCACACATGGAGAACTGATAAAAAGAGAGCAACAAACATGCAGACTACAAGCCTCATGTAATAAGAAGTACAAATATAGCCATACAAGAAGTTCACAATGACAACTGACCCAGTACAGAAGCAATAACCCAACTTCCAAAGGACACAAAATACTGGACAAAAGCCCTCACCAAACCACTGACATAAAAAGGTTAAACACATGAGGCCTCTAATAAAAGATGGGGCAACAAAAGCAGGGTGCCCCTTCCTTGAATTCTTGCTGTGCCTACTTATCATTGGGAAGAGTCTTCTTCTTTTTACCCTTCAGAGGTGCCTTAAGCTTCTCCTCTGTAAGCAATGCTGGCTCAATGCCCAAAGCAATCCCAACATGCTGCATGACATTTAAAGGAGTTTCAGGGGGAGCCTCAGCAGCACTCCCCTCAGCTTCACCTTCATAGGCCTGAGTTTTCTTCTGTGAAGCAACCTCCTTCTTCAAATCCTTCCCTTGAGCTTTGGATTCTTCCTTGACCTTGAGACATTATCACTCATTGACACTGGCTTATGCCCATCTCTTTTAGTGCAGCTACGTGTGCTTCTTCTGTAAGCAGTATCAACTATAGCAACTGACTTAGGTGCTCGACCCTTTCTTTTATTGCCTATCATAGGCACTGAAGAAGCAGAGAAAGGTGTAGCAGGTGTAGCAGGTGATTCCATCTCAACCACATTGTCCATTGTATGACACAAATACATGGTGGTGGCTCTCTTCTTTCTGTGCAAAGGAGGCATCAAGAGCTTGTGCACTGTGGAGAACATGCACTTCTGCATATCAGCCACATTAGGCCAAAGGCAATCAGAGAGCAGCCTTGTCTGTATTGTCCAAACCCTTGGGGATTTGGGTAGGAAAGCAGAAAACATAGGAGGCAAGATGACATCAAGTAACTTCTGGCATTGCATTGAGGGAGGAACCACTGGCCCCAAAACAGTTCTGACCATACCCAGATGAATGACATGATTATACACTGGATGATCAACCTCCATCCCATGCTCAGCCAAGGGTGAAGCCAACCCTGATGGATCTGCCACTAT
>NC_061510.1:120057929-120096835 GCF_022539505.1 Lolium rigidum
TTGCCTACCAAAACACCAGCGAGCAGCGACGGCAACACCGTAGAGCCGGAGGCTCCTGGGAGCTGTCGGTGGATCCTGGGGTCCCTCGGGCGACGGCCCTCAATGCCTCTCGGCGCACGTCCCGGCGGATTGCGAGGCGTGCCACGACCTATACCAGGTCGGGAAGGTGATGGATTGCTTCGTCTAGTTTTCTGCATGGCAAACACGTAAACATTAAATACGAGCCCCGATCGGCTCTTAAGTTGTCGTGGATCGGCTCAAAGAGCGATTGCCCCATGGTTCACGTTGGATTTACAATGACATGGGGATCTCGCTTTATCAACATAAAGTTAAACCAATCTACGACAGTCTAGGGTTTTCACTGCTATGTGGAACATCCTACGCGTAGTTGAGTGATGCGTGTAGTTGACACGTCCGTTGGGAACCCCAAGAGGAAGGTGTGATGCGCACAGCGGCAAGTTTTCCTCGGAAAGAAACCAAGGTTTAATCGAACCAGAGAGGGAGTCAAGAAGCACGTTGAAGGTTGATGGCGGCGGGATGTAGTGCGGCGCAACACCAGAGATTCCGGCGCCAACGTGGAACCTGCACAACACAACCAAAGTACTTTGCCCCAACGAAACAGTGAGGTTGTCAATCTCACCGGCTTGCTGTAACAAAGGATTAGCCGAATTGTGTGGAAGATGATTGTTTGCAGAGAAAGCAGATAAAACAAGTATTGCAACAGATTTGTATTTCGGTATTAAAAGAATGGACCGGGGTCCACAGTTCACTAGAGGTGTCTCTCCCATAAGATAAAAGCATGTTGGGTGAACAAATTACAGTCGGGCAATTGACAAATAGAGAGGGCATAACAATGCACATACATGGCATGATAAGTATAGTGAGATTTAATTGGGCATTACGACAAAGTACATAGACCGCCATCCAACTGCATCTATGCCTAAAAAGTCCACCTTCAGGGTTATCGTCCGAACCCTTCACGGCATTAAGTTGCAAAGCAACAGACAATTGCATTAAGTATGGTGCGTAATGTAATCAACAACTACATCCTCAGGACATAGCGCCAATGTTTTATCCCTAGTGGCAACAAGACAACACAACCTTAGAACTTTACGTCATCTGTCCCAGGTGTCAATGCAGGCATGAACCCACTATCGAGCATAAATACTCCCTCTTGGAGTTAAAAGCAAAAACTTGGCCAGAGCCTCTACTAGTAACGGAGAGCATGCAAGATCATAAACAACACATATGTAATAACTTGATAATTAACATAACATGGTATTCTCTATCCATCGGATCCCGACAAACACAACATAGAGTATTACAGATAGATGATCTTGATCATGTTAGGCAGCTCACAAGATCCAACAATGAAGCACAATGAGGAGAAGACAACCATCTAGCTACTGCTATGGACCCATAGTCCAGGGGTGAACTACTCACTCATCACTCCGGAGACGACCATGGCGGTGTAGAGTCCTCCGGGAGATGAATCCCCTCCGGCAGGGTGCGGAGGAGATCTCCGAAATCCCCCGAGATGGGATCGGCGGCGGCGGCGTCTCTGGAAGGTTTTCCGTATCGTGGTTTTTCGCATCAGGGGTTTCGCGACGGAGGCTTTAAGTAGGCGGAAGGGCAGAGTCGGGGGCTAACGAGGGGCCCACACCATAGGGCGGCGCGGGCCCCCCCTGCCGCGCCGCCATGTGGTGTCGCCACCTCCGTGGCCCCACTTCGTATGCTCTTCGGTCTTCCGGAAGGTTCGTGGCAGAAATAGGCCCCCGGGTCTTCGTTTCGTCCAATTCCGAGAATATTTCGTTACTAGGATTTCTGAAACCAAAAACAGCAGAAAACGAGAACCGGCACTTCGGCATCTTGTTAATAGGTTAGTTCCGGAAAATGCACGAATATGACATAAAGTGTGCATAAAACATGTAGGTATCATCAATAATATGGCATAGAACATAAGAAATTATCGATACGTCGGAGACGTATCAAGCATCCCCAAGCTTAGTTATCGCTCGTCCGAGCAGGTAAAACGATAACAAAGATAATTTACGAAGTGATATGCCATCATAACCTTGATCATACTATTTGTAAACATATGTAGTGGATGCAGCGATCAAAACAATGGTAATGACATGAGTAAACAAGTGAATCATAAAGCAAAGACTTTTCATGAATAGTACTTCAAGACAAGTATTAATAAGTCTTGCATAAGAGTTAACTCATAAAGCAATAAATCAAAGTAAAGGTATTGAAGCAACACAAAGGAAGATTGAGTTTCAGCGGTTGCTTTCAACTTGTAACATGTATATCCCATGGATAATTGTCAACATAGAGTAATATAACAAGTGCAATATGCAAGTATGTAAGAATCAATGCACAGTTAATCACAAGTGTTTGCTTCTTGAGGTGGAGAGAGATAGGTGAACTGACTCAACATAAAAGTAAAAAGAATGGTCCTTCAAAGAGGAAAGCATCGATTGCTATATTTGTGCTAGAGCTTTTATTTTGAAAACATGAAACAATTTTGTCAACGGTAGTAATAAAGCATATGAGTTATGAAAGTTATATCTTACAAGTTGCAAGTCTCATGCATAGTATACTAATAGTGCCCGCACCTTGTCCTAATTAACTTGGACTACCGGATCTTTGCAATGCACATGTTTTAACCAAGTGTCACAATGGGGTACCTCCATGCCGCCTGTACAAAGGTCTAAGGAGAAAGCTCGCATTTTGGATTTCTCGCTTTTGATTATTCTCAACTTAGACATCCATACCGGGACAACATGGACAACGAGATAATGGACTCCTCTTTAATGCATAAGCATGTGGCAACAATTATTACTCTCATATGAGATTGAGGATATATGTCCAAGACTGAAACTTCCACCATGAATCATGGCTTTAGTTAGCGGCCCAATGCTCTTCTCTAACAATATGCATGCTCCAACCATAAAGGTGGTAGATCTCTCTTACTTCAGACAAGACGGACATGCATAGCAACTCACATGATATTCAACAAAGAATAGTTGATGGCGTCCCCTGAAGCATGGTTATCGCACAACAAGCAACTTAATAAGAGATAAAGTGCATAAGTACATATTCAATACCACAATAGTTTTTAAGCTATTTGTCCCATGAGCTATATATTGCAAAGGTGAATGATGGAATTTTAAAGGTAGCACTCAAGCAATTTACTTTGGAATGGCGGATAAATACCATGTAGTAGGTAGGTATGGTGGACACAAATGGCATAGTGGTTGGCTCAAGTATTTTGGATGCATGAGAAGTATTCCCTCTCGATACAAGGTTTAGGCTAGCAAGGTTATTTGAAACAAACACAAGGATGAACGGTGCAGCAAAACTCACATAAAAGACATATTGTAAACATTATAAGACTCCATACCGTCTTCCTTGTTGTTCAAAACTCAATACTAGATATTATCTAGACTCTAGAGAAACTAAATATGCAAACCAAATTAGCAAGCTCTAAGTGTTTCTTCATTAATGGGTGCAAAGTATATGATGCAAGAGCTTAAACATGAGCACAACAATTGCCTAGTATCAAATTATCCAAGACATTTTAGAATTACTACATGTAGTATTTTCCAATTCCAACCATATAACAAATTAACGAAGAAGAAACTTCGCCATGAATACTATGAGTAGAGCCTAAGGACATATTTGTCCATATGCTACAACGGAGCGTGTCTCTCTCCCATAAAGTGAATGCTAGGATCCATTTTATTTAAACAAAACAAAAAACAAAAACAAACCGACGCTCCAAGCAAAGTACATAAGATGTGACGGAATAAAAATATAGTTTCAGGGGAGGAACCTGATAATGTTGTCGATGAAGAAGGGGATGCCCAATGCCTTGGGCATCCCCAAGCTTAGACGCTTGAGTCTTCTTAAAATATGCAGGGGTGAACCACCGGGGCATCCCCAAGCTTAGAGCTTTCACTCTCCTTGATCATATTGCATCATACTCCTCTCTTGATCCTTAAAAACTTCCTCCACACCAAACTCGAAACAACTCATTAGAGGGTTAGTGCATAATAAAAATTCACATGTTCAGAGGTGACACAATCATTCTTAACACTTCTGGACATTTCATAAAGCTACTGGACATTAATGGATCAAAGAAATTCATCCAACATAGCAAAAGAGGCAATGCAAAATAAAAGGCAGAATCTGTCAAAACAGAACAGTCCGTAAAGATGGATTTTATTAGGCCACCAGACTTGCTCAAATGAAAATGCTCAAATTGAATGAAAGTTGCGTACATATCTGAGGATCATGCTCGTAAATTGGCTTAATTTTCTGAGCTTCCTACAGGGAGGTAGACCCAGATTCGTGACAGCAAAGAAATCTGGAACTGCGCGAGTAATCCAAATCTAGTACTTACTTTACTATCAAAGACTTTACTTGGCACAACAAAACTCAAAACTAAGATAAGGAGAGGTTGCTACAGTAGTAAACAACTTCCAAGACACAAATTTAAAACAAAAATACTGGAGTAAAAACATGGGTTGTCTCCCATAAACGCTTTTCTTTAACGCCTTTCAGCTAGGCGCAGAAAGTGTAACTCAAGTAACATCGATAGACGAAGCATCAACATCATAATTTGTTCTAATAATAGAATCATAAGGTAACTTCATTCTCTTTCTAGGGAAGTGTTCCATACCTTTCTTGAGAGGAAATTGATATTTAATATTACCTTCCTTCATATCAATAGTAGCACCAACGGTTCGAAGAAAAGGTCTTCCCAATATAATGGGGCAAGATGCATTGCATTCAATATCCAAGACAACAAAATCAATGGGGACAAGGTTATTGTTAACCATAATATGAACATTATCAATTCTCCCCAAAGGTTTCTTTTTAGCATTATCGATGAGATTAACATCCAAATAACAATTCTTCAATGGTGGCAAGTCAAGCATATCATAGACTTTCTTAGGCATAACAGAAATACTTGCACCAAGATCACATAAAGCATTACAATCAAAATCTTTGACTCTTATTTTAATGATGGGCTCCCAACCATCCTCTAGCTTTCTAGGAATAGAAGTTTCAAGTTTTAGTTTCTCTTCTCTAACTTTTATGAGAGCATTTGTAATATGTTTTGTGAAAGCCAAGTTTATAGCGCTAGCATTAGGACTCTTAGCAAGTTTTTGCAAGAACTTTATAACTTCAGAGATGTGGCAATCATCAAAATCTAAATCATTACAATCTAAAGCAATGGGACTATCATCCCCAAGGTTGGAAAAAATTTCAGCAGTTTTATCACAAGCAGTTTCAGCAGTTTCAGGTAATTTTGCGCGCTTTGCACTAGGAGTAGAAGCATTGCCAACACCAATTATTTTACCATTGATAGTAGGAGGTGCAGCAACATATGAATCATTAGCATTGCTAGTGGTGGTAATAGTCCAAACTTTAGCTACATTTTCCTTTTTAGCTAGTTTTTCATTTTCTTCTCTATCCCACCTAGCACGCAGTTCAGCCATTAATCTTATATTCTCATTAATTCTAACTTGGATGGCATTTGCTGTAGTAACAATTTTATTTTCAATATCCTCATTAGGCATAACTTTCGATTTCAAAAGATCAACATCAGAGGCAAGACTATCAACCTTAGAAGCAAGAATATCAATTTTATTGAGCTTTTCCTCAACAGATTTGTTAAAAACAGTTTGTGTACTAATAAATTCTTTAAGCATGGCCTCAAGTCCAGGGGGTGTATTCCTATTATTGTTGTAAGAATTCCCATAAGAATTAGCATAACCATTACCATTATTATAAGGATATGGCCTATAGTTATTACTAGAATTGTTCCGATAAGCATTGTTGTTGAAATTATTATTTTTAATGAAGTTTACATCAACATGTTCTTCTTGGGCAACCAATGAAGCTAATGGAACATTATTAGGATCAACATTAGTCCTATCATTCGCAAGCATAGACATAATAGCATCAACCTTATCATTCAAGGAAGAGGTTTCTTCAACAGAATTTACCTTCTTACCTTGTGGAGCTCTCTCCGTGTGCCATTCAGAGTAATTAACCATCATATTATCAAGAAGCTTTGTTGCTTCACCAAGAGTGATGGACATAAAGGTACCTCCAGCAGCTGAATCCAATAAATTCCGCGAAGAAAAATTTAGTCCCGCATAGAAGGTTTGGATGATCATCCAAGTAGTCGAGTCCATGGGTTGGGCAATTTTTAACCAGAGATTTCATTCTTTCCCAAGCTTGAGCAACATGTTCATTATCCAATTGTTTAAAATTCATTATGCTACTCCTCAAAGATATAATTTTAGCAGGGGGATAATATCTACCAATAAAAGCATCCTTGCATTTAGTCCAGGAATCAATACTATTCTTAGGCGGAGATAGCAACCAATCTTTAGCTCTTCCTCTTAATGAGAAAGGGAACAATTTTAATTTTATAATGTCACCATCTACATCTTTATATTTTTGCATTTCACATAGTTCAACAAAATTATTGAGATGGGCAACGAGCATTATCGGAACTAACACCGGAAAATTGCTCTCTCATGACAAGATTAAGTAAAGCAAGTTTAATTTCAAAGAATTCTGCTGTAGTAGCAGGTGGAGCAATAGGTGTGCATAGGAAATCATTATTATTTGTGCTAGTGAAGTCACACAACTTAGTATTTTCAGGGTTGGCCATTTTAGCAGTAGTAAATAAAGCAGACTAGATAAAGTAAATGCAAGTAAACTAATTTTTTTGTGTTTTTGATATAGAGTGCAAGACAGTAAATAAAGTAAAGCTAGCAACTAATTTTTTTGTGTTTTGATATAATGCAGCAAACAAAGTAGTAAATAAAATAAAGCAAGACAAAAACAAAGTAAAGAGATTGAGAAGTGGAGACTCCCCTTGCAGCGTGTCTTGATCTCCCCGGCAACGGCGCCAGAAATTAGCTTGATGCGTGTAGTTGACACGTCCGTTGGGAACCCCAAGAGGAAGGTGTGATGCGCACAGCGGCAAGTTTCCCTCAGTAAGAAACCAAGGTTTAATCGAACCAGTAGGAGTCAAGAAGCACGTTGAAGGTTGATGGCGGCGGGATGTAGTGCGGCGCAACACCGGAGATTCCGGCGCCAACGTGGAACCTGCACAACACAACCAAAGTACTTTGCCCCAACGAAACAGTGAGGTTGTCAATCTCACCGGCTTGCTGTAACAAAGGATTAACCGAATTGTGTGGAAGATGATTGTTTGCAGAGAAAACAAGAAAACAAGTATTGCAACAGATTTGTATTTCAAGTATTAAAAGAATGGACCGGGGTCCACAGTTCACTAGAGGTGTCTCTCCCATAAGATAAAAGCATGTTGGGTGAACAAATTACAGTCGGGCAATTGACAAATAGAGAGGGCATAACAATGCACATACATGGCATGATAAGTATAGTGAGATTTAATTGGGCATTACGACAAAGTACATAGACCGCCATCCAACCGCATCTATGCCTAAAAAGTCCACCTTCAGGTTATCGTCCGAACCCCTTCCAGATATTAAGTTGCAAAGCAACGAGACAATTGCATTAAGTATGGTGCGTAATGTAATCAACAACTACATCCTCGGACATAGCGCCAATGTTTTATCCCTAGTGGCAACAAAGACAACACAACCTTAGAACTTTCTCGTCACTGTCCCAGGTGTCAATGCAGGCATGAACCCACTATCGAGCATAAATACTCCCTCTTGGAGTTAAAAGCAAAAACTTGGCCAGAGCCTCTACTAGTAACGGAGAGCATGCAAGATCATAAACAACACATATGTAATAACTTGATAATTAACATAACATGGTATTCTCTATCCATCGGATCCCGACAAACACAACATAGAGTATTACGAGATAGATGATCTTGATCATGTTAGGCAGCTCACAAGATCCAACAATGAAGCACAATGAGGAGAAGACAACCATCTAGCTACTGCTATGGACCCATAGTCCAGGGGTGAACTACTCACTCATCACTCCGGAGGCGACCATGGCGGTGTAGAGTCCTCCGGGAGATGAATCCCCTCTCCGGCAGGGTGCCGGAGGAGATCTCCGAATCCCCCAAGATGGGATCGGCGGCGGCGGCGTCTCCGGAAGGTTTTCCGTATCGTGGTTTTTCGCATCGGGGGTTTCGCGACGGAGGCTTTAAGTAGGCGGAAGGGCGAGTCGGGGGCTAACGAGGGGCCCACACCGTAGGGCGGCGCGGCCCCCTTGGCCGCGCCGCCATGTGGTGTCGCCACCTCGTGGCCCCACTTCGTATGCTCTTCGGTCTTCCGGAAGGTTCGTGGCAAAATAGGCCCCCGGGTCTTCGTTTCGTCCAATTCCGAGAATATTTCGTTACTAGGATTTCGAAACCAAAAACAGCGAAAACGAACGGCACTTCGGCATCATAAACAGAACGGCACTCGGCATCTTGTTAATAGGTTAGTTCCGGAAAATGCACGAATATGACATAAAGTGTGCATAAAACATGTAGGTATCATCAATAATATGGCATAGAACATAAGAAATTATCGATACGTCGGAGACGTATCATTGAGCCTAGCAGATACGGAAGATAATGAAAAACCAGTCCTAAACGAGGCCTAAAAACCAACATGAAGTCGATTCCCGGAACAATCCCTTCTAGGAGCAGCAAAACATACCCTACGCACTACCGGATCTTTCAACCCGTTTGCAAGGCCTAACCATGCAGATATCAAACTAAACCTTATAGAATAAGGAACGACTATAACGGATTGGATCTACTAAACAAAGATTGAGCAAGATGCCGCCCTTACACCCAAGATAGGTGTAAGGACAGCTAGATATTGAGGGGCAGTGTAGCTAAGCAAGCATATCATAAAAAACACCAACGTAAGCCCCAAAACATCTACGATAAGGGTGTTGCTCGCCATCAAAAAGGCTTCAGCACGAGCAACACCAACAACGAATAAACTGATCATGCCTAGATCGCAAGATGCGATCTAGGCAGCATGTTGCTTACCCGGGAGAAACCCTCGAAACAAGGGGTGGCGATGCGCCTAGATTGGTTTGTTGTGAACGTGATCGTCTTCCTTTCTCAATAACCCTAGATACATATTTATAGTCCGTGGACTTTCTAATTTAGGAATAATCCTAACCGTGTACGAGCTAAACTCTATCTCGAAATCTACCATAATATACGAGATACAAAGGGCAACTAGCCCAAACTCACGCACAAGGCCGGTTCGTAGACACTCCATATGCATGTCTTCTAAGCCCATCTTCGATCACGGCCCACCTCCCGCTCTCGGCTAAATTCTCGTGGTAACACATGCCCCCTGGTTTTGGCAATGATAGTTTCAAAACCACTCTGTTTTTTCTTCGTAGGGTCACGTCGTGGCAGAGCAGAACCGTCGCATTATCCTTTCATCATGATGCCTTGCCTTCTCAACTTCTTTGCACGATTTGACAGTTTTGGCACCACATCCTCGGAAATTGCCGCAGCATTAAATCTACACTATATCCCCTTTATTTAACCGCGTCGAGCAGTTCGCTCGTTCATCCCCTTGCTCCGTACTAGCCATCGAAAAGCCCTCCCCTGCTCCATGGACTCCTCCTCCTCGTCTTCTACCTCCTCGGATTTTTCTTCCCTATCCTCCTCTTCTCGCGAGCCGACGCCAGAGTGGGGCTCGCTGGCGGCGCACGATATCCTTGCCCCAACGACATGGGACAAGGAGGACCACGATTCCTCCGTCTGGTTCGAGGACGACAAGTCCTTGACCGACGGGGAAGGCGACCTCCAATTCCTCGTTGACGGGGAGCTGGAGGCGGGGAGCGAGGACGACCGCTTCTCGTGGGACGACTTCACCTCCTCCGACGAAGGGGAGGAAGAGGAGGATGACACCTCCTCCGACGAGCCGCCGGCGAAGCGCTTCCGCGCCGGTCGGATGACGACGACGACGAGGAGGAGGAAGAAGCCCTCGCCGAGGGCTACGGCAGCAGCCGACGAGGAGCTCGCTGGCAGCAGCGCCGACGGCAGCCACGACGGCGACGACGAGGGCAGCGACGGCCCTTAGATAGGGACTACTAGCATAGGACTAGTAGTAGGAATCGGCTCTCCTTTTGTTCTTCCTTCCTTGAGCAATCGGCTCTTCTCTGTAAAAATCCTCTTTATTAATGAAGAAAATGTTTCTATGCCGATTTTGCTTTCATATTAGTTTTGCCGATTGTCACAACAAGTCAACGCGCCAAGAGCCGATGGCATCGCATCGGCCTTTACCATAAAACGCGAGTAAGGCCAAATCGCTTGCCTATTCAAACGGTAACCTCGCAACCCTTATCTGAGAGAGCAAACTCAGATCTCCAAATCGCCGCTCGAACAGATCCAACTCACGGCCACGCGAATTTTAGATCTCAATCGCGCAGATTCAACCCCGCAGCGAATCCAATGGCGGAATTATCCAACGCCAACGCCACGGTTTCTCGCTCGAAGGTAATCCTCAACCGCTCCTGCCGTCCGACCATGGTGTTAGAATTAACAGCCAACATCTGAATTAATATCTCATCCCGTCATTAATTTTAGGTATCGTACATTCGCTGCCGCATCCTTCTCTTCCAAATTCTCTCTGTCTCGGTCCTCGTTCTACCGAGAGTCCTGCCCATTTGATTTCATGTGAGGCCAATAGAATCCCTTTCGTGAACCAGACTTCAGATCTAACTTCTTGGGCCGACTGCTTACGAGCCTGGTGATACGTCTCCGACGTATCGATAATTTCTTATGTTCCATGCCACATTATTGATGATATCTACATGTTTTATACACATTATATGTCATATTTATGCATTTTCCGGAACTAACCTATTGACGAGATGCCGAAGGGCCGCTCTCGTTTTCTCGCTGTTTTTGGTTTCGTAAATCCTAGTAAGGAAATATTCTCGAATCGGACGAAATCAACGCCCAAGCATCTTAGGATCACTCGAAGCTTCCGAACACCCGAGAGAGGCCGTAGGGGGGCCACGAGCCCACCGGATGATAGGCCGGCGCGGCCCAGCCTTGGCCGCGCCGCCCTACCGTGTCACCGCCTCGTCGACCCTCCGACTCCGCCTCTTCGCCTATTTAAAGGTCCCCGACCTAAAACCTCGAGACGGAAAAGCCACGGTACGAGAAACCTTCCGAGCCGCCGCCATCGCGAAGCCAAGATCCGGGGGACATGAGTCTCCGTTCCGGCACGCCGCCGGACGGGGAAGTGCCCCTGAAGGCTTCTCCATCGACACCACCGCCATCTTCATCAACGCTGCTGTCTCCCATGAGGAGGGAGTAGTTCTCCATCGAGGCTAAGGGCCGTACCGGTAGCTATGTGGTTAATCTCTCTCCTATGTGCTTCAATACAATAATCTCATGAGCTGCCCTACATGATTGAGATTCATATGATGATGCTTGTAATCTAGATGTCATTATGCTAGTCAAGTGGATTTTACTTATGTGATCTCCGGAGACTCCTTGTCCCACGTGTGTAAAGGTGACAAGTGTGTGCACCGTGTGGGTCTCTTAGGCTATATTTCACAGAATACTTATTCACCGTTATGAATGGCATAGTGAAGTGCTTATTTATATCTCTTTATGATTGCAATGTGTTTTGTATCACAATATATCTGCGTGCTACTCTAGTGATGTTATTAAAGTAGTTTATTCCTCCCGCACGGTGTAATGGTGACAAGTGTGTGCATCGTGTAGTACTTGGCGTAGGCTATGATTGTGATCTCTTGTAGATTATGATCTCTTGTAGTACATGCTGAAATTTTTGAAGCTACACTTGTTCTATCTTCTTATGCTTGTTACTTTGCTCTTCATGAACTTGTTTATTTACAAGATTCCTTTTCATAGGAAGAATGTTAGGCTTAAATTTGTTTTGAATTTTCTTTTTGATGCTCCCTTTTGTTTCAATTACTATTTCTTGGGAGTGCATCATTAAAACTGCTGAGCCCATCTTAATGGCTATAAAGAAAGAACTTCTTGGGAGATAACCCATGTGTTTATTCTACTACAGCAATTTTGTTTTATATTTGAGTCTTGGAAGTTGTTACTACTGTAGCAACCTCTCCTTATCCTTATTTTATTGCATTGTTGTGCCAAGTAAAGTCTTTGATAGTAAAGTCAATACTAGATTTGGATTACTACGCAGAAACAGATTTCTTGCTGTCACGAATTTCGACCTGCCTCTATGTAGGTAGCTCAGAAAAATCTGCCAATTTACGTGCGTGATCCTCAGATATGTAAGCAACTTTCATTAAATTTGGGCATTTTCATTTGATCAAGTCTCGGTGCCTCAATAAAATTCATCTTTACGGACTATTCCGTTTTGACAGATTCTGCCTTTTATTTCGCATTGCCTCTTTCGCCGTGTTGGATGGATTTCTTTGTTCCATTACCTTCCAAGTAGCTTTGTGCAATGTCCGAAGTGTTAAGAATGATTGTGTCACCTCCGAACATGTGAATTTTTGATTATGCACTAACCCTCTAATGAGTTTGTTTTGAGTTTGGTGTGGAGGAAGTTTTCAAGGGTCAAGAGAGGAGGATGATATACTATGATCAAGAAGAGTGAAGAGTCTAAGCTTGGGGATGCCCCCGTGGATCATCCCCGCATATTTCAAGAAGACTCAAGCATCTAAGCTTGGGGATGCCCAAGGCATCCCCTTCTTCATCGACAACTTATCGAGTTTCTTCTCTTGAAACTATATTTTTATTCTGGTCACATCTTATGTACTTTACTTGGAGTGTCTCGTGTGCTTTTATTTTCGTTTTGTTATTTTCATTCTCTGAATAAATGCTTGTGTGGGAGAGAGACACGCTCCGCTGGTTCATATGAACACATGTGTTCTTAGCTTTTAATGTTCATGGCGAAGGTTGAAACTCGCTTCGTTAATTGTTATATGGTTGGAAACGGGAAATGCTACATGTAGTAATTGATAAAATGTCTTGGATAATTTGATACTTGGCAATTGTTGTGCTCATGTTTAAGCTCTTGCATCATATACTTTGCACCCATTAATGAAGAAATACATAGAGCTTGCTAAAATTTGGTTTGCATAATTGGTCTCTCTAAAGTCTAGATAATTTCTAGTATTGAGTTTGAACAACAAGGAAGACGGTGTAGAGTCTTATAATGTTTACAATATGTCTTTTATGTGAGTTTTGCTGCATCGGTTCATCATTGTGTTTGTTTCAAATAACCTTGCTAGCCTAAACCTTGTATTGAGAGGGAATACTTCTCATGCATCCAAAATCCTTGAGCCAACCACTATGCCATTTGTGTCCACCATACCTACCTACTACATGGTATTTCTCCGCCATTCCAAAGTAAATTGCTTGAGTGCTACCTTTAAATAATTCAAAATTTATCACCTCTCGATTTGTGTCAATGTTTTATAGCTCATGAGGAAGTATGTGGTGTTTATCTTTCATTCTTGTTGGGCAACTTTCACCAATGGACTAGTGGCTTCATCCGCTTATCCAATAATTTTGCATAAAGAGCCGGCAATGGGATTCCCGGTCCCAAATTAATTAACCTAAATAGACACTCCTCCATGGTATGTGATTGTTGGACGGCACCCGAAGGATTCGGTTAGCCATGGCTTGAGAAAGCAAAGGTGGGGAGGAGTGTCATCATAATAAAACTAAAATAAAAAGGCACTCCTTCATGGTATGAGATTGTTGGCAGGCACCCGAGGATTCGGTTAGCCATGGTTTGTGAAAGAAAGGCTGGAAGGGGTGCCACCCAAAAATAAAAATAATTCATGGGAGCCGCTTTTTGAAGGTTTGTCTGGCAAGGGGGTTAGAGTGCCCACTACCATTCGTTGACAACAACAAACACCTCTCAAAATTTTACTTTAATGCTCTCTTTATGTTTTCAAAACCAAAGCTCTAGCACAAATATAGCAATCAATGCTTACCTCTGCGAAGGGCCATTCTTTAACCTTTTATGTTGAGTCAGTTCACCTATCTCTCTCCACCTCAAGAAGCAAACACTTGTGTGAACTGTGCATTGATTCCTACATACTTGCATATTGCACTTGTTATATTACTTTACATTGACAATATCCATGAGATATACATGTTATAAGTTTAAAGCAACCGCTGAAACTCAATCTTCCTTTGTGTTGCTTCAATACCTTTACTCTGATTTATTGCTTTACGAGCTAACTCTTATGCAAGACTTATTGATGCTTGTCTTGAAGTACTATTCATGAAAAGTCTTTGCTTTATGATTCATTTGTTTACTCATGTCATTACCATTGTTTTGATCGCTGCATTCATTACATATGCTTACAATAGTATGATCAAGGTTATGATGGCATGTCACTCCAGTAAATTATCTTTGTTATCGTTTACCTGCTCGGGACGAGCAGAACTAAGCTTGGGGATGCCGATACGTCTCCGACGTATCGATAATTTCTTATGTTCCATGCCACATTATTGATGATATCTACATGTTTTATACACATTATATGTCATATTTATGCGTTTTCCGGAACTAACCTATTGACGAGATGCCGAAGGGTCGGCTCTCGTTTTCTGCCGCTTTTGGTTTCGAAATCCTAGTAAGGAAATATTCTCGGAATCGGACGAAATCAACGCCCAGCATCTTAGGATCACTCGAAGCTTCCAGAACACCCGAGAGAGGCCAGAGGGGGGCCACAGGCCCACCAGATGATAGGCTGGCGCGGCCCAGGCCTTGGCCGCGCCGCCCTACTGTGACACCGTGATACGTATCCGATGTATCGATAATTTCTTATGTTCCATGCCACATTATTGATGATATCTACATGTTTTATGCATACTTTATGTCATTATTATGCGTTTTCCGGAACTAACCTATTGACGAGATGCCGAAGGGCCGCTGTCTGTTTTCTGCTGTTTTGGTTTCAGTAAATCCTAGTAAGGAAATATTCTCGGAATCGGACGAAATCAACGCCCAAGCATCTTAGGATCACTCGAAGCTTCCGAACACCCGAGAGAGGCCGAGGGGGGCCACAGCCCACCGGATGATAGGCCGGCGCGGCCCGGGCCTCGGCCGCGCCGCCCTACCGTGTCACCGCCTCGTCGACCCTCCGACTCCGCCTCTTCGCCTATTTAAAGGTCCCCGACCTAAAACCTCGAGACGGAAAAGCCACGGTACGAGAAACCTTCCAGCAGCCGCCGCCATCGCGAAGCCAAGATCCGGGGGACAGGAGTCTCCGTTCCGGCACGCCGCCGGATGGGGAAGTGCCCCGAAGGCTTCTCCATCGACACCACCGCCATCTTCATCAACGCTGCCGTCTCCCATGAGGAGGGAGTAGTTCTCCATCGAGGCTAAGGGCTGTACCGGTAGCTATGTGGTTAATCTCTCTCCTATGTGCTTCAATACAATAATCTCATGAGCTGCCCTACATGATTGAGATTCATATGATGATGCTTGTAATCTAGATGTCATTATGCTAGTCAAGTGGATTTTACTTATGTGATCTCCGGAGACTCCTTGTCCCACGTGTGTAAAGGTGACAAGTGTGTGCACCGTGTGGGTCTCTTAGGCTATATTTCACGGAATACTTATTCACCGTTATGAATGGCATAGTGAAGTGCTTATTTATATCTCTTTATGATTGCAATGTGTTTTGTATCACAATATATCTGCGTGCTACTCTAGTGATGTTATTAAAATAGTTTATTCCTCCCGCACGGTGTAATGGTGACAAGTGTGTGCATCGTGTAGTACTTGGCGTAGGCTATGATTGTGATCTCTTGTAGATTATGAAGTTAACTATTGCTATGATGGTATTGATGTGATCTATGCCTCCTTTCGTAGTGTGAAGGTGACAAGTAGTGCATGCTATGTTAGTACTTGGTTTGGTTATGTTGATCCGTCATGCACTCTAAGGTTATTTAAACATGAACATTGAATATTGTGGAGCTTGTTAACTCCGGCATTGAGGGTTCGTGTAATCCTACACAGCTTAGTGGTGTTCATCATCCAACAAGAGGGTGTAGAGTCTAGCATCTATTTATTTATTCTGTTATGTGATCAATGTTGAGAGTGTCCACTAGTGAAAGTATGATCCCTAGGCCTTGTTCCTAAATATCGCTATCGCTGCTTGTTTACTCGTTTTACCGCATTTATACTACCCGCAATATTACCACCATCAACCACACGCCAGTCCCGGACAGCAAAGCACTTTTCCAGGCGCCGTTACTACTGCTCATATTCATTCATACCACTTGTATTTCACTATCTCTTCGCCGAACTAGTGCACCTATTAGGTGTGTTGGGGACACAAGAGACTTCTTGCTTTGTGGTTGCAGGGTTGCATGAGAGGGATATCTTTGACCTCCTCCTCCCTGAGTTCGATAAACCTTGGGTGATCCACTTAAGGGAAACTTGCTGCTGTTCTACAAACCTCTGCTCTTGGAGGCCCAACACTGTCTACAAGAATAGAAGCACCCGTAGACATCACCTGGCCTAACCCTCCTGAAGATTGGGTATCATGGTACAGTAGAGTATCCAAGATGCATTATGCCAAATGGGAGACCGCAGGAATAGCCGATGCTCTATCTTTATCACTATCTCCCCTTGAGAAACATGAAAATCTTCTAAAAACCATCGGCTACTTCTGGTCAGATGCTCTGAACTGCTTCATGTTCGGCCACGGCCCCATGACACCAACTCTACTAGATGTGGCCATGATCACTGGTCTGGACATTGCATCCCCAAGCCCCTCTGCTTTTATGCTGCCAAAGGTCCCTTTCACACTCTCTTCCAAAACAGAGTGCACAAACTGGGGTGCTTATCTTCGACGTCACATGAAAAACAAAGGCCCTGTAACAGAGAAAGAACACACGGCCTTCCTGAATTTCTGGTTGGAACACTTCATATTTTGTGGCCCTTCACTTGCTCCAACCAAGAATTACCTTTCCTTGGCCTATGAACTTGCCAAAGGCACCCAGCTTGGCATCGACAAACTATTCCTTGGGGAGGTCTATCGATATCTCCAACTAATGTCTGTCAAACTGTTTTCCCAAAAGACAGTCAAAACAGGAGGTCCCTGGTGGTTTATTCAGTTATGGGCTCAGCTGTATTTCTAGAACCATGTCCCGAACTTTCCACCTTTGGTCACTTGCACCTTTCCAGATACTAACGGGAAGCCAATCCGATGCACTAGCTACGGCCAAGCCCTATATAGCCTCCCAGGTAGCAAACTGATCCTCAAGGAAGCATTGGAGTGGTTCAGAATTTTCTACCAAGGCCTGGACAATCCTCTCTTCTTCCCGTATACGGAGTGTGAAAATTTTGAAAATCCAGTCTCCTTCAGGCTAGACAACTTTGCCGATGACGCCAAGCACTGGCAATTGTATTCCATCATGATCCGTCCCTGCTTCCTTCCAGTTGGCATGAGCACCTCTAACAGGATCATCAAACCTGGTTATGAGTCTTATCAGCCGGTCATAGCAGCCCGGCAGTTTGGTCTTGGGCAGGTATCTCCCCATTTCTTCCTCCACGATCTAACAGAGAGCAGAGCTGATTTGCCTGATGTCCTCACCGGTCAGAGATGTTACTCCTTCTTTGATGCTCTAGCCATCCCAGTTCCTCACAACCTCTCTTTTACCTCATCAACTGATGGCTTTGAGACCTGGTGGCCAATGTGGAAGACTCATGCCTTTAGGAGAGCTCTGGGACCGTTGCTGAAACAACTTGATGCCGAGTATGATATCCCTGCAGAACAGGTACCACTACCCACAAATTTTCTTGAAGTGGCTTACAAATGATTTCTTTTCTTTTTACAACCTTGCTCTGTCTTCTTGCAGCAACAAGATGGTCCAGAACCTGTACATGATGACGGCTCCCCCTTCGGATTCCTCCCACCAGCTCCGGTGGTCCTCTTCGCAAAAACCCACCACCCTTGAAAAAGGTTGTGATGCAGAGCCAGCCGATTTCACCAAAATCGGCTTCCAAGCGCAGAGTATCTTCTGGGCCAGCTGCCCCCCGAGCTTCAGTCAAGGCGAGGACAGTAGTGAGGAAAGTAGCTGCCAGGAAGACCTTGAAACGCCAACACCCTGTTCCATCTCAAGAGAGTTTGCATGTAAGCTGATCCATGCCTTGGCTGATTTCATCTATCCTTCTAGACCTCTGCAAAATGCTCGTATTTCCTGTACAGGCCTCTACTGAAGAAAACTCCAGCGAGGATACACGGTCCAGTCGTAGGGAATCGAGCTCGGGCAATTCTGGGAAAACCACCACGCAAAGCCAGCCAGACTCGCCACCGTCGGCTTCCAAGAAAAGGTCAGCCTCCTGAACCTGCCGCTTCCCGAGCTCCCATCAAAGCGAGGGCAGGCGGTCTACGCACGAAAAGCCGATGCATCAAGAGAGCTCGTAAGGAACTGCAAGCCTCTTCATTAAACCAGGAGATTTCGAATGTAATTACCCTCCAAACTCTCCCTGATCCATATTTCATGCTAACCCATTGCTGTTCCCATCGGCTAACCACTTCCTTTGCAGACTGATGACACCTCTAGTGGGGAAGTCGAGGAGGTAACGATGTCATCCGCCACCCTGGACTTAGCAACTTCTACAAGTGTAGCTGACAAGATTGCCAACTTGGCCAAGCCCTCAGCAGAAACACAAGAGCCGATCAACTCATCATCGGCTGTTCCTCTGGTCTTAGGAGAAGTATACTCCCTTCCCTTAGCTTTACCCTTCTCTTTCGCTGTATACTGACATTGTTTCTGTTGCTTGTCAGTGTTATGACCTCTCAAGCTTACTAACGTTCGACCCTGAATCCATCGAACCGGCTACTGCTAAAGTAAGCGAAGAGTCAGGACCTAGCACTACACATGGTCAACTCCAGCATCTCAAGGCCCTGCTCTCCTCCTCCATTGAGACATTGGTTAAAAACCCCGGGGAAGTGAAGAGTATCCTTGAAGACATCCAGTCTCATCTCCCGGTGACGTTGCAGGTGAAACTCTGGCCAGTTGTGACTTTGTCTGCCTACAGGTCAAGGGTGACATTGGCTCGTCAGAGAATCGACCTACGCCACACTCAGCTCCCGTTGAAAGCCGATATTGCAGACAAATGTCAACGGCTTAATGAGAAAAAGGCAGCTTTGGACGCCAAACCGACACCTCCGTCGCATCGCTCGAACTTGAGACCTTGCGAAAGGAGTTGGAGGCCCTTGAAGAGAGGGTCAGGGCAACCAAACAACTCATCCAAGCTAAGGAAGCTCTTATCGCCCACTCCCACGAGGAAGCAGAAGGCCTCAAAGCTAAACTGAAAACTGATCTGGCCGAAATACGCGCCTTGAACAAGCAGCTGGTGACAGGCAAGGACGAAGATGATGATGCCGAGATCGCCGAGGTGGATCGTGTTCGTGTTGACGCCCTCCATGCCCTTGAGGCATTCCTTTAGTAAAGCATCCCTATGTAACCTGATAACTGCTCAATTTGAGCTTGTACCTCTAGAGCTTGTATCCTGCTGTTGTGTGTATATTTTTTTTTACTGGCCGATTTCGTGCCTCGGCCCCATATTTCATTGTCCGTTATTCCATATTAGGTGCCCCCCGAGCCGAATCCTTCAAGTAATTGAAGATATCGGCTCTCTAGTTATCTGATTCCAGGAACTGTACTTGACCATCGGCTGGGTTTTGCTATCAATCTCTGCTAGCTCATCAGCTGATGTAAACCCATACCCTAGCTTTAATTGCTAGAATCCATGGTGATTGAGGATAATTTTGGCCGATTGCTGGAATTGGCCTCCATGTTGATTGCATTGCTCAATGAAGGTTTACAACTTATCTGTGCTCCTCTACAGGACTACAGGAGGGAGTCTCCCAAATACGACTACGTGACATGCTTGAGGTGAGATCCTCGCTTTTTATTTTTTGGGGCCGATCGCAGGGATCGGCCTTGCCACGCACGTCGATGGATATTGCTCTTGCTACTCGGTCAGGCCGGTGGATAAGACCAGCCTCACCCCGTTTTTTGTCACCTCGATGCGATCACAGCCGTCCAAACTGATTCCAGAGAGCGGCTCTTGGTCTCCCGAGTCCCAAATATTCATGCCAGCTATTGAGACCTCGATCGAGTCGTCTGCATGGACGACCTCCACTTCATCTCCATCCCATTGTATCAGGCACTGGTGCATTGTAGATGGGATGCAGCAGTTGGCGTGAATCCAATCCCTCCCTAGCAGGACAACGTAGGTGCTTTTGCTGTCGACGATGAAGAACGATGTAGGGATGGTCTTTCGGCCTACGGTTAAATCCACGTTCAAAACGCCTTGCGTCTCTGATGCTTGGCCGTTGAAGTCGCTTAGTGTGATGTTGGTTTTGATCAGATCTGCGTTAGAGCGTCCCAAACGCCGTAACATGGAGTATGGCATTATGTTGATCGCCGCTCCCGTGTCAACCAAGCATCTTGCCGACGGGCTCGTCCATTGATATAACCTTTTAGGTATAGGGCCTTCAAGTGTTTGTAGCCCTTTTCTCGGGGCTTTCAAAGATAACTGGCCGTGGACCGCAATCAAACTGTGCTATCGGCACTTCTTCGCTTCGGAGCTCGAAACTCCGAGGGAAGTATGAACACCATGTTTGTGCCAGCCGATGCACTCGCATCGGCTTTTGCCTGCTTGGGGCGCCATTCTTTCTTCCGTGGACGATTCTCCTCGTCCAAAGTTTGCTGAATTTTCACGGCCAGATCGGGCCGCACTTTCCTCAACGTGTGCGGGTATTGCGCCTCGGCTTGCTCCAAGCCACGTAGACGCTGAACCCTATGCTTCGGGAGTGGCCGAGTCCATCGGGACACCACCTTGGCCGGTGGTATCTATCCTCATGCTCTTCTTCATCTTCCGATTCCTCAAAGTCTTCATCTTGAGATGACTCAGCTCGTTTGTTCTGTCGTGGGAGAGGCCCTAGACGCTTGAAAACTGAAACTTCTCCTACGTTCTTCTTCTGTCGTCTACACTCTGGGCAATTGTCGATTGTAGGCAATCGGCTCATTCCTGCATCCCAGCAATGTTTGAAGAAAGGACAATCCCAGTGTCTATCCATGTCTTCCTGCTCCCTTGACCTCCCCTTAGCGCGGCGCTCATACCCTTCGTCGTCTCTATCATACCGACGATACCTTCCTTTGTCCACGTCAGACCGACTATAACTGTCGTCTCCTCAGTCGTACTGCTGACATCGGTCATACTAACGTTCATATTTGTTAAGCAAATGTGCTGAAAACGGTCGTTGATATCGCACGCTTCTTACTTGTTCCTCTGTGAGGTACCGTCTGTCATCATAGCGGGGCCGATCGCGTGGGTCGGCCTCCTCCTTTTCTTTGCCACGGGCATGACTGCTTTCCTCTTTATCCTTGCCATGGTGGCGTACAGGCCCTACCATGTTAATATCAAATGAGAAACGTGACGGATGCCCCGTGGGGTGATTGAGTTCCACCATGTTGACGCCAGGGAACAGATGTGTGTCCACTTTCATGGTAAACTGCCCAAAGATCAATCGGCCTTGTTCTATCGCCGTTTGGATCTGCCGACGAAACTCTTTGCAGTCATTGGTGGTATGGGTGGACGAGTGATGCCACTTGCAGTACGGTCTCCCGTTCATTTCTTGCGCCGTAGGGATTTTATGGCCTTCGGGTAACTTCAGCTGTTTTTCCTTTAGCAATAAATCAAATATCTGCTCAGTCTTGGTCACATCGAAGTCAAACCCTTTTGCAGGCCCTTGTGGTTTTACCCATTTGCAGGACACGGGAGCTGCCCCCCGAGCCCATTCAGCCACGGCTACCTCCAGGTCTTCTGCAGAATCTTCAGCTTCTTCTGTCTCGACCAGGGCTATCGGACGCTTGAACTTGTCCTGGTACAATTCAGGGTGACGCCGTTCATACGATGTTAGTTTCTGGACCATGTGCGCCAATGAACTGTACTCTACTTGGAAAGTCAGATCCTTGATCGGCGTTGCGAGGCCCAATGCTGCCAGATCGACTGCTTCTTTCTCAGTTAAACGAACCGAATAACATCGGTTTCTGACAGCCCCGAAACGCTCGAATGTATTCCGACACCGTTTCTCCCCGCTTCTGCCGTACCTACGTTAGATCGGCAATACCAGCCTCGGCAGCTTCTGAGTGATATTGAACATGAAACTGTTCTTCCAGCTGCTTCCATGTCCGGACTGAGTTTGGTGGCAATGAGGTATACCACCCAAAGACTGGTCCCGTGAGAGATTGTGCAAAAAACCTTACACGTAACGGGTCCGATGCTGAAATCATGCCCAACTGCGCCAAATATCGGCTCACGTGTTCTATTGAGCTAGACCCTTCTGATCCATTGAACTTTGAGAATTCAGGGAGCCGATACTTTGGTGGCAGCGGGATCAAATCATACTCGTCGGGGTACGGCTTGGAATAGCCGATTGTTTTCCTCTTCGGCAGGATGCCGAACTGATCCCTCAAGATGGTGCTGATCTGTTCCATGGTATGAACTGCAGGGACCGAGCTCTCATGACTCGTTCCTGTGGCATATTTAGCTAGCCATGGCTGTTTATCGGCGTCTGCTCCAAGAATCCCTGATGGTGCACTCTGGTTCGTGCGCGCCAAGGTATTGCAGTCTGGCACGTATGTGCACACGTATCCATGTGGGATCTCTTTAGGCGGCTCATATAGGAATTGGCAATCGCCAGGATCGCCTCCCACCTTGTAGACGACGTACGCCGGCGAACCCTGCAGTTCTGGAGCTGCAAGCGCGAATGGCAGCGGCGGTCTGGTCTGGAACGACAGTTCTCCCTGGTGTGTCCCTAGGGTAGGTCCTGACGGAGAGTACTGATACTTCATGATTTCCTGCACCACACGAACCGCAACGCGCTCGAAAGCGTTCACCAAGCTCTCAGAATGACGGTGTAGAGAATGAGCCACCATGTAATTAATTTCCTGGCGCAGAGCTCTGGTGCGTTCCTCTGAAGGGGTAGACAGATCCACTTCATCAAGAACACCTTCGGGAGAGAACCCTTTCCACCTGATGCCATGTGAACGGGTCTTCATGAAGGAGCCGATGAGATCGGCTTCCAAGATGGCTTTAATCTCATCATATTTCTTCTTGTGCTCCTCCGGCAGATCGGCGTATGTGACTGGTTCGCCCACCACCTCATCCGCAGATTTAGACATGGTTGCTGCAGATGTCGACGTAGTTGCTGTAGAGTGTCCCACCGGGCGTGCCAGAATGTGTTGCCTACCAAAACCCACCGGCGAGCAGCGATGGGCAACACCGTAGAGCCGGGAGGCTCCCAGGACTGCTGGTGGATCCTGGTCCCTCGGGCGACGGCCCGCAATGCCTCTGGCGCACGTCCTGGCGGTTGCGAGGGCGTGCCACCTGACCTATACCTGGTCAGGAAGGTGATGGATTGCTTCGTCTAGTTTCCTGCATGGCAAACACGTAAACATTAAATACGAGCCCCGATCGGCTCTTAAGTTGTTCCGTGGATCGGCTCAAAGAGCCGATTGCCCCATGGTTCACGTTGGATTTACAATGACATGGGGATCATGCTTTATCAACATAAAGTTAAACCAATCTACGACAGTCTAGGGTTTTCACCGCATAACCGGAACATCCTACGCGTAGTTGAGCCTAGCAGATACGAAAGATAATGAAAAAACAGTCCTAAACGAGGCCTAAAAACCAACATGAAGTCGATTCCCGGAACAATCCCTTCTAGGAGCAGCAAAACATACCCTACGCACTACCGGATCGTTCAACCCGTTTGCAAGGCCTAACCATGCAGATATCAAACTAAACCTTATAGAATAAGGAACGACTATAACAGATTGGATCTACTAAACAAAGATTAAGCAAGATGCCGCCCTTACACCCAAGATAGGTGTAAGGACAGCTAGATATTGAGGGACAGCGTAGCTAAGCAAGCATATCATAAAAAACACCGACGTAAGCCCCAAAACATCTACGATAAGGGTGTTGCTCGCCATCAAAAAGGCTTCAGCACGAGCAACACCAACAACGAATAAACTGATACTGCCTAGATCGCAAGATGCGATCTAGGCAGCATGTTGCTTACCCGGGAGAAACCCTCGAAACAAGGGGTGGCGATGCGCCTAGATTGGTTTGTTGTGAACGTGATCGTCTTCCTTTCTCAATAACCCTAGATACATATTTATAGTCCGTGGACTTTCTAATTTAGGAATAATCCTAACCGTGTACGAGCTAAACTCTATCTCGAAATCTACCATAATATACAGATACAAAGGGCAACTAGCCCAAACTCACGCACAAGGCCGGTTCAGAGACACTCCATATGCATGTCTTCTAAGCCCATCTTCGATCACGGCCCACCTCCTGCTCTGGCTAAATTCTGGTGGTAACACCTTCGTGGCTGTTGGTTTGGCTTTCGTAGCAACCACACTCCTCCAAACGTAGACGTACCTTCTTGCAAAAAAAGGGAACTACGGGAATCATCTCCGTGTCATCGCGTGCTCCACTCTCGGTTACCTCTATCCTATTCTATCTCTTATATTGTGTAGCTATATCGTGCTAGTTGCTTATCTTGTCATATAGGTAAATTCACTTAGTTGCATATCTAGAGAATTTACCTTTGTGTCAAGCCTAAATTGAAAAAGAACTAAATATTGGTTAGCACCTATTCACCCCCCCTCTAGGTGCGGCATACGATCCTTTCACAGGGCTGCTGCCCCGGGCGCCCTCGTGTCGCGGAAGATGCCCGAGATCGCCTCCACGCACCGACAAGAGGCGGGGGTGGATGGCATGGCGCAGACCGAGGGCCTGGCCGCCGCCCACCACCAGCCCTGCCGGAGTGCTGTGGGAAGCCGACGAGAGGAGGGAGACCGCAGCGCCACCCATCCCAACCGCGCCGGCCGGTCCACCAGGGGACAACCGATGGGAGGAGGGCCGCCGCCGTCGTCGCCCATCCCACGCGCGTCTGCTCCGCCATGCATCGAGGAGGTGGGATCCGGCCGCCGTTCTCCACGCAGCGACGAGGAAGGGCCCCCGCCGCCGCCACGCCCCGAGGGACTTTGCCCCGGTGCCCCCAGTTTTCCATTGTAGGAGCACTGCAAGTTAATTTGCTTACTTTTGCCCGTAATTTTTTTTTTTGTTTACTTCCTTTGATATTGACGCCAAGTGAAAACTGCACATCAAGAGTGATGCTGGTTTCAACACCCTAGAACATAAAAGACAAAATATCTTGACAAACCTTATGGAACAATCTTGTGGACTTTGTTCCTGCAAATTAAATTGCCATGGAGTTGTCTTGCTCAGGTAAACAACATAGAGCTATGCCGTGCTATGTGCTTCTGTTACTCCTAAAAATGCATACCATCTGAACCTTTTCCCCCTCCAGGGGCATGTTACGCAAAGGCACAAAGCTGCACACAGGGTGTGCTCTTACAGCCATTTAACTACACTAGATAGAAGCTGCACACTGGGTGTGCTATTTGTGAGACATAATGTATCCACTTTCTACTATTTGTAAGACATAATGTATCCACTTTCTACTATTTGTAAGACATAATGTATCTACTTTCTACTATTTGTAAGCATAATTGTCCACTTTCTGCTATTTGTGTTATTTTCATTCATATTACATATATTATATTGTTCAAAGTCAAAAATACTCTCAATTCCACACATGTGACATCCAAACAGGATTTGGTATTCCATTGAAATCTGAATTCTGTAGCTGAATACCACGCGCATCCAAACACTCTTTGTGGTATTCCATTGAATTGGTTGATTTGGTTTTCCATTGCCAATTCAATTCAGAGCTCAATTCATTGCAACCAAACACAGCATAAGTTCCTTTCATATCAGTTCGAACAATTACCGGGTTAGTATTCAAACCATTTACCAAAACAGAATCACAAAAGTGGCTGTAGTTTAGTGGTGAGAATTCCACGTTGTGGCCGTGGAGACCTGGGCTCGAATCCCAGCAGCCACATTTTCATATTTTTTTTTCTTTTTTGGAAAAAAATCTTGAGCATATTCTCGAGGGAAGTCACATCTCAACAATCTGGGACCAAAAATGACCCGTAAACTGATGTGCTGAACTTCTCAGCACATCTTCTTCTTTTTTTCGTTTTCGACAATAAATCTTGAGCGTATTCTTGAGCGCTCGATAATTTGGGACCAAAAATGCCCAGTTGGCCAGTTGTAACCCAGACTACGATTTGTTGAACTTCTTAGCTTTTTTCATTCTCGAAAATAAATCTTGACGACAGACACATTCCGTATTCTTGAGCACAGCCACATCTCAATAATTTGGGACCAAAAATTCCCACACTTTTTCATTTTCGAAAATAAATCTTGAGCACAGCCACATCATGATAATTTGGGACCGAAAATGCCCGGTTGGCTAGTTGTAACCCGTAGACTACGATTTGCTAAACTTCTTATCTTTTTTCATTCTCGAAAATAAATCTTGAGCATATTCTTGAGCACGGACACATTTCATATTCTTGAGCACAGCCACATCTCGATAATTTGGGACCAAAAATGGACACATCTCATATTCTTGAGCACAGCCACATCTCAATAATTTGGGACCAAAAATGCCCGGTTGGGCAGTTGTAACCTGTAGAGTACGATTTGCTAAACTTATGCAGCAGGTTACCTGCTTTCAACAGAAACGACATGACCTATATGGTAATCCATAATAAGAGGTAAAATTCTTTCTCCTATGCCAAGTTGTTGTGAAATATAAGCATGCAAGAAGTTACGGAGCTCCTTGGCAAATACTAAACACTCATGCACAGACACATCTCGACTATTTGGGACCAAATATGCCCGGTTCGCCAGTTGTAACATGTAGACTACGATTTGCATAAACTTATGCAGAAACGACAGGACTTATATGGCAATCCATCATAAGAGGTACGAAAATTTCTCCTATGCCAAGTTGTTGTGAAATATAAGCAGACAATAAATTACGGAGCTCCTTGGCAAATACTAAACACAAGATATCGGTTTATAATAAAATAGTAATTGGATGCTTAAAAGCTTTTTTTTAGATCGGATGCTTAAAATCCTATGAGCTGTGTTTTGCTCATTGCTAATAAACTCGTTTTAGCGATTATTACTGTCATATTTACAAAATATTTTGTTCAAGTAAATGAATATATAAAACTAATTGGAAATCCATGTCCATGATAATCCAGTTGGACGTGCATGACATTAGAACAATGAAGTGCACTAACAAAGCAGCTATAAATGAAAATATGTGAATTGTTACCAGATCTTACTCAAACCAAAAAAAAAGCATGCCACATACCCATGTGAAGTGCTGAAAGGCAAATAGCCAGGACACCAGTTGTCTTAAGCTGGAGCCTGGAGGATCAATTGTGGTATAAACTATAAACACCAACAGGTAATCAGTCAAGTGATCTGAGTTACCAGTACCTTGACACGCTTACAGCTCCCTAGCCCCTACTTCTCCCTACATCATCACCCGTATCACATCCCTTGTAGAAGAGCATCAAGAGGCCTACCATCAGAACCAGATCAATAGAAGATAAAATCGGAACAGTCTTGAAAATTCATAGTGGCATAACATTTATGTACTGCTGGAAGAACCACAGAATCAGCTGGACTTCAGTCAGTGCAATGAATTAGGAGCACAGGAAGTTACATTTGCGAGCGACCGTTGCAATTTCGAGGTGATGAATACAAGTAAAAGACCAGACTAAACTTTGAACTAAATCAATAAAGAATATTTATGCATGCCAATTAGACAGATCATTAAGTTTTTTCCTGGTCTGATATATATGAAGTGCCTCTACCTATCGTCCCTTTGAAGCTGATTCAGTTGGACTAATGTAGCATGTGGCAATCATAGGGCTAATCTGGTAGCTTAGGTTAGGTATGCAGATGAAGTCACGGTTCTGCAGAATAACTGTGTTCGATCTTGGATCTCTTGTACTGTCAAGTTCATGTCATGTTTTTAATTTACACCAAAACAATTAGACAATTCCCTCTTCCCCAGTGCTTCAGATTGCCCATTCCGCTTCTTGATATATTAGCCTTAATCATATCAGTTCCAGAGTTTGTGCTATCCAATTCAGCATAGTAATTAATTTACTTCCTTTGATCCTAAGTCCTGACACAAAGTGAAACTACAACAGGAAAACTATATACCAAATTGAGATTTCAACTTTTCAGTGCATAAACGCCAAAATATGATAACAAACTTGCTGAACAGCAATTTGCATCTATGCTGCAAATTAATTTGCCATTGAGTTGAACTGATCCTGACATCCTGTAGGCAGACATCATAATAAAATATGCAGCATGTTACCTGATTTCAACAGGAATGACAGCTCCTATATGGCAGTCCATGAGAGGTAAATTCTTTCTCCTATAACAAGTTGTTGCGGCATATAAGCAGGCATGAAATTATGGAGCTCCATGGCAAACAGTAAACACGAGATATCAGATTATAAGAAAATAGTTTTTTTCTTAAAACTATATTAGGTGTTTTTTGTTCATTGATAATACACTCATTTTAGTGATTACTGGCAGACTTAGTGATTACTATTTTGTCATAGTAATCCAGTTGGACGTGCATGACATCAAAACCATGAGGTACACTTACTTAGCTGCTAGATATGAAAAGAAGTAAAATAATCACCAGACCTTACTAAATACTAACCATTAAAGCTTACCGCACACCCACTGTAAGTGCTGAAGTGGAAACAGCCATGATACTAGCTGTCTTAGCTGGAGGCTTAATTGCGTTATAAACTATAAACACCAATAGATAATCAGCCAAGTGATCTGAGGACCAGTACTTGAAACTCTTAAAGCTTCCTAGTCCCTACATCTCTCTGTGTCATGCATACCTCATCCCTGGTAGCAGTATCAAGAGGCCTCCCATCAGAGGCAGATCAATAGAAGAGTAAAATCTGAACAATATCCATAATCCACGACAGTATACAAATTCTTGTACTGCTAATGCCAACCATGCCTGGAAGAAACACAGGATCAACTAGACTTTAGTCAGCGCAAGTTAGGAGCACTAGAAGTTACTTTTCTGAAGGTGCGTTGGAATTTAGAGGTGACGAGATAAAAATAAAATATCAGAATAACTAGACTATGAACGAAACCACTAAGGAGTATGGACAGATGACACATGCCAATTATAGAGCTCATCATGTTTAATATGGTCTGATGTATATGAATTGCATCTACATATTATTGCTTTGAAGCTGATTCAATTAGACTAATGTAGCACACAGCAATAAAGAAAGATAAGCTAATCTGGTAGCTCAGGTATGGTATGCCGATCAAGTCACTAATTCTGCAGAATAAGTGCACTTTATTCTGAACCTCGTGGTATGGTCAATTTCATGTGATGTTTTCAATTTACAGCATCCACGCTTCCACATGCTTCTGACTGCGCATTCCATGTTGTGCTATATTAGCCCAGAATCATATCAGTTCCAAAATTTGTGCAACCCAGTTCAGCACCCTTAGTTAATCTAGTTCATTTGATATTGACGTAAAGTGAGAACAACAGCAGGAAAATTACACAAACGAGAAGATATGATGAAAAACTTGATGGCACAACCTTGTGAACCGTATTGATGCAAATTAACTTGCCATGGAGTTGTCTTGCTCAGGCAGACAATATAAAGTTATGGGGCGTGGTATAAGTGCTTCTGTTATTCCTAGAAAAAACAAACCATCTGAACTTTATTTTCCCTCCAGAGGCATATTACACAAAGGCACAGATCTGCACGCAGGACATGCTCTTACAGCCATTTAACTACACTAGATTGGAAAGCAGTAAGTTTCTTTCATTTCAGTTTGAAACAATTATTAAAGTTCGTACATAATCTGTAGCATAACAAAAGTGGCTGTAGTTTAGTGGTGAGAATTCCACGTTGTGGCCGTGGAGACCTGGGCTCGAATCCCAGCAGCCACATCTATCTTTCTTTTTTTCATTCTCGAAAAGAAAAAAGAAAAATCTCATGCAGACACATCTTGACAATTTGGGACCAAAAATGCACGGTTAGCCACTTGTAACTTGTATACTAAAAAAATCTCAAGCAGACACATCTTCACAATTTGGCACCAAAAATGCCCGGTTAGCCACTTGTAACATGTATACTACAGTTTGCTAAACTTATGCAGCAGGTTGCCTGATGCCACTTGTAATATGTAGACTACGGCTTGCTAAACTTATGCACCAGGTTGCCTGATGCCAGTTGTAATATGTAGAATACGGTTTTCTAAACTTATGCAGCAGGTTGCCTGATACCAACAAAAATGACATCACTCATATGATGGCAGTCCATCTGTCTTTTTTTCATTCTCGATTTTTTTAGCAGACACATCTTGACAATTTGGGACCACAAATGGCTGGTAGGCCAGTTGCAACCGGTAGACTACGGTTCGCTATAACTTATGCAGCAGGTTGCCTGATACCAACAAAAATGGCAGCACCTATATGGCAATCCATCATGAAAGGTAAAAAACATTTCTCCTATACCTATTTGTTGTGAAATATAAGCAGGAAAGAAATTACGGAGCTCCTTGGCAAACAATGAACACAAGATATCAGTTAATACGAAAATAGTAGTTGGTTTCTTAAAAGCCTATGAGCTGGTTTTTGCTCATTGCTAATAAACTCGCTTTAGTGGTTATTACTTTCACATCTATAAACTATTTTGTTCAAGTAAATGAATATATAACAAATTGGGGATCCATGTCAATATAATCCAGTTGGATGTGCATGACATTAGAGCAATGAAGTGCACTAACATAGCAGCTATAAATGAAAATAAGTAAATTGATACCAGACCTTACTCATACCGCACACCGATGTAAGTGCTGAAGGGCAAACAGCCAGGATATAAGCTGTCTTAGCTGGAGCCTGGAGGATAAGTTGTGGTATAAACTATGAACACCAACAGGTAATCAGCTAAGTGATCTGAGTACCAGTACCTTGACAAGCTTACTCCCTACTACCTACTTTTCCCTAGGTCACCCATACCACATCCCTGGTAGCACAGCGGCGAGAGTCCTACCATCAGAACCAGCTCAATAGAAGATTAAAACCTGAACAGTCTTCATAATTTATAATGGTATAAAAAAAATATATGCTGCTAATGGCAACCATGGCATGAAGAACCATAGAATCAGCTTCTATTCAGTCAGTGCAAGGAGTTAGTAGCACAAGAAGTTAGTTTCGCGAGCGACTGTTGCAATTTAGAGGTGACGAATAAAAACAAAGGACCAGATTAAACTTTGAACGAAACCAATAGAGAATACCGAGGCATGCTAATTAGACAGCTCATTATGTTTTACGGATTGCCTCTGCGTATCATTCCTATGAAACTGATTCAGTTGGACTAATGTAGCATGTGGCAATGATACAGATAAGCTAATCTGGTATCTTAGTAAGGTATGCAGATCAAGTCACCGATTCTGGAGAAAAACTGTACTCAATCTTGTATCTCTTGGTATTGCCAAGTTCATGTCATGTTCTTAAGTTATAGCATTCCCTCTTCCACAGTGCTTCGGATTGCCCATCCCGCATCATGATATATTAGCCCACAATCATATCAGTTCAAAAAGCTTGTGCTACCCAATTCAGCACTGTTAGTTAATTTACTTCCTTTGATAATGACGCACAGCGAAAACTTCCGCAGGAAAACTATGTAGCAAATTTGGATTCTCGTTTCAATTCTCTAGTATAAACGCCAAATTATGATAACAAACTTGATGAACAGCATTGTGCATTGCTATGGAGTTGTACTGATTATTGATCCTACGGGCAGACATGATATGTGATTGCACTATAGAGCAAAATACTCATGTTTAAAGTCAACATAAGCTATGCAATTGGAAAAAAGAAAATCCTTTATCCCCAACAATTAACGCACATAACAAGACATTCCAATTGATTTTTCTGAAATCTATCATGAGCAGCATCAGCAGTTGTTCCCAACCAAATGCATGAGCATGAATTTCATCCGTACCACCAACATCCTCGGCATCCAGATTCCAGAAGCCACTATTTTCATCATTTATCAATACAGTGTTTCGCCTCAATTTTGAGCTTTATTTCATCCTATTGTCAACTGTGTTGTATACCTCGAGGTTTTCAGCAAGACTTCCAGTTCTTGTGCGTGCTGATGAGCGCCGACAGCAGTCCGGCGGACGCGGTGAGCGTGGAGCTACCGAGCATCCCCTTCCCGTCCGTGACGTCCCCTAGCGCCATGAACGCGTCCGCCACGTCCTGCACAACGGAGAGCCGCTTCAGCAGCAGCTTCCCCTGAATAGTCCTCACGGCCTCGTTTTCCTCCTCCCCGCAGCCCTGCTTGAGCCGCATCGTGTTGATGGAGGACTCCATCTTGGCCACTTCTTTGAGTTTGATTGTGATGGAGCCGACGTAGCCGAGCAGCTCGGCCCAGGCGCTGAGGCGCTGGAGGTGCGGGAGGAGGTGCGCGGGCAGGAGGCCGGCCTTGGCGAGCCAGACGAACTGCTCGAGGAAGTAGTAGACGCCCTCGCCGCCGTAGGCGAGGAGCACGAGGGGCGGCGGGAGAGGGAGGGGGCCGGCGCGGAGGGCGTTGACGTCCTGCACGAACTTGCCGAGGCGGAAGGCCTTGCGGCTGAGCCCGACGCTGGACTCGAAGGCCTTGAGCCGCGCGGAGGCGGCCGGGGGTAGAGGAGGCCCCGCGGCGAGCGCGAGGCGCGCGGCGTAGCGCGAGATCTTGAGCAGCTTGTCGACGCCGTCGCGGCGGGCCAGGTAGGCCTCCAGGTGGGCCAGGAAGTCCCGCGGAGGCGCGCGCGCGGCGGCGGCGGCGGCGGGCTTGCGGGTGCGAGGGTCGGAGACGGAGGCCATGGCGGGGCGGGCGGCGGGGCCGGAGCAACGGCTGTCGATCGGGTCGTGTGTACCGGTGGTTGCGTGAATGATGCGGGCAAGCTGCCTGTCGTGCAGAGTCGTCGTAGGATTTCGTTTCGTTTCGGTTCGAGTCGACGACGGACAGGGGAAGGAGGAGTAATGATTGGACTGGCGACGGGGCCCATGTGCAGGTGTGAGAACTCGACTGGGCACTACCCCGTTGCCGTTGGCCAAAGAATGCCGGTGTGGGTACACCAAACGCACGCGGGAAACGTGCGCCGGAGTACGCGCTAGCACGTATCAGCGCACGTTCAGTAACGTGCAGGTGGCTCGCAAACCTTGCAGCACGTGGTTTTTAGGTCTTCCGCGTCTGCGTCTCCCAGGTGGCGGCGGAAAAAATTTCCTGCTCCAATCTCCGGCATCTACATTGGGTCCCTCTTCTTCCGATTGCCGCTCCGGCGGTAGGAGGGAGGGGGATCCCGTTTTTTTGCATGGTACTTAGGGCTAGGAGTTCTCTGGCATGGCGCGCTGTTGGGGTGGTGGGAGCGGCGTCCGGGTAAATAAATCTGCCTCAATTCTTCTTCCACACCGGCGCTGTCCTTCATGGCGGTGTCTCGGAGTTGGTGGCACTGTGTGTTTGCCGATCTTTCAGATTGGTGGCTTTAGGGTTCATGGATGGTGTCGGCGAGGCGGCGGCGACGACTCCATCAGATGGTTTTTCCTCCTGCTCAGTCCCCGTTGCTGCGGTGTTGTCTCCGGTGCCAAGGTGGAGCAGAGAGGATTCGTCCGAGAGTACGTGCGGACGGTGGTCCGCACCGGTGACAGACTTGGAAGATGGTGCACCTTGTGGTGGGTTCGTGGTTTAAGGCTGATGGTTCTGGTTCCCTACTCCGACATCGTCGTGCGTGGGTGCCAGTGCTGAACTTCGATGGCGTGTCCAGAGACATGCTGCCCTGGTCTAATTCTTTCAACGGCAATGGTTTGTCCTATGGCAAACTACATTGGAGGTCCGAAAAGCTGATGATCAGCGATGGAGCCGCGTCGAGCTCAGGTGAAGAGGTGATATGTCCATTTTTTTCCTTGGTGGCTGCTACGGTGGTGCCAAAGAAGATGGATAGGCTGCTACTTAGGGCTAGGAGTTCTCTGGCATGGCGCGCTGTTTTTTAATCCTATCTTTCCAGATCTGTAAGATCGGTGTATACGTATTTTGTATTATTTATCAATGAGAATCGTATTACTATGAAAAAAAAAGTAACGTGCAGGTGTATATGAACGTACAACTTCCTTCGCTTTAGAGACGTGACCGGCGTACTTCCTTACAAGTAAAAAACTAAATTTGACCACCAATTTTTTTTTAAAAAAGGAGCAACATATATGACATCATATCGATATAATATAGAACTACGTTTCACGACAGTACTCGTGATACTAAATTGATGTTGAAAAAGTTGCCACTATTTTTCGCAAAGTCATTAAATTTTAAAATATTTGACTTGGGGCAAAAGTATATATTGGGAGTACGGAGCACGCCTCTTTGATGCGGGTTTGGGACCACGGATATGGGCGATGCTGCGATGATAATCTTCATCAAGTGATCACTCGCTCGCCGATGCACCGCCTCCTTCCTCTCGTCCAGCGGCGTCATGCACTATCTCCTTCCTTCCAATTCAACGCATGGCCTCTCGTCCCCGCCTCTTCGACAAAATGGTCGATACCTTTGATTCCATCAATGTGATTGATTGGGATAAGTATGATGCCTCTTTTGACTTCCAAAGATTAGGAGGGCGAGGAAGATGCGCTCATTTCCAAGGTCAAAGCTCACGTCGTAGTCAAAGAGGAGAAATCACTATGGTTGCTTCTGTTACGAAAGCATGGCAAAGCACAATCATAGTGGAGTCTTCCTCACCGAGGCCTGACAAAAGGAGATCGATGACACCTTCATCAAGATAGAAGGGGAGGAGAAAGACAAGGCCAACGACCATGACACTGCGCCCTGGATCATATCGACCGATACAAACTCAGGTTGACGATACTTAGAGTGGCACGCTGCCATCCTTGGAAGGAGTACAAGAGGTTGTTGGATTAGTGTGATAGGAAGGATTTAGAGTGTCTTGAAGTTTGTGTTTACTATGTTATGTTTTAATCCAAATTTAGAAGTTCTAGAATAAATGTTTTTGGATTGTCTTGAAAAGTATAGTTTAAACTAATGTAAATTGAAGTTGAAATAGAGTTTATATACAGCCTTAAGAGAAATAAAAGAGAATAAATATAAAAGCTACTATAGTTTCAGAAAGAGTGAATTCCACCTTTTACCTTGTAGTAGTTTTGTATTTGTGACACTAATTACCCTGCCTAGTGAAAATTTGCGTAAATTACCCATTTTAAAGGCTTTCTACCCTTATTTTTTCGTGGGTGTCCATTGGGCAAAGTGTTAGGTAATGATCGGGGTCCAAAAATATCAAAACGTTAGTGATGAAGGGAACATATGGATTAAACAAGTTGGGCATATATCGTCCATGAGGCCCTTCTATATTTACATATCTTATCGCTCCACATCGACGTATCATACCTATTCTATCTAACAATTACAAGTGAAATGATAAATTAGGTATAAACCATGTTTAAAGTCTCCTAAATAGGATATTTTGGTAGAAGTTCCACTAAATCGGGAAATATGTGTCACAAATGCATAACTACAAGGTAAAAGGTGGAATTTACTCTTTCAGAAATTTAGAAAAAAGGCTGCGAATTACACGGAAACTAACAATCTTATGATAATAATGTCTAAACATGCGTTCTATGAAACACCTTCCATCCCTATTTACTTGGTGCAGACATATTTTAATTGAAATTTTAACCATTAATTTGACTAACAAAATCTATGTTATATACTATATGAACTCTACCAATGATTTATATCTGAAAAGAGTTTTGAATAATACAATTTCCATAACAAGGATCTTATGTAATAGGGATTTCTATTTTCGTGCCCCTGGTTCGTTAGTTGTACTCAGTTTTCCCAAGCCCCTTAGTTTTTCCTCAGTTTTCCCCTCCCTCTAGTTTGAAACCCGTCGCAGACGCTCAGACGGGAGGGTTGCCGTCTGGTCAGAGGCCTTCACCGTTACCGGTGACGGCTAGGGAGCCGCGTTGGTGTTGAATTGACCGTTTCTTTCGAACTGTGTTGACTGGAGGAGCTCACCCAAAGCTTTCCACTCCGCCCGAGACTGGAGGAGCTCACACACCGTCCCTCCGCCGCCACGCCGTCCTGCCCTCCTACATTATGGCGTCGTCCGCCGCCGAGCCGCCCCCGCCCCCACCACCACCACCGGGAGGCGGAGAGGGCTCCGCCTCCACCAGATCTAGATCTACCCCTTTCGCGGAGTTTGTATGTCCATCTGGTGTGCCAACCGTTCGCGTCAGCCGCGGAGAAGATTGGGAATCGGAGGGATCTAACGCATGTATTCCATCTGGGTAAGCATCATCTGCCTATGTGAATTAACAGTAGGCAGTTTTTGAGCGTCAATCGTTGTTGCTCAACTAACTGCGTTGCTTTTCGAATAGGATTGATCCAGCGCTGGCTTTTCGGCTGGTGGTTAGGCTGGATTCTAGCTTTACGCGTGATTCTAAACGCTATAAGAATGGGTTTTACTTCCCTACGGTGGTTGCAACCACCATCTCGTTGAGGAATTTGAAAGCTAACATCTGCGCTCGATGCAGCTGGAGCTCCGACGACGCGAGTTCATTTCGAATATTTGCACAACAAGGAGGGAAGATTTGTTCCACTAATTTCCGACGACGATCTGGGAATTCTTTTTGCTTTGAATGCTTCTTGCCGGTTCGGTAAAATTGGTATCCATGTGGACAGGGGCCGGGCATCATCTCTCTCTGGTGCTGGGGCATCATCAGGTGGTCGGGCATCATGTTTCTCTATTGCTGCTGCCTCTTCTAACAGTGTGCGCCGCGGCGCTCCTTGTAGGTCCACAGCAGCACCATCTGTCCCCACTGCTAGTGGTAGCCAGATCGTTCGTACGGTCGATGTGGAGGACGATGCGGACATTGAGGATCGATCTCCTCAAGATGATGAGGATGAGTTGATGTTTCCTGAATTGGTAGATCGATGCGATAAGCGGGCAATGGAGGATCAATACATGGAAGATATTGCTTTTGGTGCCGGATTTGATGACACTGATGATGAAGAGAAGAATGAGAATGATGACAGCCTCGTTTTAGCCGATTACGAAGGTGAAGACTTGCCAACAATTGAGTGGAATAGGGAGGATCCCCAGCTTGCAGAAGGCACCGTGTTTCAAACAATGATGGACTGCCGTAATGCAATTACTACATATCACATTCTCACTAAGAATAATTATGAGGTTATTAAAAGTGAGCCAGGTAGGTTCACAATTAAATGCCCATACCTAAGGTGTAGGTTTAGGCTGCATGCATCCACAATGCGCGAAGCGGCTTGGTTCGGGTACTACGCCAACCGGTTGTGTATTTAGATCACGGTGTAAAATTTGTTATCTATTACTGACATCCCTTATCATTATGTTTCAGATAAAGAAGAATAAGGAGATCCATAGGTGTCCACCTCTAGGGGAGAGCCAGAGCTGAAAACAAAGCTAGCGAAGACTAGGTGGTTGGTAGATATAATCCTAGATTGGCTGAGAGAAAATCCTTCACTTGGTCCAACAGCACTCATAAAAAAGGTGGTTGAGAAGTATAAAATGAAAGTACCTTACATGAGGATGTTCTATGCAAAGGAAATAGCTCTTGACAAGATCAATGGTCGATGGAATGAAAGCTTTCAGTTGCTTTACACTTTCAAAGCTGAAGTGGAGATGGCTAGTCCGAGACGAGTGTTGTAGCGATAGACAAGCATACAGTTCCCTACAAATTGAAAAGCGGGAAGGTAATGCACAAGGAATGTTTTAGAAGGGCTTTTGTTTGTTTCAAAGCTTGCTGGAAAGGCTTTTTGGACGGTTGCAGGCCTTATTTGGCCGTGGATGCATCAGCTCTTCATGGCAGGTTTAAAGGACAGCTAGTTGCTGCTACTGCACTTGATGGACATAATTGGATGTTCCCTGTTGCTTATGGGGTTTTGGAGGTTGAGTCACAGGAAAGTTGGACTTGGTTTCTGCAGAATTTGCGCGACCTTATAGGTCATCCACCAGGACTTATTATCCACACAGAAGCTTGCAAAGGTTTGGAGACTGCGCTAGAATCAGTATTCCCTGCAGTGGAGCATAGGGAATGTATGCGACACTTGGTACAGAATTTTACAAAGAAATTCAAGGGTAAATTTTTTACTGACAACCTATGGCCAGCTTCATACACATGCAGCTCTAGGAAGCATCTGTTTCATTTGGATGTGTTGTATAAACAAAAACCTGGGGTGAAGGAGTACTTGGATGAACATCATGGTAGGGTGTGGTCAAGAAGCCAATTCAATGAAATTTGCAAGGTAAACTATGTAACAAGTAACCTTGCGGAGAGTTTCAATTCAAAGGTCAAGTCATTAAAAGGGCTTATGCTGTGGCAAATATTTGATAAGATTAGGCAGATGATCATGATAAAGATCGATCTGCGTCAAAGAATTGCATCCACAAATTATGTTGGCCATCTCATGCTCCCATCTTTGATTAAGTCTTTGCATGACAGAGCAAAACAATTGAGGATGCAATGCGTCAGAAAAGGAATGGAGGCTGAGGTAACTGATACGTCCAAAACGTATCCACTTTCCCGAACACTTTTGCTATTGTTTTGCCTCTAATTTGTGTATTTTGGATGCAACTAACACAGACTAACGTCGTTTTCGACGAAGCTGTTCGGTGTCTCGTTTTTGTGCAGAAATCCAACTTTCAGGAAAAACCTCGGGATTTTGACAGAAGGCCCTATTTTCCCAGAAAACTCACGGAGCCAGAAGGGCAAGTGATACGTCTCCAACGTATCGATAATTTCTTATGTTCCATGCCACATTATTGATGTTATCTACATGTTTTATGCACACTTTATGTCATATTCAT
>NC_061510.1:120096935-120215498 GCF_022539505.1 Lolium rigidum
GGGTAGCTATGTGGTTCATCTCTCTTCCATGTACTTCAATACAATGATCTCATTGGGGTCCATATGAGTTTGTATCACTACTATCTATGTGCTACTCTAGTGATGTTATTAAAGTAGTTTTATTCCTGCACGTGTTGTAAGGGCGACCGATGGGTAGGTGTTAGTACTTGGTTTATGCTATAGGTAGATACTTGTAGATTATGAAGTTAACTATTGCTATGATAATATTGATGCTGACCTATTCCTCCTACATGTGCATGAAGGTTACAAGAAGTGTGCATGCCTATGCTGAGTACTTGGTTTAGTAGCTGTTGATCTATCTTACACTAAAGGTTACTAAAACATGAGCATTATTGTGGAGCTTGTTAACTCTCCAGAGCATTGAGGAGTTACCGTGTAATCCTACGCAATGTGTTCATCATCCAGCAAAAGTGTAGAGTATGCATTTATCTATTCTGTTATGTGATCAATGTTGAGAGTGTCCCACTAGTGAAAGTGTAATCCACAGGCCTTGTTCACGTAAATCTTTTGCTGAGTCACTGCGCGTTTCTTGTTTTCTTTGTGTTGACATGCGTCTTTGCAATACTACTTGCATGCAACTTGCTACGCCCGGGCAAAAGCACTTTTACGGAGTGTCGTGCCGTTGCCTCTTTGACTTATTCATACTATGATTATGATCTCTTGTAGATTATGAAGTTAACTATTGCTATGATAATATTGATGTGATCTATTCCTCCTACATATGCATGAAGGTTACGGTGTGCATGCTATGCTAGTACTTGGTTTAGTCTGTTGATCTATCTTACACTAAAGGTTACTAAAACATGAGCATTATTGTGGAGCTTGTTAACTCCGGCATTGAGGGTTCGTGTAATCCTACGCAATGTGTTCATCATCCAACAAAAGTGTAGAGTATGCATTTATATATTCTGTTATGTGATCAATGTTGAGAGTGTCCACTAGTGAAAGTGTAATCCCTAGGCCTTGTTCCTAAATACTGCTGAGTTACTACTGCTTGTTTACTGTTTCTATCGTGTTACTATCTGCTGCAATACTACCACCATCAACTACACGCCGACAAGCACTTTTACGGCACCGTTGCTACTGCTCATACTTATTCATACCACCTGTATTTCACTATCTCTTCGCCGAACTAGTGCACCTATTAGGTGTGTTGGGGACACAAGAGACTTCTTGCTTTGTGGTTGCATGGTTGCATGAGAGGGATATCTTTGACCTCTTCCTCCCTGAGTTCGATAAACCTTGGGTATCCACTTAAGGGAAACTTGCTGCTGTTCTACAAACCTCTGCACTTGGAGGCCCAACACTGTCTACAAGAATAGAAGCTCCCGTAGACATCAGCAAGTCAGGTGGAGGCCCGAGGGCCCCACACCCTAGGGCGGCGCGGCCCTAGCGTGTGGCCCCCTCGGCTGGCCCCCGACGCCCTCCTTCGGACTACTTATTGCCTTCGACCTAAAAACGCACGGGGGGAAGTCGAAGTCGCCAGAAACCATCCAGTACGCCGCCACATCGCGAGACTCCGTCTCGGGGACCAGAAGTCTCCGTTCTGGCACCTCGTCGGGACGGGGAATCGGAGGAGATCATCGCCATCATCACCACCGACGCCTCTCCATCGACCAGCCATGTTTCCCCCATCCATGTGTGAGTAGTTCCCCTGCTGTAGGCTGAAGGGGATGGTAGGGATTGGATGAGATTGGTCATGTAATAGTCATAAGATTGTTAAGGCATAGTGCCTAGTATCCGTAGATGTTACTTTTATGATATTGTTGCAACTTGTTATGCTTAATGCTTGTCACTAGGGCCCGAGTGCCATGATCTCAGATCTGAACATGTTATTGATTCATGAAGATATTCGTTGTTTATGATCTTACACTGCAAGTTGTATACACATGTCGTTGTCCGGAACCAATGGCCCCGAAGTGACGAAATCGGGACAACCGGAGGGATGGTAGTGATGTGAGGATCACATGTGTTCACGAAGTGTTAATGCTTTGCTCCGATACTCTATTAAAAGGAGTACCTTAATATCCGGTAGTTTCCCTAGAGGCCGGTTGCCACCGGCTGGTAGGACAAAAGATGTTGTGCAAGTTTCTCATTGCGAGCACGTACGACTATATACGGAACACATGCCTATTGATTGATTAGTACTTGGATACCGTTTTATTATTATACGCAAATACCCACCTTTGACTGTTACATGAGTTTCTCTCATCCATGCAACGCCCGTTAATCCGTCCTCGTGCCTACGGTATTTTAACCTCGCTGTTTACTATAATCACTCGTTGCTTGTCTTTGCTACTCTGCTGCTTTGTTATTTCGCTATCGCTACTTGCTATAAAGCTGTTACTCTTGATAAACTCTTGCGAGCAAGTACTGTTTCCAGTGCGGCTGAATTGACAACTCCATTGTTAAGGCTTTCAAGTATTCTTTGTCTCCCCTTGTGTCGAATCAATAAATTGGGTTTTACTTCCCGCGAAGACTGTTGCGATCCCCTATACTTGTGGGTCATCAAGACTATTTTCTGGCGCCGTTGCCGGGGAGGATAGCTTTATTTGGAAGTTCACTTGGATCGATATTGTTCGCTGCAAATTCTCCATCATGGGTAAACCTCGCGATACTAAGGTCGCCATATTACCATCCACTACAAGAAAAGGTACAACTCTTAGTACCTCTGCTGCTCTTGATTCACCATCCGTGATAAGTAAACTTGTTTCACCACCACAAGCTTCAAATGCTTTGGTACTTACGTTGAATCTGAAAATTCCTCTTATAATTGTGATGATGCTTCTGCTGTGCTTGATAATGATGGTTCGTTAGGATCTTTTCTGGATGCTACAATTGCTAGGTCTAGACAAATTGAAAATACTGAAACTCGTAATGAAAATGCTGCTACACCTGTTAATTCACCTGAGTCTATTGAATATTCTAGTGATGATCTTGATGAAGATTATGTGGAACTTGATGATGATTTTATTGAAAAATGCAATGCTACTACTGATGCAAGAAAAATTAAAAAGTTTCTTGCAGAACATGCTGTTAGATATAAACTGTCTCCTGATCCTAAAGTTGCCACATCTCCTATAAACATTAAGGATAAAGATTATGATTTTTCTCTTGATCTATCTCATATAGCTATTGTTGAGAAAACACCCTTTTGTGGTACTGAAAAAGAAAGTCGTTGTTGAACACATGATTGAGCTATCTACTCTGAGTAGCTTGTTTTCTGATGATGTTAAGAAGCGCACCTACTTTGTTGCTAAAATCTTTCCATTCTCATTAAAGGATGACGCTAAAACTTGGTATAATAGTTTACCACCTAATTCTATTAAAAGTCCAAAAGAATTGCTTGATGTTTTCTTCCAGAAATACTTTCCTGCTAGTCCTCAACATATTGCTTTGCAGAGAATTTATAATTTTGATCAGGAAGATGGAGAGAAATTGCACGAGGCTTGGGCGAGATTTTGTTCTCTTATTAGAGCTCGGCTCGACCATGATTTGGAAAAGCATGATTTACTTGATATATTTTATAGTGGACTAACCATTGAGTCTAGGGCATACCTGGATAGTTGTGCTGGTTGTGTTTTCGGGAAAAGAACTCCAGGCAGTATGCTGAAGAATTATTGGCTAAAATAGGCCGGAATCATGATGGTTGGACTACACCTGAATCGACCCCGACACCGATATTGAAGAAGAGGGGTATGATTAAATTAAATGATGAAGATATGAGGGAAGCTAAGAAGTCTCTTAAGGAGAAGGGTATTAAACCTGAAGATGTGAAGAATTTACCTCTTATCACTGTTCAAAAACTAGGCCGATTAATCGCTACTAGGGGCTTGACCGTATCGATTACCATTAATCTCTTGTGTTAATCTTTTAGCCCGATTAATCAGTCCGAAAGTCCGATTACTAGGTATTTTCCCGATTAACTACCACACTTGGTAAAAAAAGTTACAATATTTTCAATGCATATCGCTAATACAGTCGCTACCCCTCCCTAATAAAGTAGATTTACAATATTTTTTCTAGGATTTTAGGCTTTGGAGAAGTAGGGAGAGACATATAGAGGCTCATATACTATTATTTTTATTATATAAATTGTTTTAAGTGCTAATTTATGTAGGTTGCACCGATTAATAGCCGACCGATTAAATCAGTTAATCGTCTGAATTCCGATTAATCGCTACTCCCAAGCCGGCCGAGCAGTTAACGATTACCGATTTCCTTAACATTGCCTCTTATAGAAGATTTATGTAAGATAACTCCCCCTTCATCCATGATTGAGGTACACTCTCTTCAACACTTTACTAGGGAAGATATTCCGTATTCAAAACCTCCTGCACAATGCTTAGATGAGTTTGATAATTATATTGTTAAGCAAAATAATTTTAATATGAGAGTAGAGAATCATTTAATGGAAAATTCTCGAGCTATTAGTGAATTGCATGATATTGTGGAGAGAACCTCCAATGATGTTAAGATGCTTGTTAAACATTTTCATATGGTTCAAACTCAAATTGATCAACTCACTAAAGTGCAAAATGACTTGTTGGAAAATAATTCTAAAGAAAAACATGCTTATGAAGTAACAACTAGAGGTGGTGTTTCTACCCAGGATCCTCTATATCCTGAAGGGCATCCCAAAAGAGTTGAACAAGATTCTCAACGAACTAAAACTAGTGCCCCATCTAAGAAAAAGAAAAAGAAACATAAGAATGTTGTAGAATCCTCCGAACTCGTTAATGATCCTAATAGTATTTCTATTTCGATGCTGAAGCTGAAAGTGGTAATGAACATGATAAAGATAATGATAAGAATGATACTCACGATAAAGAATAGGTTGAAGAAGAACACGAAAAGCATGCTAAAAATAAAAAGTATACTAAAGAAGATTTTATTGTCTGAGAAACATGGTAATGAAAGAGAACCTTGGGTTCAAAAGCAAATGCCTTTTCCTGCTAAGAAACTAAAATCAAAGGAAGAAGAACACTATAATAAATTTTGTGATTGGATGAAACCTTTATTCTTGCAAATCCCTTTGACTGATGCTATTAAATTGCCTCATTATTCAAAGTACATGAAAGATATTGTGTCTAACAAAATAAAAATTCCTAATGAGGAGATTTCCACTATGCTTGCTAATTACTCTTTTAACGGTAAGGTTCCAAAGAAGCTTGGCGACCCAGGTATACCAACTATTCCTTGTTCAATTAAGAATAATTATGTTAGAACTGCTCTATGTGATTTGGGAGCGGGAGTTAGTGTGATGCCTTTTTCTCTTTATAAGAGACTTTACTTAGATAAGTTGATACCTACTGATATATCTTTGCAAATGGCTGATAAATCTACTGCTATTCCTGTTGGTATATGTGAGGATGTTCCTGTTCAAGTTACTAATAAGCGCTTGATATTAACTGATTTTGTTGTGTTGGAAATGCTCGAAGATGATAATATGTCTATTATTCTTGGGAGACCTTTTCTTAACACCGCAGGGGCTGTTATTGATTGCAATAAAGGAAAGGTTACTTTCAATGTTGATGATAGGGAGCACACCGTCTATTTCCCCAAGAGGATTGAAAAAGCATGTGGAGTTAATACTATTTCTAATGTGAGAACTATCAAGGTTGGAACTATCGATTGTCCTATATATGAGCCTAAATAAGAATATCAAACTCTTGTGATTGGATCCATATCAATACAATTCAAGGTAACATGATTGATTTGAGGTTTATTTCTTCTTATGCTATGTAAAATTTATTTGGTGGCAAGACTTGATCAACCTTGTTAACAAATACTTTTTATATGCATAAACGAGGTAAACAACATTTCTTTCTTCCTCCACTTGCTCAAGTTGCTGTAGCACTTTTATTTTGCAAAGTTCCTTAGTTGATTAGAGATTTCCATATTTTTCCTGGCCAGTAATAATAAATTTAATACCCAGAAATGTGCATTTTTCAAAGTTTTCAAAAATTCACAAAAATTATACCGTTGGTCCTATTTTTCGAAGAGGCACCTGGGACTCGGGGATGACCAGTGGGGCACCCCGGGTGGCACCCACAGGCTGGCGCGGCCGGCAAGGGGCGCGCCACCCCGGTGTGTGGGCCCCCTTTACCCCACTTCAGCATCTCTTCCTCCCACACTCTTCTCTCTCCCGAAAAAATCGACACCAGCTTCCTCTCACTCGTGTTTTTGCTTAAGAACTCCAGATTTCTCGATCTCTTTGCTCAGCCCAGATTTCTGTCTGAAATTTGGCACATTTGCCTTTCGGTATGTGACTCCTTCAATTATCCAAGTAGAATTTTGTTTGGTGGAGTATATCTTGCATATTTTGCTGCTGTAGGTAACATGTTTAGTGATCTTGCATGCTTGTTCTAATTGGTAGAAACTAGTTTTGATGCATGATTAGTACTCTAGCAAGTTCCTATGGTAGTTTCCCTCAATTATATGTCACCAAATCAAGTTTTATATTGTTTGTTGAAAAATTTCAGAAAAGGGGGATGGACAACTTTAACTTTGGAGAAGTGTTCCAAGGGGAGACAACAAGCACGGGGAGGCCCTCTAGGTCATCCACCCGATGCAGGCCATCCTATAATGAGGACCTCATTGCGCCAAGCTTCGCACCCGAGGAGGACAATGGAGTCCCCAACGCTGCATCCTTTCCATGTTATGACTTCTTGAGTAATGCAGGGTTGTTGGATGATTTCTTTACCCTCGTCGGTAGGGCAAGCTTAACCACCTATGTGGGAGATGAGAGTGAGTGACATAGGCATCCCAAATGGGCCTGCCGAAGATAGTACCCGGGGTTTATTGAAGGCCCATTACCCGAAGAATAAGAAGACTCGGAAGCCCAAGATAGTATTAAGGAAAGTAAGAGTTGTGATAGAAAGTCTTATTTGTAATCCTACGGGATGAGTTAGAAACCTACCCGGACTTTGTAACTTGTATAGCACGAATCCCTCGGCTCCGCCTCCTATATAAGGGGGAGTCGAGGGACGCAGAGATCATCGAATCATTGTTCACAAACCCTAGTTTTCATATTCGTCGAGTAGTTTTCGGCTGAAACCTTCGAGATCTACTTGCCCTCTACATCCAACTAAACCCTAGTCTACAATCTGTAGGCATTGACAAGTTAATCCCTTGTCAATTGGCGCCGTCTGTGGGATCTAGAGGTTGCAAGGAGCTGATCTCGATGGCACATCCAGAATCGTCGATTTCGTCGGTGGCTAGCAATGCAATGGATCGAGGTAAACAGGAAAAAACTGATCTAGTCGATTTTATTCCTCACCCGCCCTCCCGTATGGATGCATGTGCCTATCTGGAGGAGCCCATCGTCATGATGTTTGGAGAGTTCCGATTTGGCGTCAATAAGGAAGGATCCTATCGTCTCGAAGTTCCGATCTCGCCGGAATTTCCAGCGGACGATTCGACTTTTCGTCGAGTAACGAGGAGTTTTCGTCGACACGCTTCATCGACACCAAGGCAAGCGGAAAGCTCACCAAGATCATCAGCAACACATCTTTCGAGTCGTCTGCGGACTCCGTTATAAGCAGAGATTCCGATAGCATCAACAGCTTCAACTTCATCGACAAATCCGCTGCCATCGGAAGGGTCTTCACCAATCTTTATGATGGTGTCACCAATCCCGACAAAAATCAATACTCAAAGTATCATCAAGTATACGCAATTGAAGAGGCAAGTCGAAGCGAGAACCGGAGACGTCGGAGGCTTTCGATGATTTGGGAAATCCATACGTCGATCCCGCTGATCTCAGAAGAGGCTTAGGCACCAAATACGTCGGGACCACACCTCGCGTAAGAGTCCAACTCCCGCAAGCAGCGTGGGATAGGGCTGCAAAAGCCATAGACGGTTCAGAACCAATGACTACAACCGCTACTGCCCAGGAATTACAAGCCTATCAATATAAACTTGCTCGTATGAATAGGGAGTTGGAAAAAGAAACAACATCCTTAAATAGAAGGAAAGAGGCAGCATCTGCGTCAAGCAGGCGTCGAGCAGAGCTCGATCAACAATCAGGAACTTCGGGAGATAGTCACAGAGAGGCTCGGAGAAGGGCAATATCTCGGCTGCAAAATATACCTAAGGCAGAGAGAGGCAACATAATTCAAAATCTCGACATGTCTTTCATGTCGATTGATACAAGGGGAAATATCATCCCGAAAACACCAGAAGCAGGATACATGGCAATGCAAGCTTACATCCTCGCGTCCAGACCACCCCCGGGGACCCGAGAGAAGCATCGTTCAATATGGCAATGGCCGGAGTTGGAGTCATGGGAACGACATTCACGACTACACCTCCGGAAGGAACCGCAAGACAAAATAGTCCAAGACATATCGCCGCGATGCGGGATCCACCAAGAACAAGTGAGGCAAGAGATACGGCGGCTCAAGCAAGGGTAGACAGAGGGCGGCAAGAAAGAAGAGAACATCCACACTCACCAGAAATTGCCGATGAAGACCTATGCGGACTTCCATGCTTTACGAGACGAGTCAGAAAAACTCGAGTACCAAAAGGGTTTAAGTTACCCGAGAATTTCAAAAAATTCGACGGTCTGCAGGATCCCGAGGATTGGCTCGCTGATTATCTCGAGATGGTGAAGCTGGTAGGAGGAACCAGAGCAACAGCCATGCAAAGCATCCAAGTCCACTTGAGTGGAGCAGCGAGATCTTGGATAAAGAAACTTCCCCCAGGTTCCATTGATAGCTGGAGTAGTTTTGAAGATATTTTCGTAAAAAACTTTCGATCCACCTGCAAGAAACCTGCGTCATTGGAAGAGTTGAGGGCGTGCCGACAAAAGCATGACGAGTCGATGAGAAAATATATACAGAGGTGGAACATTATTAAAAACTCGGCAGAATATATATCTGACGAAAGAGCAATAGATGCGTTTGTGGCAGGAATCCGACGGGCAGATTTCGTCGAGGATTTAGGGAGAACCAACCCCAAGACAATATCAGCACTGATGGAGATAGCCAACAAGTGGGCAGATGGAGAAGACGCAATATATAACAAGCGACACAGATCGCCAGAAGAGGACCGCAGTCGAAGTTTTCAAAATAGAAGGCGATTTTCCCGCCAGTTCTATAACAATGACGCTCCCGGCCACATATCAGCTGGTTTCCGAGGAAATCCTGGAGGAAATAGTCGAGATAACTACCAAAGAAGTAATGAGCAACAAGGCGAAGCGATTCTCGCGGTCTTAGGAAAAATAGTGGACCAAGGTTTCAAAGACCCTATGTATCCCCCGAAGAGATGATGAACGGACCGTGTCAGATGCACTTTTTTCTCGATAGCAACGGAAAGAGACAGTCAGGACATCTCCAAAAAGACTGCCGCAACTTTCAGGCAATGTTGCGAGCCGCAGGAATCGCAAATGCCCAAGCAATGAATAGAAATCAACAGGGACCCAGGAGCGAGATACATCTCCCACCTCCTCCCGCGGTTACGAGACGAGAATCGGCACCGGCTCGAGAATAGCGGCAGCACCACAACCACCTCCGTATGTTGATCCAAATTCTAACGGCGCGAGTCTTGATGATTCGGAAAGCTAGGCCATCTAACGAGGCGCGAAAGTAATTTCGCGACAAGTTTTCATGGCGTAAAAGATGCCTCCACCAACGAGTAGAGTACCTAAATTGGTCGGGACAGGATATCGGCTTCACAATCGCAGATCATCCGCAGCAGGTTCCCCGACCTGGGCAGTCCGCACTTATTTTACCCGCAGTAATTGCGGGCTTCGACGTGTCGAGAGTTTTCATAGATGGTGGCAGCAGCAGTTTTCATCTTCGACCCGTAGGAAGATGAATATATCTTTAGCAAATCTAGCGCCAACTGATACACGTTTTCACGGGATCACGCCAGAGAAACCAAGTTATCCATTGTGCAAGATTAATCTGGACGTTCAGTTTGGGACCCGAGAAAATTAAAGGATAGAGAAGTTGGAGTTCGAAGTTGTGGATTTCCCGTCGCAATATCATGCTTTGTTGGGACGACCAGCATATGCTAGGTTTATGGCGGTACCTCATTATACGTACTTACTGTGGAGGTTGCCTGGACCCAAAGGACCAATCACAGTCAAAGGAAGCTTCGCGTTAGCTGACAAATGCGACAAAGACTTTCATCAACTTTCGGAAACCTTCGGGATGCAAGCGAGAATATATGGCGCCAAGGCAAGCCGACTATGACGTTTTGCCAGACACAGGGAGGCCGCTCAGGGAACCAGCCTTTAACACAACGAAGGATTCAAAAGAAGTGCAGATCCACCCAACGGATCCAAAGAAAACGACATCCATTGCAACAAATATGGATCTCGCATAGGAAAGCGCGCTCATCGAGTTCCTCCGTGAGCACTGGAAAATCTTTGCATGGTGTCCAGCCGACATGCCAGGAGTACCCAGGGAACTTGCCGAGCACAACCTCAACTTGGATCCTCTCGCGAGACCAATCAGACAACCCTTGCGGCGTTTTTCGGAACCAAACCGCAAAGCTATGCTATCAGAAATAGATCGACTCAAGGATGCTGGTTTTATCAAAGAGATATCTACAGAAGCCACATGGGTAGCTAACCCAGTGATGGTGCCGAAGAAACACACGAAAGTCCTTCGCATGTGCGTCGACTTCACATGTCTCAACAAACACTGTCCTAAGGATCACTTTCCCCTCCCAAGGATCGATCAAATCATCGACTCCACAGCAGGATGTGAACGTCTTTCCTTCTTGGACGCATACTGCGGGTTATAACCGGATCAGACTGAAAGAAGATGATGAGGCCAAAACAGCGTTTATAACACCTTACGGCGTGTTCTGCTACAAAACAATGCCCTTTGGTTTGAAAAACGCGGGAGCAACATATCAACGGATGATGCAGAAGTGCCTTGCAACACAAATCGGGAAAAATGTACAAGTCTACATCGATGATGTCGTGATAACTGATACGTCTCCAATGTATCGATAATTTCTTGTGTTCCATGCCACATTATTGATGTTATCTACATGTTTTATGCACACTTTATGTCATATTCGTGCATTTTCTGGAACTAACCTATTAACAAGATGCCGAAGTGCCGATTCTTGTTTTCTGCTTGTTTTTGGTTTCGGAAATCCTAGTAAAGAAATATTCTCGGAATTGGACGAAATAAAAGCCCGGAGGCCTATTTTCTCACGAAGCTTCCGAGAAGACCGAAGACGAGACGAAGAGGGGCCACGAGGGGGCCACACCCTAGGGCGGCGCGGCCCCCCCTTGGCCGCGCGGCCCTGTGGTGTGGGGCCCTCGTGCCGCCTCTTGACCTACCCCTTCGCCTACTTAAAGCCTCCGTGACGAAACCCCCAGTACCGAGAGCCACGATACGGAAAACCTTACTGAGACGCCGCCGCCGCCGATCCCATCTCGGGGGATCCTGGAGATCGCCTCCGGCACCCTGCCGGAGAGGGGAATCATCTCCCGGAGGACTCTACACCGCCATGGTCGCCTCCGGTGTGATGTGTGAGTAGTCTACCCCTGGACTATGGGTCCATAGCGGTAGCTAGATGGTTGTCTTCTCCCCATTGTGCTATCATTGTCGGATCTTGTGAGCTGCCTAACATGATCAAGATCATCTATCCGTAATTCTATATGTTGCGTTTGTTGGGATCCGATGAATAGAGAATACTTGTTATGTTGATTATCAAGACTATGTCTATGTGTTGTTTATGATCTTGCATGCTCTCCGTTATTAGTAGATGCTTTGGCCAAGTTGATGCTAGTAACTCCAAGAGGGAGTATTTATGCTCGATAGTGGGTTCATGCCTCCGTGAACTGCGGAGGAGTGACAAGAACCACTAAGGTTATGGATGTGCTTGTTGCCACTAGGGATAAAACATTAGTGCTATGTTCAAGGATGTAGTCACTAGTTACATTACGCGCAATACTTAATGCAATTGTCCGTTGTTAGCAACTTAATACTCGGAGGGGTTCGGATGATAACACTGAAGGTGGACTTTTTAGGCATAGATGCGGTTGGATGGCGGTCTATGTACTTTGTCGTAATGCCCAATTAAATCTCACTATACTCATCATAATATGTATGTGCATGGTCATGCTCTCTTTATTTGTCAATTGCCCAAGCTGTAATTTGTTCACCCAACATGCTTGTTCGTCTTATGGGAGAGACACCTCTAGTGAGCTGTGGACCCCGGTCCAATTCTCTTTACTTGAAATACAATCTCTCTGCAATACTTGTTTCTACTGTTTTCTCGCAAACAATCATCTTCCACACAATACGGTTAATCCTTTGTTACATGCAAGCCGGTGAGATTGACAACCTCACTGTTTCGTTGGGGCAAAGTACTTTGGTTGTGTTGTGCAGGTTCCACGTTGGCGCCGGAATCCCCGGTGTTGCGCCGCACTACATCTTGCCGCCATCAACCTTCAACGTGCTTCTTGACTCCTCCTGGTTCGATAAACCTTGGTTTCTTTCCGAGGGAAAACTTGCTTGCTGTGCGCATCATACCTTCCTCTTGGGGTTGCCCAACGAACGTGTGAAATACACGCCATCAAGCATAAATTTCACGGCGCCGTTGTCGGGGAGATCAAGACACGCTGCAAGGGGAGTCTCCACTTCTCAATCTCTTTACTTTGTTTTTGTCTTGCTTAGTTTTATTTACTACTTTGTTTGCTGCACTAAATCAAAATACAAAAAAATTAGTTGCTAGTTTTACTTTACTTGTTATCTTGTTTGCTATATCGAAAACACAAAAAAATTAGTTTACTTGCATTTACTTTATCTAGTTTGCTTTATTTACTATTGCTAAAATGGCCAACGCTGAAAATACTAAGTTGTGTGACTTCACAACCACAAATAATAATGATTTCTTATGCACACCTATTGCTCCACCTGCTACTACGGCAGAATTCTTTGAAATTAAACCCGCTTTATCGAATCTTGTTATGCGAGAGCAATTTTCTGGTGTTAGTTCCGATGATGCTGCTGCCCATCTTAATAATTTTGTTGAACTATGTGAAATGCAAAAATATAAAGATGTAGATGGTGATATTATTAAACTAAAATTGTTCCCTTTCTCATTAAGAGGAAGAGCTAAAGATTGGTTGCTATCTCTCGCCTAAGAATAGTATTGATTCCTGGACTAAATGCAAGGATGCTTTTATTGGTAGATATTATCCCCCTGCTAAAATTATATCTTTGAGGAGTAGCATAATGAATTTTAAACAATTAGATACTGAACATGTTGCTCAAGCTTGGGAAAGAATGAAATCTCTCGGTTAAAAATTGCCCAACCCATGGACTGACTACTTGGATGATCATCCAAACCTTCTATGCAGGACTAAATTTTTCTTCGCAGAATTTATTGGATTCAGCTGCTGGAGGTACCTTTATGTCCATCACTCTTGGTGAAGCAACAAGGCTTCTTGATAATATGATGATCAACTACTCTGAATGGCACACGGAAAGAGCTCCACAAGGTAAGAAGGTAAATTCTGTTGAAGAATCCTCTTCCTTGAATGATAAGATTGATGCTATTATGTCTATGCTTGTAAATGATAGGACTAATATTGGTCCTAATAATGTTCCGTTAGCTTCATTGGTTGCACAAGAAGAACATGTTGATGTAAACTTCATTAAAAATAATAATTTCAACAACAATGCTTACCGGAACAATTCGAGTAACAACTATAGGCCATATCCTTATAATAATGGCAACGGCTATGGTAATTCTTATGGAAATTCTTACAACAATAATAGGAGTTCACCCCCTGGACTTGAAGCCATGCTTAAAGAATTTATTAGTACACAAACTGCTTTTAACAAATCTGTTGAAGGAAAGCTTGGGAAAATTGATATACTTGCTTCTAAAGTCGATAGTCTTGCTTGCTGATGTTGATCTTTTGAAATCAAAAGTTTTGCCTAATGAGAATTATCATAATAAAATTGTTACTACAGCAAATGCCATTCAAGTTAGAATTAATGAGAATATAAGATTAATGGCTGAACTGCGTGCTAGGTGGGATAGAGAAGAAAATGAAAAACTAGCTAAAGAGAAGAATATAGCTAAAGTTTGGACTATTACCACCACTAGTAATGCTAATGCTACACATGTTGCTGCACCTCCTACTCATACTAATAAAAGAATTGGTGTTAGCAATGTTTCCACTTCTAATGCAAAGCGCGAAAAACTGCTCGAAAGCTGCTAAAACTATTGAAACGCACTGTGATAAAGTCTGCTGAAATTTTTTCCAACATTGGGGATGATGATCCCATTGCTTTAGATTATAATGATTTGAATTTTGATGATTGCCACATCTCTGAAGTTATAAAGTTCTTGCACAAACTTGCTAAAAGTCCTAATGCTAGTGCTATAAATTTGGCTTTCACGCATCATATTACAAATGCTCTCATAAAAGCTAGAGAAGAGAAACTAGAGCGCGAGGCCTCTATTCCTAAAAAGCTAGAGGATGGTTGGGAGCCCATCATTAAGATGAAGGTTAAAGATTTTGATTGTAATGCTTTATGTGATCTTGGTGCAAGTATTTCTGTTATGCCTAAGAAAATTTATAATATGCTTGACTTGCCACCGCTGAAAAATTGTTATTTGGATGTTAATCTTGCTGATCATTCTACAAAGAAACCTTTGGGTAAAGTTGATAATGTTCGCATTACCGTTAACAATAATCTTGTTCCCGTTGATTTTGTTGTCTTGGATATTGAATGCAATGCATCTTGTCCCATTATATTGGGAAGACCTTTTCTTCGAACTGTTGGTGCTATTATTGATATGAGGGAAGGTAATATAAAATATCAATTTCCTCTCAAGAAAGGTATGGAACACTTCCCTAGAAAGAGAATAAAGGTACCTTATGATTCTATTATTAGAACAAATTATGATGTTGATGCTTCATCTCTTGATAATACTCGATACACACTTTCGCGCCTAGCTGAAAGGCGTTAAAGAAAAGCGCTTATGGGAGACAACCCATGTTTTTACCTACAGTACTTTGTTTTTATTTTGTGTCTTGGAAGTTGTTTACTACTGTAGCAACCTCTCCTTATCTTAGTTTTGAGTTTTGTTGTGCCAAGTTAAGCCGTTGATAGAAAAGTAAGTACTAGATTTGGATTACTGCGCAGTTCCAGATTTCTTTGCTTTCACGAATCTGGGTCTATCTCCCTGTAGGTAGCTCAGAAAATTACGCCAATTTACGAGCATGATCCTCAGATATGTACGCAACTTTCATTCAATTTGAGCATTTTCGTTTGAGCAAGTCTGGTGCCATTTTAAAATTCGTCAATACGAACTGTTCTGTTTTGACAGATTCTGCCTTTTATTTCGCATTGCCTCTTTCGCTATGTTGGATGAATTTCTTTGATCCACTAATGTCCAGTAGCATTATGCAATGTCCAGAAGTGTTAAGAATGATTGTTTCACCTCTGAATATGTCAATTTATATTGTGCACTAACCCTCTAATGAGTTGTTTCGAGTTTGGTGTGGAGGAAGTTTTCAAGGATCAAGAGAGGAGTATGATGCAACATGATTAAGGAGAGTGAAAGCTCTAAGCTTGGGGATGCACCCGGTGGTTCACCCCTGCATATATCAAGAAGACTCAAGCGTCTAAGCTTGGGGATGTCCAAGGCATCCCCTTCTTCATCAACAAATTATCAGGTTCCTCCCCGAAACTACATTTTTATTCGGCCACATCTTATGTGCTTTTTCTTGGAGCGTCGGTTTGTTTTTGTTTTTTGTTTTGTTTGAATAAAATGGATCCTAGCATTCACTTTATGGGAGAGATACACACTCCGCTGTAGCATATGGACAAATATGTCCTTGGTTTCTACTCATAGTATTCATGGCGAAGTTCTTCTTCGTTAAATTGTTATATGGTTGGAATTGGAAAATGATACATGTAGTAATTGCTATAAATGTCTTGGGTAATGTGATACTTGGCAATTGTTGTGCTCATGTTTAAGCTCTTGCATCATATGCTTTGCACCCATTAATGAAGAAATACATAGAGCATGCTAAAATTTGGTTTGCATATTTGGTTTCTCTAAGGTCTAGATAATTTCTAGTATTGAGTTTGAACAACAAGGAAGACGGTGTAGAGTCTTATAATGTTTTCAATATGTCTTTTATGTGAGTTTTGCTGCACCGGTTCATCCTTGTGTTTGTTTCTAATAAGCCTTGCTAGCCTAAACCTTGTATCGAGAGGGAATACTTCTCATGCATCCAAAATACTTGAGCCAACCACTATGCCATTTGTGTCCACCATACCTACCTATACTACATGGTATTTTCCCGCCATTCCAAAGTAAATTGCTTGAGTGCTACCTTTAAAATTCCATCATTCACCTTTGCAATATATAGCTCATGGGACAAATAGCTTAAAAACTATTGTGGCATTGAATATGTAATTATGCACTTTATCTCTTATTAAGTTGCTTGTTGTGCGATAACCATGTTTACTCGGGAACGCCATCAACTCATTGTTGAATTTCATGTGAGTTGCTATGCATGTTCGTCTTGTCTGAAGTAAGGGCGATCTACACTGAGTTGAATGGTTTGAGCATGCATATTGTGAGAGAAGAACATTGGGCCGCTAACTAAAGCCATGATTCATGGTGGAAGTTTCAGTTTTGGACAAACATCCTCAAATCTCTAAATGAGAAAAGAATTAATTGTTGTCAAATGCTTAAAGCATTAAAAGAGGAGTCCATTATCTGTTGTCTATGTTGTCCCGGTATGGATGTCTAAGTTGAGAATAATCAAAAGCGAGAAATCCAAATGTGAGCTTTCTCCTTAGACCTTTGTACAGGCGGCATAGAGGTACCCCTTTGTGAAACTTGGTTAAAGCATATGTATTGCGGTGATAATCCAGGTAGTCCAAGCTAATTAGGACAAGGTGCGGGCACTATTAGTACACTATGCATGAGGCTTGCAACTTATAAGATATAATTTACATGATGCATATGCTTTATTACTACCGTTGACAAAATTGTTTCATGTTTTCAAAATCAAAGCTCTAGCACAAATATAGCAATCGATGCCTTTTCCTCTATGAGGACCATTCTTTTACTTTCAATGTTGAGTCAGTTCACCTATTTCTATCCACCTCAAGAAGCAAACACTTGTGTGAACTGTGCATTGATTCCTACATACTTGCTTATTGCACTTATTATACTACTCTATGTTGACAATATCCATGAGATATACATGTTACAAGTTGAAAGCAACCGCTGAAACTTAATCTTCTTCTGTGTTGCTTCAATACCTTTACTTTGAATTATTGCTTTATGAGTTAACTCTTATGCAAGACTTATTGATGCTTGTCTTGAAGTGCTATTCATGAAAAGTCTTTGCTTTATGATTCACTTGTTTACTCATGTCATACACATTGTTTTGATCGCTGCATTCTTTACATATGCTTTACAAATAGTATGATCAAGATTATGATGGCATGTCACTCCGAAATTATCTTTGTTATCGTTTTACCTCGCTCGGGACGAGCGGAACTAAGCTTGGGGATGCTGATACGTCTCCAACGTATCGATAATTTCTTGTGTTCCATGCCACATTATTGATGTTATCTACATGTTTTATGCACACTTTATGTCATATTCGTGCATTTTCTCGGAACTAACCTATTAACAAGATGCGAAGTGCCGATTCGTTTGTTCTGCTGTTTTTGGTTTCAGAAATCCTAGTAAAGAAATATTCTCGGAATTGGACGAAATAAAAGCCCGGAGGCCTATTTTCTCACGAAGCTTCCGGAAGACCGAAGACGAGACGAAGAGGGGCCACGAGGGGCCACACCCTAGGCGGCGCGGCCCCCCTTGGCCGCGCGGCCCTGTGGTGTGGGGCCCTCGTGCCGCCTCTTGACCTACCCCTTCGCCTACTTAAAGCCTCCGTGACGAAACCCCCAGTACCGAGAGCCACGATACGGAAAACCTTACTGAGACGCCGCCGCCGCCGCCGATCCCATCTCGGGGGATCCAGGAGATCGCCTCCGGCACCCTGCCGGAGAGGGGAATCATCTCCCGGAGGACTCTACACCGCCATGGTCGCCTCCGGTGTGATGTGTGAGTAGTCTACCCCTGGACTATGGGTCCATAGCAGTAGCTAGATGGTTGTCTTCTCCCCATTGTGCTATCATTGTCGGATCTTGTGAGCTGCCTAACATGATCAAGATCATCTATCTGTAATTCTATATGTTGCGTTTGTTGGGATCCGATGAATAGAGAATACTTGTTATGTTGATTATCAATACTATGTCTATGTGTTGTTTATGATCTTGCATGCTCTCCGTTATTAGTAGATGCTTTGGCCAAGTTGATGCTAGTAACTCCAAGAGGGAGTATTTATGCTCGATAGTGGGTTCATGCCTCACGTGAATCCGGAGGAGTGACAAGAACCACTAAGGTTATGGATGTGCTTGTTGCCACTAGGGATAAAACATTAGTGCTATGTTCAAGGATGTAGTCACTAGTTACATTACGCGCAATACTTAATGCAATTGTCCGTTGTTAGCAACTTAATACTGGAGGGGGTTCGGATGATAACCTCGAAGGTGGACTTTTTAGGCATAGATGCGGTTGGATGGCGGTCTATGTACTTTGTCGTAATGCCCAATTAAATCTCACTATACTCATCATAATATGTATGTGCATGGTCATGCTCTCTTTATTTGTCAATTGCCCAACTGTAATTTGTTCACCCAACATGTCTGTTCGTCTTATGGGAGAGACACCTCTAGTGAACCGTGGACCCCGGTCCAATTCTCTTTACCTGAAATACAATCTACTGCAATACTTGTTCTACTCGTTTTCTCGCAAACAATCATCTTCCACACAATACGGTTAATCCTTTGTTACAGCAAGCCGGTGAGATTGACAACCTCACCGTTTCGTTGGGGCAAAGTACTTTGGTTGTGTTGTGCAGGTTCCACGTTGGCGCCGGAATCCCCGGTGTTGCGCCGCACTACATCTCGCCGCCATCAACCTTCAACGTGCTTCTTGACTCCTCCTGGTTCGATAAACCTTGGTTTCTTTCTGAGGGAAAACTTGCTGCTGTGCGCATCATACCTTCCTCTTGGGGTTGCCCAACGAACGTGTGAAATACACGCCATCAATAACATCAAAGAAGGGGTCAACACTGATCGAGGATTTGAAAGAAACCTTCGACAACCTTGACAAGTTTTGCCTCAAGTTGAACCCGACAAAGTGCTCCTTTGGCGTTCCTGCAGGAGAACTTCTTGGATTCTTAGTATCAGCAAGAGGGATTGAAGCTAATCCCGAAAAAATACAGGCCATCGTAACAATGAGGAAGCCAACAAAGTTGAAAGAAATACAACAGTTGACAGGGCGAGTCGCAGCTTTAAGCAGATTCATCGCAAGGCTGGGAGAAAAAGCACTACCGTTCTATGCCTTGATAAAACAAGGGGAGAAATTCCAGTGGAACGAAGAAGCCGATAGAGCTTTCGAGGATCTGAAACGCAAAATCTCGACACCACCAGTCTTGGTGGCGCCGAAGGAAAAGGAACCTCTCCTGTTGTACATAGCAGCCACACCCCAAGTGGTTAGCACGGTGTTAGTTGTCGAAAGAGAAGAAGAAGGAAAACTCCATGGAGTGCAAAGGCCAGTATATTTCATCAGTGAAGTACTATCGCCTTCAAAACAACGGTACCCTCAGTACCAGAAACTAGCATATGGAGTATTTACTACAGCAAGAAAATTGCGACACTATTTTTCGGCACACCCGATAATAGTGGTCAATGAAGCCCCTCTGTCAAATATATTAAACAACCCGTAAGCTACGGGTCGTGTCTCCCTTTGGGGAATAGAACTTTCCCCTCGGGACATCACATATGAAAAAAGAAAGGCGATAAAATCACAGGTCTTACCGGATTTTGTTGCAGAGTGGATGGAGCTACAAAACACAGGACCTCCAGATTTGTCGAGAACCTGGACTATGAACTTCGACGGGTCCAAAAGGTTAGAAGGAGCTGGAGCAGGAGTGATATTGGTATCACCTGAAGGCGACAAACTGAAATACGTCTTACGGATGACGTTCCCAAACGCGTCTAACAATGAAGTAGAATATGAAGCTCTCATACACGGGATGAAGATGGCAAAGGCTTGCGGTGCAACCCGATTGAAAATTTTCGGCGACTCACAGTTGGTAGCACAGCAAGTTATGAATCAATGAGATGCAGTCAATGAGAGTATGATAGCATATAAGGAGATGTATAATGAGCTAGAAAAATTGTTTGATGGATGCGAGGTCAGCCACATCAGCAGATTGAGCAACGACGAAGCCGATGTCCTTGCAAACATCGGGTCACAATGTCTCGCAATTCCGCCAGGCGTGTTTTGGGAAGAAATAGCGGAGAGATCAACAAAGCCGAAGAAGATGCAGAAAAAAGCAAAAGAAGAAAAAACTTCGGCGTCTCTCAAAGAAACCGTGGAGGACGAAGAGGACCAAGAACTCGTGATGATGGTGGAAGTCCCTTGGATGCAAGCATACATATCGTATATCCTTAGGAAGGAAATACCCGACGATCCAGTGGCAAGCAAGGCGAGTTATTCGACGATCCAAAGCTTTCACAGTGGTCAAAGGGGAGTTATATAAGCGGAGTATTGCAGGCATCTTGCAAAGGTGTGTCACACCCGAAGAAGGAAGAATAATCCTAAAGGATGTGCATGAGGGAATATGTGGTCACCACGCAAGCAGCCGAACTATTGCGGCCAAAGTTTTTCGGGCAGGATTCTACTGGTTGACAGCAATAGAGGATGCAAGAGAGATAGTACGAACTTGCGACGCGTGCCAGAGATTTGCCGCAAAACCGCACTCTCCGGCCGCAGAACTAATGCCAATACCATTGTCATGGCCCTTTGCCCAGTGGGGACTCGACATGGTAGGTAAGTTGCACAAAGCTTTGCCAGGAGGATATGAGTACCTGCTGATTGCTGTCGACAAATTCACCAAGTGGGTAGAAGCAAAGCCAATAAATTCTCCAGATGCAGCATCAGCAATAAAGTTCGTGAAGGGTATCATTTTTCGATTTGGAGTACCTCACAGCATCGTCACAGATAATGGCAGCAACTTCACGTCGAAGGAGTTCAAGGCATACTGTGCCGAAGTAGGCATCAAATTGCACTTCGCATCGGTTGCACATCCCCAGACTAACGGGCAAGTCGAGAAAGCCAATGGTATCATCTGCAATGGCATTAAAAAACGTCTGCTAGGACCGCTTGAAAAGGCTCGACACACCTGGCCAGAAGAATTGCCAAGTGTTCTGTGGAGTATCCGAACAACACCAAACACGGCGACACAAGAAACCCCGTTCTTCCTCGTCCACGGAGCTGAAGCCATACTACCAATTGAAATAGAGCACGATTCTCCAAGAATAACAGAGTATGACGAAGAAACATCACGAAAAGTTCGGGAGGATGATATGGATGCACTCGATGAGGCTCGAGATGAAGTACTATCACGAGTTACCAAGTACCGACAAGACTCCGAAGAACTACCATAGTCGACGATTGCGGCCAAGATCTTTCCAGGTCGGTGATTTAGTTCTTCGGCTCAACCAGCAAAGTACAGAGAAGCTTGAATCGCCATGGTTGGGACCTTACATCGTCACGGAAGTCATCGACGGAGGAGCGTACAGGATCAAGGACAAGAAGACAGGGGTTCCCGAGAAAACCCCCGGAACGTGGCGCAGCTCAGGCGGTTCTATGCCTAGAGCCGAAAATATAGTCCTTCTCCGTAAAAATACAATGTACTGAAACGCCCGCGAGTTTTCAGACGCACTCTTTTCCTTTTCGGGGCACCGAGTGGGGCCGGAAAGGTCTTTAATGAGGCGGGCTCGCGGTGCTGCAATATAATAAAGATAGTGGAGATATACTTCTTATTTTTCGACACGCTCGGGGGCTCAACCCCTTTAAGTCTCACAATACGTACAATATAGAAATATTTCGCCTTGGTACACTAATACCTCGCCAAACATAAAAATCAGAAGCCAACAACTATAAATATAGTGTACACGTCAAAAATCTTATTGCTTTGGTCCAAGAACCTCGCAACAAAAATATAGACCCTCGATACTAAGATACTCGAAGACTTGCAACCCATCAATGAAAAAATAAGGATGTATTATTACAACAGAAGGAAAAAATCTTCAAGATGGAAAAAACAGTACAAGCTCTAGCCAGAAGGCACGGGGGCTCTAACAAAATAGAGCACTCTGCAATATCCGACAAATTCTTTCGGGAATAAAAAAGAAATCAAAAAAGATAGAGATACAAGGTTTCCAATATGGTACAAATCAGTCAAAGCCCAGAATACTATCTACAGACAAGCCTCTGGTTGTTTTATGTTCAGCATAGGACCCCTTGATGAAGAATTCCGAGTCCATCCGAAGAAGCTCATCTATCATCGACTCGGTCACGGGAGCTACCATCTCATCGATTGCGTCAATATCATTTTTTCGCCGCGTTTTCTTCGCCAAGCAATTAGCAACAATCTTCGTCAGGTCTAATTTTGGATAACAAATATTTATCATAATCATGGCAAACCTTGCCCCAGCAGTCAATTGAGCTCGCACAAAATTGTGAATGCAGGGAGCATCTCTGAATACCTCCAGCAATTCAGGAAGAGTTTTGGGAACTTCATTTCGAGGAAACAAAGTCCTGTAAACAAGGGTTAATGTTGTCGTGCAAAAATTGAGAAATTCGCGCACTTGGCAAGCACGATCTTGGAACCTGACAATTTGTTGAGTTCGTTCAGGAGTGGCCCAGAATAAACAGCCATGGTTAAGGGAAAGATTGACAAGAAGATTCGTTCTCTCGTTCACTCTTCGATCTTCGGCAGCAGCATCAAGAACCGAGCCTATTAAGCGACAAGGCAGGAAATTTGAAGTGAGACACAGAAAAATAAAGAGAAGACATTATGAGGTCGGAAAAACATACCTAACATATCCGTGCTAGCCTCCAACATTAGCTCGAGCATGCTATTTTCTCGGGTACTGGCTCCCTTTGCCTCCAGTAGAGCAGCATCCTTGGCAGCCACAGCTTCTTTGGCTTGTTGGAGAGCAAGTCTTTCTTGTTCGGACGCTTTCCGAGATTGTTCCATCATCGCCAGAGTTTGTTTCTTCATGGCTTGAAGTTGCTGTCGAAGTTCTTGCAAATCTTCCGACAGATGTTTGCGCGAAGAACCTTCGAGGGGTGTATCATCGACTAATATTTTCTTCGAGAAGGAAGACGCAGGTGAAGCATCGGTAGAAGAAGGGTTGGTCGAGTAATTATCAAATATTAATTGGAAAAGAAAGTCCCAGGATCAATGATGGTACCAAGAGGAATTTCATTGATTTCTAGAAAAGTTTACACGGATATTACAAAAGAAGTTCTTCAAAGGGACTAACAGGGTAATTGTCGCCAAGGCTAAAGTGGCGACAACGGCAAAAGAAATAGAGAAAGCAAAGAAAAAGCAAAGGCATTCAACTAGACCTCCGGCCTTGATGAGCTAGGAGTTGAAGACGGCTTGATCCCGAGATAGGCCAGGATTTTCTTCGTGTTGGGCTTGGCTGCCTTGATCAACGACTTCCATCTTGATTGTTCTATCTGCTCAGTGTCGCCTACCTTCATCCAGTCCACAGTTTGTTGACTGTCAGCGACCAAGGCAACAGTATTCTCAACAGCAACCTTCATGTTCTCCTGACGCATCTTCAGCCCAAGATCCTCTGGTGGATTGAAATTCTTGGCAAGAGCAAGGAAAGTCTTCGGCTCCTCTTTCTTCGGGAAGAAGTAGGGGAACAACTTCGACAATCCCGCGTCAGCATTCATCACGCCTTCGCGAACTTCTAGGCCATGAAATTCCAGATAGGACAGCGCGTCAAGCAGAGGATCATTGGTGGGATTCTCAAGGTCAAAATCTTGGTTGATTTGACCTGCCATAAAATTATATGTTAGTCGATAGCAAGTAAAAACAAAAGAAAGCAAATTTTAAGAAAAATAGAAGGGATCAAAAAAGTTACTGAGAAAGCGACGATTTTGTGTCTTCAAGCGCTTGAGGATTCCCTTTTCACGGGTATCCTGTGCGGCTTTGTGCTCGTTTAAAGCAGTCTCAGCATCATCAAGTTTCTTCTACAGTTCTTCGACACTAGCAGCTTTTGTTTTGGTCTCATCAGCCTCTATTTTTGCTTGGCTAGCAGCAAATTCGGCTTTCTTGCGAGCCGTTTCACTTTGCTCCAATTTCTGAGCAAGAGTGTCGGCAAGCCTGTTGGCCTCTGCAAGTCTTTCTGCCAAAATAGAAAAGAACAGTCAAAATTGCGACAAACAGAGAAGCAAGAAGATTAGAAACAGTGACAGCAAAAAAAGTTATTACCTTCAGTCCTGCTGGCATATTCACGGTACCCAATGAATTGGGATCCAATGCGAATAAGCTCTTTGATCATGGGCTGTCAAAGAAGAACAGAGAAAGAAAATATCGGTACGAGAAAAATGTGAAGGCACAAAAAGAAGTAAAGAGAGGAAATATAGATACTAGCAAGAAAGTCAAAAACTTACATCATCTAAGAGCAAATCAGAAGAGCCACCCAATTGAGGGGCAGGCTCGATGATCGTTTCAACCCTTGTCCTTTTTGGTGAAGGAGCAAGGGGGCTTGAAGGAGGAGTAGTGGTGACGACGTTTTGTTGAGGAGGCGAGGATTCTTCTCCTTCAACTAGCGTCTCCGAAACAAGTAAAGTATGTGACGTGCTCGTCCGAGGAGCCACGTCACAAGTTGGTACTTCTTCCTCGTCATCACTTCAATTAAAGATCGACAGCATAAAAAGCAAGACGAGACAAAAAACTTCGACTACAAAAAATAAGGAGAAATCGATATGACTTACGAGCTGACGAGGGATGCGAGATATGGATCATAAGTTGCCTTCTGATGCGAAGGATCAACTTCTTCGGCTTTGGAAGTGCCGGAATCTTCGACATCATTCCTTTTCCTCTTGCCTTTTGGAGAAACAGTGGGAGGAGGAGATTGTGCCGACGCAGTGCCTTCGGATGATCCCGCAGATTTTCGAGAATCCACGGGTTCATTCGCAAAAGACGAAGCTTCTTGATTGTCATCAGTGATGATGGCCCTTTCTTCGACTTCTCCACCTTCGGGAAGAGGAGGAAGCGAGACAAGGTCTGGATGATTCTGTGCAAAATAAAACAGGGAAAGGTGTCAGAAAAGAAGGTACGAAAATACAACAAAGCAATAACAAGACAATAGACAAAGATTACCTCGGGAAGTGGATTGGCGGCACTAAATGGCGTCACACGGCAAGAAGAGGGGACAACATCTTTTTTGCTAAGAGATGAAATTTTTCGGACAAGTCTCTCTAAATCCTTGACCTCCAAATCCACAGACAGCCGATCTACGTCCTTGTTGCCGGCATATTTCCAAAGAGGACATTTGCGAGCCTGAAGCGGCTGCACTCTAGTCCTAAGGAAGTAGGCAGTGATTTGGACACCTGATAACTCTTTACCGCGAGTATTTGCAACTCATGGATACGAGCCATCAAGGTTTCTGTCGACGCCCTTTCTTCTTCGGTAGCCTCCACGTTCCAGGAGCGGCGGCGCAAGATTTTTTCGGCGCCATCAAAAGGAGGGATGTTGTCCTCCGCACATCCATGGTTCTCCTCCCGAATGTACAACCACTTCTTGCGCCATCCTTGAACTGAGTCAGGAAGTTTGACGTCGAAGTAGTCGACGATAGGGCGCACGAATTACAACGCCGCCTATGTTATAGGCGACACTGGGGGAGCCATTACGGCGATAGAAGAAAATGCGCTTCCATAACGCCCAGTTAGGCTGGACGCCAAGGAAGGCCTCGCAAAGAGTGATAAAAATGGAGATATGAAGAATGGAGTTTGGCGTGAGGTGGTGGAGTTGCAGACCGTAGATAAAGAGCAATCCACGGAGAAAAGGATGAATGGGGGCGGACAGACCACGGATGAGGTGATCGACAAAACTTACCCGGTACCCCATTGGAGGGGTTGGGTAGCTCTCTTCACTGGGAAAGCACAAAGCCTTGGGCTTCTTGGTGATTCCCAGCCTCTTCAGCATGTTGATGTCCTGAGTGGAAATCTTCGATCTTTCCCACTCCGCCGTCCCAAGATCCGCGGCGGCCATGGAGGATTCCGGCGTGCTGTGCCTTTTCAATCGACGCGGTGGCATCAGCAATGGCGCAGGATTTGCAGTTTGGAAGCGAGGAGCTTAAGAGGTTGTGGATTGAAGGAGAAAATTTGCAGATGAGAGAAGGAGGACGGCGTGAGCGGAAGTGCTCAAGGAGGAAGAAGACGATTTTATATAGGGGTGCGGTGAAACGACGAAACGTTGGATAAAGAAAATGTGTGACAGATGGTAGCCACGTAGCAACAAGGGTAAAGAAGTAACTCAACATTGAGGAGGTTACGGTGCGTGCGCCGGAAAAAGCGGAGGACATGTGTCCCCCACTTGCACGACGTGTCAAGTTAGTGGGTCAATTGGGCCCGCAAGGCAGCAGAAAGGAAAAATTCGACTCAACAGCTGCGTCAAAAGGCGACATGCAAAAACATTGGAGAGCTTTTGATCAAATACAAGTTTTTGATCAAATGCTCGGGGGCTACTTTGGAAAAATGAAAAGATCAAGAAAGACAACATAGAAATGGCGTGAGCCTATGACCAAATACAAGTATTTGTTCATAGCCTCGGGGGCTACTCCCATCGGGAGCGCTGTTCGCGCACCCGAGAAATTATAAAACTTCGGGAGAGAATGAAAATATAGCGGCATAAAGTGTGGAGCCTACAACCAAGTACAAGTCCTTGGCTGTAGCCTCAGGGGCTACTCCCATCGGGAAAGCTGTTCGCGTGCCCGATGAAATTATAAAAAAGAGAAGAGAAAAAGACAGAATGAAGAGAAGAAATATAAGAAAAGCAAGAGAGTATATTTTGAGTTATAAATAACTCTGCATATACTCCCATCGGGAGAGCAACATAAGTCATCTTTGACTCGATAAAATGTGCCATTCCATCAGCCGAATAAGAACTCGACAATATATTCTCAGAACGCCGAAGTTGCGATCAATTTCTGAATGCCGCAAAATTTTGCGAAGGTAAGACCCCAGATCTATTCTGTGAGGCGTGGCTCCGTCTCTGACGTCGGTTTGCTACTTTTATCCGTATCAACAGATACGAAGAAAAGTCCTAACGGACGCGTTAGGTACCCGATAAATATGACTGGGACTCGACAGAATGGTAAGACCTTAAGCGGCACCTGTCGAAGTTTACACCAGTATCCCGAAATCATGTCCAGGGACGTGATTTTGAAGTAGGTTTTTGCGGATTGCCACTAGAGCAGTTAACTAGTACCTGATCCGTCAGATGAACTAGCCCCAATTACCACTATCCCTGTACAATATAGAAATTTACATGAAGAAATATAGAAAAGTTTAAGAAGTTAAGAAGAAATAAACAGTGGAGATTTTCCCTGACTCTGCGATTCAAGCAAAATCTCGGGGGCTACTGATATAGGCATCCCAAATGGGCCTGCCGAAGATAGTACCCGGGGTTTATTGAAGGCCCATTACCCGAAGAATAAGAAGACTCGGAAGCCCAAGATAGTATTAAGGAAAGTAAGAGTTGTGATAGAAAGTCTTATTTGTAATCCTACGGGATGAGTTAGAAACCTACCCGGACTTTGTAACTTGTATAGCACGAATCCCTCGGCTCCGCCTCCTATATAAGGGGGAGTCGAGGGACGCAGAGATCATCGAATCATTGTTCACAAACCTTAGTTTTCATATTCATCGAGTACTTTTGGGCTGAAACCTTCGAGATCTACTTGCCCTCTACATCCAACTAAACCCTAGTCTACAATCTGTAGGCATTGACAAGTTAATCCCTTGTCAGTGAGCAATACTACACGCTCACTAAAATCTTTGTGGAGAGCTTCAAGTTCAACAATAAGCACTTTCACCGAACAGTTTCATTCAAGATCTATGGTAAACCTATTACTATGAAGTTGGAAAATTTTTGTGCTGCATTGGGTATTGTCTCTGTAGGTACAGCAAGGAAGATCGAGGACAACCCAAGGGAATTGTTGGAGCTCTATCGAGGGATTACCAATGATGATTGTCGCACCATTCAGCGTGGCAAGATAAGAAACATTCAACTCCCCGCCATTAAGTATTTTGCTTATTACATTGGTACTAGCATTCTTGGTAGGGAGAACACTAGCAACATATCTAGCTATCACCTTGGTTTCTTAATTGCTGCACTCATTGGGGAAACACCTTATCATCTTGGTGCTCTTGTTGCTCGCCGCTTGTTTAACAAGGGGCCTATATTTGGAGGTATTATTGCTTCGCGCGTTTTAGCATATTTAGAGCTTCCTCTTGACCCTAATGACGTGAGAATAACTCCTATGAGGCTTGATATTGCTGCTATGAAGAGTCATCAATTTGTTACAGCTGACTCTAAGTTAGATAATATTGTTTATAGAGTGTTGTTTGCTGACGGGGAAGAGAGGGAAGTCCCTTTGCCCTAACCAGATTTGTTCAGTATCAACAGGAAACCATGGTCGCGCTCTAAGGAGGAGGTGGATGAGAAGCTGAAGATACACAACTTCCACCAGCAGCATGATTCCGAGGACGCTGAGCCCTCCTACGATTACACCGTCACGTATCCGGGTGCTTCCTCTAGCACATACCCGGAATATGATCCATCTTCGTACTACGAAGGTGCTTCTTCATGGGCACCATGGGGTTGATCTCCACTTAGGCCAAAAGCCTAAGCTTGGGGGGAGGTATACCGGCATCACTCATTCTTTGCATATTATGGTTGCTGGATACTTGTACATACTTGTTTAGTTTTTTTGAGTGGTTTTCTAATGAGAGGGAGATGATATTTGGGGAAGTGCTGCCTGAAAACAGATTCTGGACTGTTACCAAAAAAATTCGTGCGCACAGCCAGGACGTTATTTTGAGCTGCCAATTTTTGTGCATGTTCCCCAGATTGTTATCTAACTTTCATTAGTTGAACACTTTTCGAGCTGAGCAACGGAAGATTTTTGTAAAAATAGATTTCTGTACTGCTGTCAAGTTTTGGCAGATTTCTGCCATCTTGCTTTTCTGTGTTTCTTTTAGTTTTCATTTTCTTGTTCTTGCTTTGTTTCTTTCCTAAAACACAAAAAGACCAAAAATATTTCTGTTGTTTCTCTTCACCACTTGTTTATCTTGATTCTTGCATTTGTTTCGCTTTATTTGCTATTGCTAGTTTGCTATAAGAAAACCCAAAAAGATTTTGCTTTGTTTGCTTGTTTCCTTTTGTTCTTGTTCTCAAATTCGATAACACCAAAAATATTTTCTGTTCTTATTTGGTTTGTAAAGTTCATTATGAGTTCAATGGTCTTCGGTGGCTGGAGCGTGGTTTTCATTTCATATTATCCAAGCTACACAAGTGAAAAGGCAATAATGACGATCTACGACAATCTGATTGTGGTGAGAGGCTGACATGAACTCTATTTGTTTTCATTTTTGTACATATACTCATCCATGTGAGCATGCTTAGTTGGTTCGTGTGAGGTATATGTCATTTAAGAAAGTCTAGTAGTTCATGATCTCTCATGTTTAGCTCCAATTTATTAATATGAGTAGCATGTCATGGATGTTTGCTTGCATTGTTTTATTCATAGATAGGTATGATATTGTGGTATCCTCCTCTGAATAATTCGGTTGAATTAACTTGGCACATGCTCACGCATGCATATGACTGAACAAAAGTCAATTAAGCCTCGATGATTTACATTGCTTCGAGTTCTTGTATCACTTTTATGCCTCGGTTAATTTATTTTGCCGCAAGCATGATTATGACGATTCTTGCTCTCTTGATTTGTCGCTCCCTAGTCTTTTGCTAGCCTTCACTTGTACCGAGCGGGAACGCTGCTCGTGCTTCCAAACACATGAAAACCAAGTTATTCCAGAGTGTCCACCATAAATACCTATGCATGGCATTTCAAACCATTCCAAGTAAATTCTCATGCGCTACCTTTAAAAACTTCAAAATGCTTCTCAAATTGTGTTAATGTTTTATAGCTCATGAGGAATTATGTGGTGTTTAACTTTCAACCTTGTCATTTACTCTTGACGGATTTTCATATGGACTAGTGGCACATCCGCTTATCCAATAATTTTGCAAAAAGAGCTGGCAACGGGGTTCCCAGCCCCAATTAATTAACTTTCACTAATAATTCTCTTCACATGTTTTGCTCTGATTCATCAGTAAGCAACTTAATTTTGCAAATAGACACTCCTCCATGGTATGTGATTGATGGAAGGCACCCGAGGATTCGGTTAGCCATGGCTTGTGTAAGCAAAGGTTGGGGGAGTGTCACCCATAATAAAACTAAAATACGTGTGTAAACAAAAGAGAAGAGGGATTATCTACCTTGCCGGTAGAGATAACGTCCTTCATGGGAGCCGCTCTTGAAAGTCCGGTTGGCGAGGTAGTTGGTGTACCCATTACCATTCGTTGACAACAACAAACACCTCTCAAAATAATTGTACTCCTGTTTTACAAATGAAAAGCTCTAGCGCATGTTAATCCCTCGCTTCCTCTGCGAAGGGTCAATCTTTTACTTTTATGTTGTGTCTCCATCCTTTCTTTGAGCACTTTCTTGAGAGCACAACTTGTCATTCTTAGTATAATATGCTTGTCTCAAAATATAATTGATTGTGGTATAACTTTGATGCTTTTATCTTTGACAATCACTATTTCTAGTCTTTCTATGAACCTCAGAGGTGCCTGAGCATTTATGTTTTGCTGATCAAATATGGGCAAGCGAGACACCACTCTATCATACTCTTTTATGAACATTGCAATCCTGCTTATATACATGATTCATGATGCTTATTATTAATTGTTGGTACCTTTCCATGATTGACATAGCTATTAGATGATCTTATTTGCATGTATCTTATTATGAACTGCCTAAGTGTTAGCCATAGCATGAGAATATTTACATCATATGAACAAATGTGTTCGTGAAAGTTCTTTTATCGCTCGGTTGTTAACCGAATTGCTTGAGGACAAGCAATAAGCTAAGCTTGGGGGAGTTGATACGTCCAAAACGTATCCACTTTCCCGAACACTTTGCTATTGTTTTGCCTCTAATTTGTGTATTTTGGATGCACCTAACACGGACTAACGCTTGTTTTCAGCAGAACCGTTACGGTGTCTCGTTTTTGTGCAGAAATCCAACTTTCAGGAAAAACCTCGGGATTTTGACAGAAGGCCCTATTTTCCCAGAAAACTCACGGAGCTAGAAGGGCAAGTCAGGTGGAGGCCCGAGGGCCCCACACCCTAGGGCGGCGCGGCCCAGGAGGGGGGCGCGCGGCCCTAACGTGTGGCCCCCTCGGCTGGCCCCCGACGCCCTCCTTCGGACTACTTATTGCCTTCGACCTAAAAACGCACGGGGGGAAGTCGAAGTCGCCAGAAACCATCCAGTACGCCGCCACATCGCGAGACTCCGTCTCGGGGACCAGAAGTCTCTGTTCTGGCACCTCGCCGGGACGGGGAATTGTGGGAGATCATCGCCATCATCACCACCGACGCCTCTCCATCGACCAGCCATGTTTCCCCCATCCATGTGTGAGTAATTCCCCCGCTGTAGGCTGAAGGGGATGGTAGGGATTGGATGAGATTGGTCATGTAATAGTCATAAGATTGTTAGGGCATAGTGCCTAGTATCCGTAGATGTTACTTTTATGATATTGTTGCAACTTGTTATGCTTAATGCTTGTCACTAGGGCCCGAGTGCCATGATCTCAGATCTGAACATGTTATTGATTCATGAAGATATTCGTTGTTTATGATCTTACCTGCAAGTTGTATACACATGTCGCTGTCCGGAACCAATGGCCCCGAAGTGACAGAAATCGGGACAACCGGAGGGGATGGTAGTGATGTGAGGATCACATGTGTTCACGGAGTGTTAATGCTTTGCTCCGGTACTCTATTAAAAAGGAGTACCTTTATATCTAGTAGTTTCCCTAGAGGCCCGGCTGCCACCGGCTGGTAGGACAAAAGATGTTGTGCAAGTTTCTCATTGCGAGCACGTACGACTATATACGGAACACATGCCTATTGATTGATTAGTACTTGGATACCGTTTTATTATTATCTGCAAATGCCCCTGCTTTGACTGTTACATGAGTTTCTCTCATCCATGCAACGCCCGTTAATCCGTCCCTGTGCCTACGATATTTTAACCCTGCTTGTTTACTATAATCACTGCTTGCTTGTCTTTGCTACTCTGCTGCTTGTTATTTCGCTCATCGCTATCGCTATAAAACTGTTACTACTTGATAAACTCTTGTGAGCAAGTCTGTTTCCAGTGCAGCTGAATTGACAACTCCGCTGTTAAGGCTTTCAAGTATTCTTTGTCTCCCCTTGTGTCGAATCAATAAATTGGGTTTTACTTCCCGCGAAGACCGTTGCGATCCCCTATACTTGTGGGTCATCGGTAACCTACACCGACAAACAAAACAGGCGATGGAGGTATCCGATGAGTTTGGTTGATAGGACATGCCATTGTAGGGGATGGCAAATCCGTGGGATACCACTGCATACACGCATTGTTTTTCATGAGTGTTATAGGGGTGAAGATGGTGAAGTTGATCGGTATGTGTCGAGTATTTACGTGTTGCCAAATTTAGGGCTGCATATGCTATGAATGTTCCTACCTTGTTGGGAAAAGACCAATGGATGAAAGTCGATCCAGGCTTCAAAACTGTACTCTCCAGTATTGACTAGACCGGCAGGTAGGCGGAGGAAGAATAGGATCAGAGCTAGTGCAGAGGGTGGTGCACCGATTCAAAAACGTTAGTGCAAACGTTGTGGAATCCCTGGACACATTGCTAGGCTTTGTAAAAATGTATTTGACCCAGATTTTGGAATGGAAGATCAGGCGGGAGCAGCAAATGCAGAGGAGAATGAAGCAACAATTCAACTTGAGATTGAAGCAGCAAATGCAGAGGAGATTGAAGCAGCAATTGAACATGAGGAGATTGAACCGATGGATCGAGAGCAGAGGGAACAGATGGATGTAGAGCTGCTTGAACCGATGGATCGAGAGCAGAGGGAACAGATGGATGTAGAATGGCTTCAACCGATGAGTCCAGAGGAGAGGGAACAGTATAATCGAGATTGCCTCGAAAGTAGTAAGGCCCTGATAGATGCTAACTTCGCAGAGTACATGGCAGAAGAAAAAGCACAAGCTTCGCAGAAGAAGAACAAGAAAGAGGGCAAAAGGAAGGTAGACACCGGTAATATCCCTGGTAGGGTTACCCGGAGTAAGGTGGTGGCCCGGCGAGTCACACTAGGAGCAAGAGAAAGATTTTATTCTGAACAACTAATTTGAATTTGTATGAACAATTTGTATTGGGGTTCCCTTTGTATTGGGGATCCCTTTGTGTTGAACAATTTGTATTGGGGTTCCCTTTGTATTGGGGATGCCTTTGTGTTGAACAATTTGAATTTCTATGTACAATTTGAATTTGTATGAAAAATTTGTATTGGGGTTCCCTTTGTATTGGGGATCCCTTTGTGTTGAACAATTTGTATTGGGGTTCCCTTTGTATTGGGGATGCCTTTGTGTTGAACAATTTGAATTTCTATGAACAATTTGAATTTGTATGAACAATTTGTATTGGGGATGCCTTTGTGTTCAACAATTTGAATTTGCATGAACAATTTGTATGCCACATTTAAGCCACATTTATCATTTTCTCTAGGGTTTAGGGTTTTAGGGTTTTAGGGTTCAATTCAAAATAATTCAAAACATGGTGGAACCTTCCCATGGAGCCTTGTTATGTTACCTACAACCTAGAGAAATAATAATGGAAAAGGAAATATAGAGATATGAAGTTTTTATGCCAAAAGCTTCAAAACCACTTCCTAGTCCATGAGCTACTAGATATGAAGATGTAGGGCTTTCTGCTCAATACACCTCCCAAATACCCACTATGATTACAAACTTTGTCCAAATGAGTCCAAATTCGTCACACTTGTGTATCTTTGAATTGCAAATAATATCTAGTTGGCCAAAATGTAATATATTGTTCAAATAACACAATTTTACAATTTTTATGCCAAAAGCTTCAATTTCCCTTAGTCCCTTTATTATTTGGGTGCCCCTGTTTTACTTAGTGTTACTCAGTTTTCCCCCTCCGGGCCCACTTGTTTTACTCAGTCGTACTCAGTTTTGCCCTTCCGATAAACATTTCCTCACTTTTCCCCCTCTTAGTTGTACTCAGTTTTCCTAACTTGTACTCACTGGCTGATCTCTGATTGGTCGAGATGTATGTCACACGGATCTTGGTTGGCTGAAAGCTCAACGAACGCTTGCACCGTTCGATCATTTATGATTGGATGGCCTGTATATATCTCTCTACCACGATGGACGCATACAGATACAAGAGCAGAGCACATACCTACCAATCCTGTCAGTCGCATATTCCAGTCGCATCTTCCTCTCTCGTATTTCCTCTCTTACTCCGGCGGTCGCGGCGGCACGGATCTAACCGTACGTGCGGCGGCATGCGGCCGCGCGGATCTAACCGTGCGTGCGGTGGTGTGCGGCGGCGCGGATCTAACCGTGCGTGCGCCGTGGATCTAAGAGTGCCGGTGAGGATCTAACCGTCAGAAATAGTTGAAATGTCTCTCTCTGTCTCACTTTCGTTTCTCTTCTCAGATCTGTTGAATGATGAAGAACACCAAGACGGCGGCGGTGCCGACAGTGGTCATCGATGCCACGAACATTGAATACATCGCCTACAACATCGCTTCGACGGCGCAGACCCAACCTTCAATGTCGGAGCCTGTTGATGTCTCACTTCCGGTGCCGAGAGTGCGAATCGATGCCAAGACGATTGAAGCCATCGTCTACAACCGCGCTCCAAAGCCGCCGATCCAGCCCTCCGCAGATCCGTCGGCGATGAAGTACACCAAGACGGCGGCGGTTCCGACACTGGTCATCGATGCCACGAACATTGAAGCCATCGCCGATAACATCGCTTCAACGGCGGATGGCGCAGATGACCACCCCTCAGCCCCCCGTCGTCCCGGCCTTTCTTGCCCATCGCTGCGCGGCCGTGTTCGACGCCACAAATTGGGATAAATTATGATAAATTTATATTTTTCAATTTCTAATTGGGATAAAATTGTTCGAACTACTACCTCCGTCTCAAAAAAAGCTTCTCCACGTTCTTGATGTGTCCATGTACATCCGTATGTATGATTTGAATTCTATCCCAACTTGATTGGGAAGATATTGATATGTATTTGATCCGGAGGCTGGTACATGCTTTCACTTTGGGATCCCTTCACTTTTATAAATTGTTCATGCATGCTAAAATTATCGTGCGCATTACTTAGCACAAGTAGGAAATTGTACGCCAAAATACAGTGCCTAGAGTCACAACAAAATACAGTGGTTAGATCCATCTACTGAATAACAATTCTATACTAAATCGTCTACCAGAACCACATAACTGCTAGTCCAGGGATGGCACCTAATAAAACAGCACAGATGAATCTACTTTTCACCTCTCCCATCACTTTAAGTTCATGTTCTAGATTTTCTACCACTTGATCAAATACGGCAAGATCTGTCTTAGCTCTCAACTTCTCCTTGCGAATAAGCTCTGAATTCTTCTTTTCTTCCTCCACAATACGCTTCAGCTCGAATATCATCAGATTTTTACGGGCCAATTCATCACCTAAATTGGCCACCTTCTCCTCCAAATCCATCCTCTGGCTACACCACTGGGTTGATTCATCTTGGTATTCAATGTACCATGGATCATCGGCTTGCCTGGCTAACTGTAACAATAATGGAAAAAAAGAACAACTGAAATCACTCCAACATGCCATGGTGGAACTTCAAATTCAACGGTAGTACAAAGAGCTGAAGCTAGATACCTGCACTTCCGACGAGGTAGGAGAAGTAGAACGTGGCCACGACATGATCGAATCCCCACCCTCGCTGGTGTACCCGCTAGGACCAGACATTGAGGACTATTTCGTACCTGCAAACTCCAATAAATTACGGGAACCGAGTCGATTAGGGGGCGGGGGAGGCAGAAGCGGAGGTCTTACCAAGCTATACCAATTGGTGCGCGGAACAAATCCCAGTCGTCGTGGGCGACGGATCTGCTTGCGGCGGACTTTCCTGCGGTGGGTACAATGCGTGCAGACGAAACAAGTGCTGGAGCCGTGGTTGACGTGCAGCGCCGCAGTCCGTCCGACGCCGCCGGGGGACAGAGCCGGCGGCGCGACGAGGCGCCGGCGATGGCTGCTCCGTCCGACGGTGGGGAACGAGCTGCCAGCGGTTCTCCGGTCTAGCTTAAGAATAATTAATTAGCGAAGTTGTTGCTTCTCTCTATGATATTCTCTAAAGACATATATCAGAGCGACAATATGTGAGTTTTCTGAAAAATAGACGACCCCACTGGTCATTGGCTGCGCAGACCCCACAGAGCGGCAATATAAGATTTTTTCTCTCTAAATAAATAGACGACCCCACTGGTCATTGGCTGCGGCAGCCCCACAGAGCGGCAATATGTGTCTTTTCCTGAAAAATAGACGACCCCACTGGTCATTGGCTGCGGAGGCCCCACAGAGCGACAATATATGATTTTCTCTAAATAAATATACGACCCCACTGGTCATTGGCTGCGGCAGCCTCACAGAGCGGCAATATATGTCTTTTCCTGAAAAATATACGACCCCACTGGTTATTGGCTGCGGAGGCCCCACAGAGCGGCAATAGATGAGTTTCTCTAAATATATATACGACCCCACTGGTCATTGGCTGCGGCAGCCCCACAGAGCGGCAATATATGTCTTTTCCTGAAAAATATACGACCCCACTGGTCATTGGCTGCGGCAGCCCTATAGAGCGGCCCCATTTGTCATTGGCGGCACCGCGTATAAAATCATGAAATAAAACGGCCACACGTCAACGATAGATGGATGGCTGCTCCGACGTGTCTCCCGACCCTACCCGTCGGCACGAGACGGTCGGGGAGGAGCCGCCCCGTGCGGCCCCACCCGGTCGGACTAACGGTCAAGGCCTCTGACCTGACGGCTACCGGCCGTTCCAGCACTTGTGCGTGTTTCAAACTAGAGGAGGGGAAAACTGAGGAAAAAATAAGGGACTGGGGAAAACTGAGTACAACTAACGAACCAGAGGCACGAAAATAGAAATCCCTATGTAATATCAGTTGATTTTTTGGTCATTTTTTTCATGAAATACAAATGTGCCACCACATTAAGGGATCGCCCCCACTCCTCTCTTCTTTTTAGTTTATTCCTTCATTTTTTTCCTTTTATGTTGTTTATTTCTTTCTTTTTAGATTTTTTGTTTACTTTTTTCCTTCCATTGATTGATTTATTTTAATTTTTAATTTTTATTGTGTTTTATTTATTTTCTTTATCTCCAATTTATTTTAGATGATTTTGTTTTTGATTCTTTGTTTCAGATAAACATATAAATAAAATTTCAATGCATGAATTTTTTTATATTGTGAACATTTTCAAATAATTTTCTCATGTTAAAAACAAAAGAAATTCACAAGTTAATAAAGTTTCTAAAAAAAATGCTTTAAGAAAATTGTTCACGCTTTCAAAAATGTTCACGGGTTTTAAAAAGTTCACAATTTCAAAAACAAATTACTATGGCTACGAAAATTGTTCACTAGCATGTGTTCAAAAGAAACAAATGTTTTAGACAACATTCGCACATTCAAAAAAATTGTCCGCATGCTTAAAAAATAATTTGTATAAAAGATCTACTTCCTCTTATTCAAATTAATTGACTCAACTTTATTTAGATACGTGTTTGTTGACTAGATACATCTATATCTAGATAAAATTGAGTCAATTAATATAAATCGAATGGATTACATAATTTCCAAAAAAATCTAGGTTCAACTATTTCAGATTTGTGTGTTCCACACAATTGGAAAAAAGTAAACGTGAAAAAAAGGAAAATATGAAAAGGTGTTCCATGTACTTCCAAAAAATAGAAGAGAAAGGAAAATAGAAAAAATAAATGGGAAACAAAACAAAAAAAAGTAAAACATTAGCGTTCCCGCTAGCGGTGTGACGGGGGCGAGCTTTTTTTTAGCTCCAATAAACACTCGAATGTTATCGGGATACAGACACCATCCGGGGGCTCCAACAGCCAAACATGGCGCCCCTCCTCCAAGAGGACACTATTCCTAGCAAGTGTATGTGCCTCCTTGTTCGATCTCCGTCGCTCATGCGCAAACGACAACTCCTCGAAATCTCCTTCCGTCTCCTTGATCTCGCGAACAACGTGTGCATAAAGCCACATTGTTCCCTGTCGCAAACTCGCAATGACGTTGCTGCAATCACTCGCAATTTTCACCCTTCTTGCTCCGATATATAGAGCTAAGGCAACTCCCTCCCTGCAAGCAAGAGCCTCAAGGGTCTCCGGGTCGGTCTTCCCAGGAAAAACAACAGCCGAAGCGCACATGTATCTACCTTCATCATCCCGAGCAATAGCTGCACCACTGCCCGATGTCTTCCTCACCGCGGCATCCACATTGATCTTCATAGCTCCATGTGGAGGTGGGATCCATGTCGGAGGCCGCGTGACTTGCGCTACTTTCCGCCGGCCTCGCCAAGGTCTTTCAAAAAATTCTCCACAAAGAAGTGCACAGATAAAGGGCTCTGGAACACCTGCTCGTGAATTGCCTTTCGCCGTGCATGCCAAATCACCCAAAGGGTAACAAAAACCTTTTTTTGATTCTCATGGCTAAGGGTAGCCATCATGGATGCCAGCCAAACCCTAGCTTCTCCTCTGCCGCGTGCATGTGTTCTGTGACTTCTTCGTCGACTAAAGCCCACACACAGCGTGACATCGTACAGTCAAGCAAGGCGTGTCGCCATGAGTCTTGGGCTCCACACATTTGACACCGATCATTGTCTGTTATCTTCCTTTTGAACCGCACCGCGTTCGTAGGAAAAAAGATTGCTTCGCGAGCCTCCAAAGGAAAACCTTGACCTTTGATGGTACTTTCTTGCACCATAGGTCGACCCATTGCTTCTCAGTTCTAGCTGTATCCGAGCTAGCAGGTCTACCATCCAGCCATGCCTCTCGTCGCTCCCTTGCACAAACGAGCATCTTATATGCCGAGCGAACCGAGAAAACACCTCGTCGCTCGTAGTGCCAAGCCCAAAAATCACTAGCTTGTCTTGTGCAGATCGGAATCTGCAATATCGCCTCGACGTCCATAGGCAGCATATGATGCCTCAGTTTTTTTTCCTTCCACCTCGTATTGCTCAAATCCAGAAATTCTGAGACTCGTGCCGGTGGTACATCGGCATTGTCTGTCAGGCATGCCAAAGGGCGCATCATGCCATCTCTTGGTATCCGCTGCTCATTCCATGGGTCAGTGTCTAGTCCATTCCCTATCCTCCGAATGAGCCCCTGTTTCAGAACTTGCACGCCTTCATGAACCGCCCGCTACTTGCGAGGGTGCAGCTCCGACCTCTGAGTTCAACAAGTCCGTATTCGGGTAGTGTCTCGCTTTGAGAATTCTCACACTAAGAGATCCCGGGTTCTGCATCATTCGCCATCCCTATCGAGCCAACAGAGCCAGGTTAAAGAGCTCGATATCTCGGAACCCCAGCCCACCCATATTCTTGGGTTTGCACATCTCCTTCCATGACACCCAGCAGGGTTTTCTTTCACCATCACGATTTCCCCACCAGAAACTCCGTACCATAGAATTAATCTTCAGACATAGGTCTCTCGGCAATTTGAAGCATGCCATGGAGAAAATTGGTATCGCTTGGACAACCGACCTAATCATCACATCCTTCCCTCTTGCCGATAAAAGCTTTTCAAGCCAGCCCTGGATTCGCTTCCAGATCCTATCCTTGATATATTTGAAAGCTCCACTTTTATACTTCCCCACATCCGAGGGCATCCCGAGATACTTCTCATTTAGGGTTTCACTATGAACATCCAAGGCTTGCTTAACCGCCTCCCTGGTACTTCCCGGGCATCCCTTGCTGAAGAAGATGGATGATTTGTCCCGGTTTACTCTCTGGCCCGAGGCCATACAATAAAGGTCCAGAAGCTGCTGAACCCTACTCGCATTCTCCGTATCCGCCTTGAAAAGCAACATGCTGTCATCAGCAAAAAGAAGGTGGCTCACCTCCGGAGCGGAGGGCGCAACCATAATCCCATGGAGCTCAGATGATACACTATGGTGTTTTAAAAGGCACGAAAGGCCCTCTGCTGCTAACAAGAAGAGATACGGCGATATTGGATCCCCTTGGCGGACCCCCTGGATGGTATGAATTCCTGCAATTTCCCTCCGTTGAACAACACCTAGAAGGAGACTGTAGTGACAAGGCGCATAATCATCTGGACCCATCTCCGGTGGAAACCCAGCTTAATCATTACCGCCTCCAGATAACTCCACTCAATCCTGGCATAAGCCTTTCGCATATCCAACTTGAGCACAAAAACTATTCTTCTTTCCTCTATTCCGCTTCATGAAATGCAGGCATTCATAAGCAGATATAATGTTGTCTGTAATAAGTCTTCCTCGCACAAAGGTTGACTGTTCCTCCGAGATTATATCTGGTAAAAAAAATTTCAACCTATTTTCCAGTACCTTCAATGCAATTTTGTAGATCACATCGCACAAACTAATGTGTCTAAACTGTCCCAACTCCTCTGGGCTAGCCACTTTTGGTATCAGCACCAAAAACGTCTGGTTGATATCCCTCATGTCGTCTTCTCCCTTCAACACCCTGATAACTGCTGAAGTAACCTCTTCCCCACAAAGCTCCCAATGGGTTTGAAAGAAATGAGCAGGAAAACCATCAGGCCCCGGGGCCTTGGTAGGGAACATCTCAAAAAGCGCTGATCTCACCTCTTCCACCTTGAATGGTTTGAGTAGGTTGTTGTTCATCTCCGAGGTAATTTTCATTGGGATCACATCAATGACTTCCCCCATGTTCGTTACTCCTTCTGAAGTGTATAGCTGCTCATAGAAAATACGAGTCATGCTTGCCATTTGGTTCACATCTTCCGTCACCGTCCCATCCTCCTTGGTGAGCCTACTAATTTTATTCCTATTTTTTCTTTGGTTGGCCCTAAGATGGAAGAACTTTGTGTTTTTGTCTCCCTCCGCTAGCCACTACACACGAGATCGATGACACCAGATCACCTCCTCCCTTTCCAGGAGTTCGACCAGCCGCCGCGTAATCGTTGATTCTTCATCTGAGGGTCCCTGTCGGAGTGGGTCCTCCCTCAGTACCGAGAGGCGGCTGTTGAGTTGCCTGATCTCTCGCTGCACACTACCAAACGTATCTCTTCCCCACCTGTCCAGGGAGCCCGATACCTTGGACAATTTTTCTTGGAGCTGTCCCATGGAAGATGCCTTCCCCTCCGCCGCCCAAGCACCATCCAGGAAGGGTTTAAAATTTTCATGCCCCTACCACATCACCTCGTATCGGAAGATACGGTCGTTAGTGTCTCTTCGTTGGCTAGTAGTCTCACGCCACCTGAGCAAGATTGGGCCATGATCTGACATTACCCCTGTCAGGTTTGTAACAGACGCCAGCGGAAACATAGAGCTCCACGATGCCGTCGCCAAAGCTTGATCAAGGCGGACACGGCAGAATGTTCCGCCCGCCACCTTCTTCTCGAACGTCCAACTCCTTCCCTCGAACCCTAGGTCCGCTAGCTCACAAACGTCTATCATCTCTCGGAAGCCTCCTATCTGAGCCATACCCCTTTCCGCCACGCCGACATGTTCGTGCTGATACAACACCTCGTTGAAATTCCGATGCAAACCCAAGGCAGCGGGTTAGACGACTTGATATGTTTTAGCATGTCCCATGTCTTGAACCGCTGGGTCACTTGAGCTTCCCCATAAACGCATGTAAGGCGCCACGGTTCATTTGTATCCTCCGTAATCCTGGCATCAATATGATACTGCGAAAACGGCAAAATCTCAACATTGATATCATTATTCCAGTACATTGCAAGTCCACCACTTCGACCTGAACTACTGACATCAAAACAATTATCATAACCTAAGGTTCTAGACAGACCTTCCACTCGAGACTTATGAAGTTGTGTTTCCACTAAACAAAGAACAATAGGTTTAAAACGCTTCACAAGGTCGCGAACCTCTCTAACTGTCGTGTCCTGACCAGCTCCGATACAGTTATAGCTTAAGCAACTCAATGGTCCTGGCGGAGCTCCTCAGAGCCCGCCGATTCAGCAGTGTTCTAGCCCCTCCATGGGCGTTTTGTGTCAGGCTTAACTGGTGAAGCAACGCCAGTCTTCTCTGGTTCCTCCATCCCCTGGGATCCTGGCAGATTCCCTCTGGTACCATCAAGCTCTGTTCCGTTGGTAAGCTGGAGCTGGTTCTTCTTTTCCTCCTTCCCTCCTTGATCCTTGATACGTCCAAAACGTATCTACTTTCCCGAACACTTTTGCTATTGTTTTGCCGCTAATTTGTATATTTTGGATACAACTAACACGGACTAACGCTGTTTTCAGCAGAATTACCCTGGTGTCTTGTTTTTGTGCAGAAACTCAACTTTCAGGAAAATCCCCGGGATTAACTCCAAAGGGCCTATTTTCCTAGAAGATTCACGGAGCCAGAAGGGCAGGCCAGGGGGAGGCCCACGACCTCCACACCATAGGCCGGCGCGGCCTGGGAGGGGGGCGCGCCGCCTTATGGTGAGTGACATAGGCATCCCCAATGGGCCTGCCGAAGATAGTACCTGGGGTTTACTGAAGGCCCACGACCCGAAGGATAAGAAGATTCGGAAGCCCAAGATACTATTAAGGAAAGCTAGAGTTGTAATAGGAGTCATTGTTTGTAATCTTACGGGATGGGTTAGAAACCCTCCCGGACTCTGTAAACTTGTACATCACGAATCCCTCGGATCCACCTCCTATATAAGGGGGAGTCGAGGGACAAAGAAAGCATCGAATCAATGTCTCACGAACCTTAGTTTTACACTGTCGAGTACTTTTCGGCTGAAACCTTCGAGATCTACTTGCCCTCTACATTCAACGAAACCCTAGTCTACAACTTGAAGGCATTGACAAGTTAATACCTTGTCAATTGGCGCCGTCTGTGGGATTTAGAGGCGACAAGGAGCTGATCTCGATGGCACGTTCAAGATTGTCGACTTCATCGGTAGCAAGCAACATCATGGATAGAGGTAAACAGATCGAAACTGGTCTCGTTGATTTTGTTCCTCACCCGCCCTCCCGTTTGGATGCATATGCGTATCTGGAGGAGCCCATGGAGATGACGTTTGGAAAGTTTCACTTCCGCGTCGAGAAAGAAGGAGTGTATCGTCTCGAAGTTCCGATCTCGTCGGGATTATCGGCGGTTAATTGATCCTGATTTTTCGAGCTCAGCATCATCCATCGAGTCAGGCGACGAGGAGATTTCGTCGCCACGCTTCATCAACACCAAGGCAAGCGAAAAACTCGCCAAGATCTTCAGCGACATATCCTTCGAGTTATCCGCGGACTCCTATCTAAGCGATGACTCGAGCGACACCGACAGCTTCAACTTCATCGACAAATCCATCACTATTGGAAAGGTCTTCACCAATCTCTATGATGATGTCACCAAACCTAGCAAGGTTCAAAATTCAAAATATCATCAGATTTACGCCATTGGAGAAGCAAGTCACGATCAGGAGGAGACATCAGAGGCTTTCGACGAATTGGGAAATCCATATGTCGATCCCTCTGACCTAAGGCGAGGTTTGGGCAATAAATATTTCGGGCCTACACCACGTATTAGGGTTCAGCTCCCACAAGCAGCATGGGATAGAGCCGCAAGAGCTATAGATGGCTCAGAACCAATGGCGACAACTGCTACGATTGAAGGACTAGAAGCTTACCAATATAGGCTTGCTCGAGCTGGAATAGAATTGAAAAAACAGACAGCTGCTCTAAATAGAAGAAAAAGAGGCAACTTCCGCATCAAGCAGGCGAAGAGCGGAGTTAAGTCGACAATCAGGAACTTCGGGAGACAGCCATAGAGAAGCTCGAAGGAGAGCAAGATCTCGGCTGCAAAATATACCTGAGGCTGAAAGAGAGACTTTAATTCAAAACCTCGATATGTCTTTTATGTCAATCGACACGAGGGGGAATATCATCCCGAAAACACCGAAGCGGGATACATGGCAACGCAAGCTTTCATCTTAGCGTCCAGGCCACCTCCCGGGGACCCAAGAGAAGCGCTGTATAACATGGCCATGGTAGGATGTGGAGCCATGGGAGCAGCGTTCGCAGCCACACCTCCCGAAGGAACTGCAAGGCAAAATAGCCCGAGACCTACTGCAGCAGTGCAAGATCCACCAAGAGCAAGTGGAGTCAGAGATACGGCGAATCAGGCCAGGGTAGATAGAGCGTGACAAGATAGAAGAGAACATCGGAGTTCACCAGAACTTGCTGAAGAGGATATGTGTGGACTCCCGTGTTTCACGCGACGGGTCCGAAAAACTCGAGTCCCATCAGGATTCAAGCTACCCGATAGTTTCAAGAAATTCGATGTCCTGCAAGATCCCGAGGATTGGCTAGTCGATTACCTCGAGACGGTAAAATTTATAGGTGGAACCAGAGCAACAGCAGAGCATTCAAATACACCTAAGCGGAGCCGCCAGATCATGGATAAAAAAGCTTCCCCCAGGCTCCATCGACAGCTGGGACAGTTTTGAGGACGTGTTTGTCAAGAACTTCCGATCAACATGCAAGAAACCTGCGACACTAGAGGAGTTGAGGTCATGTCGATGATACGTCTCCGACGTATCGATAATTTCTTATGTTCCATGCCATATTATTGATGATACCTACATGTTTTATGCACACTTTATGTCATATTCGTGCATTTTCCGGAACTAACCTATTAACAAGATGCCGAAGTGCCGCTTCTGTTTTCTCGCTGTTTTTGGTTTCGTAAATCCTAGTAACGAAATATTCTCGGAATCGGACGAAATCAAGACCCAGGTCCCTATTTTCACCGGAAGCATCCGGAACACCCGAGAAGGACCGGAGGGGGGCCACAGAGCCACCTGCACCATAGGCCGGCGCGGCCCGTGCCCCGGCCGCGCCGCCCTATGGTGTGGCCACCCCTTCGACCCTCCCGCGCCGCCTCTTCGCCTATATAAAGCCTCCGTCGCGAAAACCCCGATACGAAGAACCACGATACGGAAAACCTTCCGCAGCCGCCGCCATCGCGAAGCCAAGATCCGGGGGACAGGAGTCTCCGTTCCGGCACCCCGCCGGAGCGGGGAAGTGCCCCCGGAAGGCTTCTCCATCGACACCGCTGCCATCTCCACCGCCATCTTCATCACCGCCGCTGCTCCCATGAGGAGGGAGTAGTTCTCCATCGAGGCTCGGGGCTGTACCGGTAGCTATGTGGTTCATCTCTCTCCTATGTGCTTCAATACAATAATCTCATGAGCCGCCTTACATGATTGAGATTCATATGATGATGCTTGTAATCTAGATGTCATTATGCTAGTCAAGTGAGTTTTACTTATGTGATCTCCGGAGACTCCTTGTCCCACGTGTGTAAAGGTGACAAGTGTGTGCACCGTGTGGGTCTCTTAGGCTATATTTCACGTAATACTTATTCACCGTTGAATGGCATAGTGAGGTGCTTATTTATATCTCGTTTATGATTGCAATGTGTTTGTATCACATTTTATCTATGTGCTACTCTAGTGATGTGTTATTAAAGTAGTTTTATTCCTCCTCGCACGTGTGCAAAGGTGACAAGTGTGTGCACCGTGTTAGTACTTGGTTTATGCTATGATCATGATCTCTTGTAGATTGCGAAGTTAACTATTGCTATGATAATATTGATGTGATCTATTCCTCCTACATATGCATGAAGGTGACAAGTGTGCATGCTATGCTAGTACTTGGTTTAGTCTTTTGATCTATCTTACACTAAAGGTTACTAAAATATGAGCATTATTGTGGAGCTTGTTAACTTCGGCATTGAGGGTTCGTGTAATCCTACGCAATGTGTTCATCATCCAACAAAAGTGTAGAGTATGCATTTATCTATTCTGTTATGTGATCAATGTTGAGAGTGTCCACTAGTGAAAGTGTAATCCCTAGGCCTTGTTCCTAAATATCGCTATCGCTGCTTGTTTACCGTTTTATCGTGTTACTACCGCTGCATTACTACCGCTTGTTTATCGTCCCGGGCAAAGCACTTTTCTCGGTGCCGTTGCTACTACTTATTCATACCACCTCGTATTTCACTATCTCTTCGCCGAACTAGTGCACCTATTAGGTGTGTTGGGGACACAAGAGACTTCTTGCTTTGTGGTTGCAGGGTTGCATGAGAGGGATATCTTTGACCTCTTCCTCCCCGAGTTCGATAAACCTTGGGTATCCACTTAAGGGAAACTTGCTCGCTGTTCTACAAACCTCTGCTCTTGGAGGCCCAACACTCGTCCACAAGAATAGAAGCTCCCGTAGACATCAAGCACTTTTCTCGGCGCCGTTGCCGGGGAGGAAAGGTAAAAAGGCACTCATACTCCGGTTCCGTGTAACAGTACTTTTCCGGCGCCATTGTGTTTGTGCTCGAAGCTATTTCCTTTAGATCCCGCAATTGCATCTTTTTGTTTCTTGTTTACACTAGTTTGGCATAATGGGCAACAATGAGCTTCTTATTCTATTTCCTGATTTAAAACATGGATTGTTTGATGCGAAAATTAAAAAACCTATGAAATCTTATTTGCATGCCGGTAGTAATATTAGTATGAACGCTTTGAACACCATTGTTGATAATGATATAGAAAGTTCTAAGCTTGGGGAAGCTGGTTTTCATGATCTTTTTAGTCCCCCAAGCATTGAGGAGAAAATTTTCTTTGATGATACTTTGCCTCCTATTTCTGATGATTATAATGATAGTGGTCTTTTGGTACAACCTACTATGGAGAGTAAATTTTATTGTGATTATACTATGCCTCCTACACTTGATGAGAATAATAATGATAGCTACTTTGTTGAATTTGCTCCCACTACAACTAATAAAATTGATTATGCTTATGTGGAGAGTAGTAATTTTATACATGAGACTCATGATAAGAATGCTTTATGTGATAGTTATATTGTTGAGTTTGCTCATGATGCTACTGAAAGTTATTATGAGAGAGGAAAATATGGTTGTAGAAATTTTCATGTTACTAAAATGCCTCTCTATGTGCTGAAATTTTTGAAGCTACACTTGTTTTATCTTCCTATGCTTGTTACTTTGCTCTTCATGAACTTGTTTATTTACAAGATTCCTATGCATAGGAAGCATGTTAGACTTAAATTGGTTTTGAATTTGCTTCTTGATGCTCTCTTTTGCTTCAAATACTATTTCTTGCGAGTGCATCATTAAAACTGCTGAGCCCATCTTAACGGCTATAAAGAAAGAACTTCTTGGGAGATAACCCATGTGTTATTTTGCTACAGTACTTTGTTTTATATTTGTGTCTTGGAAGTTGTTTACTACTGTAGCAACCTCTCCTTATCATGTTTTTGTGCCAAGTAAAGTCTCTATGGTAAAGTTGATGCTAGATTTGGATTGCTGCGCAGAAACAGCATTGCTCGTCTGTCACGAATCTGGGTCTAATTCTCTGTAGGTAACTCAGAAAATTATGCCAATTTACGTGAGTGATCCTCAGATATGTACGCAACTTTCATTAGTTTTGAGTTTTTCCATTTGAGCAAGTCTGGTGCCATTTTAAAATTCGTCTTTACGGACTGTTCTGTTTTTGACAGATTCTGCCTTTTATTTCGCATTGCTTCTTTCGCCGTGTTGGGTGGATTTCTTTGTTCCATTACCTTCCAGTAGCTTTGAGCAATGTCCAGAAGTGTTAAGAATGATTGTGTCACCTCCGAACATGTGAGTTTTTGATTATGCACTAACCCTCTAATGAGTTTGCTTAAAGTTTGGTGTGGAAGAAGTTTTCAAGGGTCAAGAGAGGAGGATGATATACTATGATCAAGGAGAGTGAAAGCTCTAAGCTTGGGGATGCCCCGGTGGTTCACCCCTGCATATTCTAAGAAGACTCAAGCATCTAAGCTTGGGGATGCCCAAGGCATCCCCTTCTTCATCGACAACATTATCAAGTTCCTCCCTCGAAACTATATTTTTATTCCGTCACATCTTATGTACTTTACTTGGAGCGTCTCGTTTGTTTGTTTCTATTTTTGTTTGTGTTTGAATAAATTGGATTACATCATGCTTGTGTGGGAGAGAGACACGCTCCACTGGTTCATATGAACACATGTGTTCTTAGCTCATAATATTCATGGCGAAGTTTCCTCTTCGTTAAATTGTTATATGGTTGGAATTGGAAAATGATACATGTAGTAATTTGCTATAATGTCTTGGGTAATGTGATACTTGGCAATTGTTGTGCTCATGTTTAAGCTCTTGCATCATATACTTTGCACCCATTAATGAAGAAATACATAGAGCATGCTAAAATTTGGTTTGCATAATTGGTCTCTCTAAGGTCTAGATAATTTCTAGTAAGGTGTTTGAACAACAAGGAAGACGATGTATAGTCTTATAATCCTTGTAATATGTCTTTTATGTGAGTTTTGCTGTACTAGTTCATACTTGTGTTTGTTTCAAATAACCTTGCTAGCCTAAACCTTGTATCGAGAGGGAATACTTCTCATGCATCCAAATACTTGAGCCAACCACTATGCCATTTGTGTCCACCATACCTACCTACTACATGGTATTTCCCGCCATTCCAAAGTAAATTGCTTGAGTGCTACCTTCAAACAATTCAAAATTTATCACCTCTGATTTGTGTCAATGTTTTATAGCTCATGAGGAAGTATGTGGTGTTTATCTTTCAATCTTGTTGGGCAACTTTCACCAATGGACTAGTGGCTTCATCCGCTTATCCAATAATTTTGCAAAAAGAGCCGGCAATGGGATTCCCGGTCCCAAATTAATTAACAAAAATAGACACTCCTCCATGGTATGTGATTGTTGGACGGCACCCGAAGGATTCGGTTAGCCATGGCTTGTGTAAGCAAAGGTTGGGAGGAGTGTCATCATAATAAAACTAAAATAAAAAGGCACTCCTTCATGGTATGAGATTGTTGGCGTGCACCCGAGGGCTCGGTTAGCCATGGTTTGTGAAAGAAAGGTTGGAAGGAGTGCCATCCAAAAATAAAATAAAATGGGAGCCGCTCTTTGAAGGTTTGTCTGGCAAGGGGGTTAGAGTACCCGCTACCATTCGTTGACAACAACATACACCTCTCAAAACTTTATTTTTTATGCTCTCTTTATGTTTTCAAAATCAAAGCTCTAGCACAAATATAGCAATCGATGCTTTCCTCTTTGAAGGACCATTCTTTTTACTTTTATGTTGAGTCAGTTCACCTATCTCTCTCCACCTCAAGAAGCAAACATTTGTGTGAACTATGCATTGATTCTTACATACTTGCTTATTGCATTTGTTATATTGCTTTGCATTGACAATTATCCATGAGATATATATGTTATAAGTTGAAAGCAACCGCTGAAACTTCATCTTCCTTTGTGTTGCTTCAATGCCTCTACTTTGAATTATTGCTTTATGAGTTAACTCTTATGCAAGACTTATTGATGCTTGTCTTGAAAGTACTATTCATGAAAAGTCTTTGCTTTATGATTCACTTGTTTACTCATGTCATTACCATTGTTTTGATCGCTGCATTCATTACATATGTTTACAATATGATCAAGTTTATGATGGCATGTCACTTCGTAAATTATCTTTGTTATCGTTTTACCTCGCTCGGGACGAGCGTAACTAAGCTTGGGGATGCTTGATACGTCTCCGACGTATCGATAATTTCTTATGTTCCATGCCATATTATTGATGATACCTACATGTTTTATGCACACTTTATGTCATATTCGTGCATTTTCCGGAACTAACCTATTAACAAGATGCCGAAGTGCCGCTTCTGTTTTCTCGCTGTTTTTGGTTTCAGTAAATCCTAGTAACGAAATATTCTCGGAATCGGACGAAATCAAGACCCGTGTCCCTATTTTCACCGGAAGCATCCGAACACCCGAGAAGGACCGTAGGGGGCCACGGGCCACCTGCACCATAGGCCGGCGCGGCCCGTGCCCCGGCCGCGCCGCCCTATGGTGTGGCCACCCCTTCGACCCTCCCGCGCCGCCTCTTCGCCTATATAAAGCCTCCGTCGCGAAAACCCCGATGCGAAGAACCACGATACGGAAAACCTTCCGCAGCCGCCGCCATCGCGAAGCCAAGATCCGGGGGACAGGAGTCTCCGTTCCGGCACCCCGCCGGAGCGGGGAAGTGCCCCCGGAAGGCTTCTCCATCGACACCGCTGCCATCTCCACCGCCATCTTCATCACCGCTGCTGCTCCCATGAGGAGGGAGTAGTTCTCCATCGAGGCTCGGGGCTGTACCGGTAGCTATGTGGTTCATCTCTCTCCTATGTGCTTCAATACAATAATCTCATGAGCTGCCTTACATGATTGAGATTCATATGATGATGCTTGTAATCTAGATGTCATTATGCTAGTCAAGTGAGTTTTACTTATGTGATCTCCGGAGACTCCTTGTCCCACGTGTGTAAAGGTGACAAGTGTGTGCACCGTGTGGGTCTCTTAGGCTATATTTCACGTAATACTTATTCACCGTTGAATGGCATAGTGAGGTGCTTATTTATATCTCTTTATGATTGCAATGTGTTTGTATCACAATTTATCTATGTGCTACTCTAGTGATGTGTTATTAAAGTAGTTTTATTCCTCCCGCACGTGTGCAAAGGTGACAAGTGTGTGCACCGTGTTAGTACTTGGTTTATGCTATGATCATGATCTCTTGTAGATTGCGAAGTTAACTATTGCTATGATAATATTGATGTGATCTATTCCTCCTACATATGCATGAAGGTGACAAGTGTGCATGCTATGCTAGTACTTGGTTTAGTCTTTTGATCTATCTTACACTAAAGGTTACTAAAATATGAGCATTATTGTGGAGCTTGTTAACTCCGACATTGAGGGTTCGTGTAATCCTACGCAATGTGTTCATCATCCAACAAAAGTGTAGAGTATGCATTTATCTATTCTCGTTATGTGATCAATGTTGAGAGTGTCCACTAGTGAAAGTGTAATCCCTAGGCCTTGTTCCTAAATATCGCTATCGCTGCTTGTTTACCGTTTTACCGTGTTACTACCGCTCGCATTACTACCGCTTGTTTACTCGTCCCGGGCAAAGCACTTTTCTCGGTGCCGTTGCTACTACTTATTCATACCACCTGTATTTCACTATCTCTTCGCCGAACTAGTGCACCTATTAGGTGTGTTGGGGACACAAGAGACTTCTTGCTTTGTGGTTGCAGTGGTTGCATGAGAGGGATATCTTTGACCTCTTCCTCCCTGAGTTCGATAAACCTTGGGTATCCACTTAAGGGAAACTTGCTGCTGTTCTACAAACCTCTGCTCTTGGAGGCCCAACACTGTCTACAAGAATAGAAGCTCCCGTAGACATCAGTCGACAAAAGCATGATGAATCAATGAGGAAGTACATTCAAAGGGGGAACATCATCAAAAACTCGGCAGAAAATATATCTGACGAGAGAGCGATAGATGCATTTGTAGCAGGAGTTCGACGAGGAGATTTTGTGGAGGACTTGGGAAGAACGAACCCAAAGACAATATCAGCATTAATGGAAATAGCAAACAGATGGGCAGATGGCGAAGATGCAAGTACATAATAAACGACACAGGTCACCAGAGGAGGACCGCAGTCGAAATTTTCAAAATAGGCGCCGATTTCCTCGACAATTCTCGAGTTACGATGCCCCTGGCCAAATATCGGCTGGGTTTCGGGGAAACAATGGAGGAAACAATAGAGATGATTATCAAAGGAGTAGTGCACAGCAAGGCGACAATAGAGATGACTCTCGGAATAACAGGCAAAATAGCGGGTCAAGGTTTCAAAGACCTTTTGTAACTCCCGAAGATATGATGAACGGGCCGTGCCAGATGCATTTTTATCTCGATAGCAATGGGAAAAGGCAGTCAGGACATCTGCAGAAAGACTGCCGCAATTTTCAAGCAATGCTGCGGGTTGCAGGGATAGCCAATGCTCAAGTAACAAATAGAAACCCCCAGGGGCCCAGGAGTGAGATCCACTTACCACCTCCCCCCGCGATTACGGACGAAAATCGACATCAGCTCAGAATAGCGGCAGCACCACAGCCACCTCCATATGTTGATCCTAACTCCAATGGTGCGATCTCGATGATTCAGAAAGCTAGGCCATCTAATAGGGCTCAGAAGGTAATCTCGCGGCAAGTGTTTATGGCAGAGAAGATGCCTCCACCAACGGTTGAGTACTTAAATTGGTCAGGGCAAGACATTGGCTTCACAATAGCGGATCACCCGCAGCAAGTTCCTCGACCAGGGCAATCAACACTTATCTTACCAGCAGTAATTGCAGGATTCGACGTATCTCGAGTGTTTATAGATGGCGGCAGCAGCTTAAACCTTATGTACGCAGATACGCTAAGGAAGATGAACATCTCCCTAGAAAATTTGAAACCAACCGACACACGTTTTCATGGCATCACACCAGAAAAGCCAAGCTACCCACTGGGGAGGATCAATCTCGACGTTCAGTTCGGGACCCGAGAAAACTACAGAATAGAAAGGTTGGAATTCGAAGTTGTGGATTTCCCGTCGCAGTATCACGCTTTGTTGGGACGACCAGCATATGCTAGGTTTATGGCGGTACCACATTACACGTATCTGCTTTGGAGATTACCTGGACCTAAGGGACCAATCACAGTCAAAGGCAGTTTCACGCTAGCCGATAAATGCGACAAGAATTTTCATCGACTATCAGAAACTTTCGGGATGCAAGCGGAATACATGGCGTCAAGGCTTACAACTGATTATGACGTGCTGCCAGATGTAGGGAGGCCTAACAAGGAATCAACTTTTAACACCGCAAAGGATTCCAAGGAGGTGCAGATTCACCCGACAGATCCGAAGAAAACGACGTCCATCGCGACAAACATGGACCTCGCATAGGAAAGCGCGCTCGTCGAGTTCCTCTGTGAGCACTGGAAAATCTTTGCATGGTGTCCAGCTGACATGCCAGGAGTACCCAGGGAACTTGCCGAGCACCACCTAAACTTGGATCCAATAGCGAGACCAATCAAGCAACCTTTGCGGCGTTTTCGGAGCCAAACCGCAAAGCTATGCTGTCAGAAATTGATCGACTAAGAGAATCTGGTTTCATTAAGGAGCTGCACACAGAGGCCACATGGGTAGCAAACCCAATTTTGGTCCCGAAGAAAAACACTAAAGTCCTTCGCATGTGTGTCGACTTTACGTGTCTCAACAAACATTGTCCAAAGGATCACTTTCCCCTCCCGAGGATCGATCAAATTATCGACTCCACAACAGGATGTGAACGTCTTTCCTTCCTGGATGCATACTCTGGTTATAACCAGATCAGATTGAAAGAAGAAGACGAGGTCAAAACAGCGTTCATTACACCTTATGGCGTGTTTTGTTACAGAACAATGCCCTTTGGTTTGAAAAAACGCGGGAGAAACATATCAGCGGATGATGCAGAAGTGCTTAGCAACACAGATCGGAAAAAACGTACAAGTGTACATCGACGACGTCGTCATAACATCAAAAAAGGGGGACACACTAATCGAGGACTTGAAGGAAACTTTCGACAATCTCGACAAGTTCTGTCTCAAGCTGAATCCGACGAAGTGTTCTTTCGGCGTCCCTGCAGGAGAACTTCTCGGGTTCTTAGTTTCAGCAAGAGGGATTGAAGCAAATCCCGAAAAAATCCAAGCTATCGTAACGATGAGGAAGCCAACAAAGTTGAAAGAAATACAGCAGCTAACTGGGCGAGTCGCAGCTTTAAGCAGATTCGTCGCCAGACTGGGAGAAAAGGCGTTACCATTCTACGCCCTAATCAAACAAGGAGATAAGTTCCAGTGGAACGAAGAGGCAGATAGAGCTTTCGAGGATCTTAAACGCGCAATTTCGACACCACCAATCTTGGTGGCGCCAAAAGAGAAGGAACCCCTCCTGTTATACATTGCGGCTACACCCCGTGTGGTCGGCACGACGCTAGTTGTCGAAAGAGAAGAAGAAGGAAAACTCCATGGAGTGCGAGAGGCCGGTATATTTCATTAGTGAAGTATTATCGCCTTCAAAATAGAGGTACCCACGATACCGTAAGCTAGCATACGGAGTGTTCACAACCGCAAGAAAATTGCGGCACTATTTTTCGGCGCATCCGATAATAGTGGTCAATGAGGCGCCTTTATCCAATATATTAAACAATCCAGAAGCTACAGGTCGTGTCTCCCTTTGGGGAATAGAACTTTCTCCTCGGGACATCACGTATGAAAAAAGAAAAGCAATAAAGTCGCAAATTCTACCAGACTTCATCGCAGAGTGGATGGAGCTGCAAAATACAGGACCCCCGGATCTATCGAGAACCTGGACTATGAACTTTGACGGGTCCAAGAGGTTAGAGAGAGCTGGAGCAGGCGTGATACTCATATCACCTGAAGGCGACAAATTAAAATACGTCTTACGGATGACGTTCCCAAATGCGTCTAACAATGAGGCATAATACGAAGCTCTTATACACGGGATGAAGATGGCGAAAGCTTGGGTTCAACCCGATTAAAAATCTTTGGCGACTCACAATTGGTGGCTCAGCAAGTCATGAACCAATGTGATGCAGTCAATGATAGCATGGTAGCATACAAGGAAGTGTACAACGAGCTCGAGAAGTTATTTGATGGGTGCGAAGTAAATCACATCAGCAGGTTGAGCAATGATGAAGCCGATGTTCTCGCAAACATCGGGTCGCAGTATCTCGCGATTCCTCCGGGCGTGTTCTGGGAGGAGATAACAGAGAGATCCACAAAGCCGAAGAAATCAACAAAGAAGGAGAAGGATGAGAAACCCTCGGGGGCTGCGAAAGAAACATTGGAAGAAGAAGAGGAACATGATCTAGTACTGATGGTGCAAGTTCCATGGATGCAGGCGTACATATCATACATCCTAAGGAAAACAATACCCGACGATCCAGTTGAAGCAAGGCGAGTTATTAGACGGTCCAAGGCCTTTACAGTGGTCAAAGGGGAGCTATATAAACGCAGTATCTCGGGTGTGTTACAGCGGTGCGTTACACCCGAAGAAGGAAGGATAATCTTGAAGGATGTACACGAAGGAATATGTGGTCATCACGCGAGTAGTCGAGCTATTGCCGCCAAGGTTTTCCGAGCTGGATTTTACTGGTTGACGGCAATTGAGGACGCGAAGGAAATAGTACGAACTTGTTACGCGTGCCAGAGATTTGCCGCAAAACCTCACTCTCCGGCAACAGAGTTGATGCCAATACCCTTATCTTGGCCCTTTGCTCAATGGGGTCTCGATATGGTGGGAAAGTTACACAAAGCTTCGCCAGGAGGATACGAGTACATGCTCGTCGCTGTCGACAAATTCACCAAGTGGATAGAAGCGAAGCCGATAAATTCACCAGATGCAGTGTCAGCAATAAAATTTGTGAAAAGCATTGTTTTTCGCTTCGGAGTACCTCACAGCATTGTCACGGACAATGGCAGTAACTTCACATCCAAGGAATTCAAGGCGTACTGTGCGGAGGTAGGCATCAAATTGCACTTCGCGTCAGTTGCGCATCCACAAACCAACGGCCAAGTCGAGAAAGCCAACGGTATCATCTACAACGGTATCAAGAAGCGCTTGTTAGGACCATTGGAAAAAGCTCGACACACCTGGCCAGAGGAGCTGCCAAGTGTGTTGTGGAGTATTCGAACAACGCCAAATACAACGACGCAGAGACTCCGTTCTTTCGGTCCATGGTGCGAGGCGACTCGCCAATAGAAATAGAGCATGATTCTCCAAGAGTCACGGAGTACGAAACTTCCAGAAAAGCATTAGAGGACGATGTCGATGCATTAGACGAAGCTCGAGACGAAGTACTATCACGGGTCACCAAGTACCAGCAAGACCTGAAAAATTATCACAGTCGACGGTTGCGACCAAGATCTTTTCAAGTGGGAGACTTAGTTCTGCGACTCAATCAACAGAGTACTGAAAAACTCGAGTCACCATGGCTTGGCCCTTACATCGTCACGGAAGTCATCGAAGGAGGAGCATACAGGATCAAGGATAAGAAGACAGGGGTTCCCGAGAAAAACCCCTGGAACGTGGCACAGCTAAGGCGTTTCTACGCTTAGTGCCGAAATATAGTCCTCCTTGTAAAAATACAATGTACTGAAACGCCCGCGAGTTTTCAGACGCACTCTTTTCATTTTTCGGGGCACCGAGTGGGGCTGGGAAAGGTTTTTAATGAGGCGGGCTCGCGGTGCTGCAATATAATAAAGATAGTGGAGATATATATCTTTTTCTTCGACATGCTCGGGGGCTTACGCCTCGAAGTTACAAATATATATACAATATAGAGGAATCTAACTGGCAAAAATATTTCGCCTTGGTACCAAGTACCTCGCCAGATACAAGGAAGGTACAAAAATAGCAATAAAAAAAGAATAAAAGACTCGGGGGCTAGTACCCACAAATATAGTATACTCATTACAATTTGTTTGCCTTGGTTTAAACTCGCAAAAACAATATAACAGTTCACCGCCGAGACGCTCGGGGGCTTGAGGGAAGAAAATATATACAACTTACAACGTACATACAGCAAAGTTATAGTTCTTATCGACAAAATACAAATTCAGTTGCGACCCAACAAGTCGTCAACATTTACTCTAGCTTCTTCGGGAGCAGCACCCAGAAAATCGGCATAATGGCCGTCTGCAAAAAAGTCGGCGTCCATCCGAAGAAGGTCATCAATTATTTCCTCGGCTACTGGGGTAATCCGTGCATTGATTTTATCAAGACCTCTTCGTCGTTGCCTCAGCTTAGCATGAACAGTTTCCACTACCTTTGTCATATCAAGTTTGGGGTGGTAGACTTGAAGCATAATAAGGGTAACTTTGGCACCAGCTATCAGTTGAGCTTTTACAAAGCCATGGATCTTCTGCACATCCTTAAATTTCTCCATTAGTTCACGGAGAGATTTTGGTTGAATATTCCGAGGAAACATAGCATTGAAAATCTTGGATAAAGTGCTGGAACAAAATTCAAGAAATTCCCGAGCTTGGCACGAGCGGTCTTGGAATCTTACAATTTGTCGGGTACGCTCCGGGGTGGCCCAAAAAAGGACGCCATGATCAAGTCCTAAGTTAATAAGTAAATTTTATCTTGTATCCACTCTTTGATCCTCGGCCTCAGCATCCAAAAAGGGACCTATTTGGTGACAGTATATCAGTTAAAGGCAGAAAACAGGCAAAGTACAAAAAGGAAGAGAAGGTTTAGCCCAAGGAGTATACCCGCCATCTCCGAGCTTGCCTCAATCATCAATTCAAGCAGGGTGTTTTCTCGAGAAGCAGCTTTCGCGGCTTCAGCCAGAGCAGTTTCCTTGGCAGTTATGGCTTCCTGCGCCTGTTGCAGAGCAATTTTTTTTCCCACTTGGAAGATTTTCAAGATTGCTCCATTACCATAAGTGACTGTTTTTTGATAGACTGAAGTTGTTGACGAAGTTCTTCCAAGTCTTGCGATAAATTCTTACTCGAGGAATCTTCACCAAGTTCAGTATTAACAAGTGCTTTTGTGGAGACCCTGCATACCACTGCATGTTGTAGTATGCTAGTCGTTGATATAACATTCGCGAAGTACCATTCCGCAAATATCACATCCCTCAGAGTAGTACAACAGAACATAGCAAGGTCCATAACTCATTCACATATTATTACAATACACATACACAAGTCGTCTCGGAGCTCCTCTTGGGTCCTAAGAGGATATCTCCCGGGTTCGAGGTGAACCCATCTTAACTTACAATACCATTGTCTCCTTAAACAAAACATTTATTTAATCGAGCAACAACACGGTAAGAGTTCGTGCCGCTCGGCTACTACTACTCCCCGGACATCTCTAGGCTTGTTCTCCTCCGGAAGCCTCCCCGGATCCGTAGACGATGATGTAGTCTACGCCTTCAACACCTCCCGAGAGGTCGGGTTCTTCATAGCCGATGATCTCGGCTCCTTCATTGTTGTCGTAGTCCTCCTCCGGACGATTCGGACAATCTAAGCATGGGGTTTAAGAGTGGTATGAGTACGAGCGTACTCAACAAGTTCATTATAGATAAGAGGTGTTTAATGCACTAGCTACGATATTAGACCGGAAAGTCTAATACCAATGCAAGTTTTGATAAACATTTCTTCAAGAGATTGCTTTTATTTCAAAGAGCTATGTCCGTCAGCCTTCACCGGTTTACTAGAACTTCATGGAGCTCCTTTCCGGCCGCGTTCGCAGTTCCTCAATCCCGGAACAGGGAGTGACAGGTCACAGCTTCTTACACTCGCAGAGGTGTGTTGCTTTACCCATAAGAGATCTTAACCTTGGTGCCAACCGGGCAGCTTTCCCGTCCACACTTCCTTAGGTGTGAGGCCCGGTATAAGGTCTAGCCAATCATGTTCCTCCGCTACCTCGAACACCCACCCTTTGTTGCATGCGCCGACCCTGGGTCCACGTCGGTCCCATTATTCCCGTAATTTCAGGGTGGACCCCGACCACGACAACAATGCTGGGCTCTTACGATACACTCCTACGCCGGTGGCTGCAACCCATCATAGACCGCATTACCGTGGGGAATTAGAATGGGATCCCCACCCTCCGGTTGTTCCGCAAGACACAACTGCTACGGCAAGCAATGCTTTACCGTGAGGAATTAGAATGGGATCCCCACCCTCCGGTTGTTCCGCCGTACACAACCGCTACGGTAAGCGCATCCGTTGATGAACGAGAGGTGGAAACACTTTTGACTACTCCGTCCCACTCCGGATCTTATGGTTAACACGGTTATTACGGCACAAGAATCACTCGGCGACATTTGTTGTTTAATCCTAGATGGATATAAACCCGTGCAATGGAACCTCCACCATATCAACACAATCCATGGTTCCATTGCCCACCACATAGTCATATTCATAATTATGAAAGTAGTGGTTTTGATTTTTGTGCAATAGTGATAACCATAATAATTTGCAAGTAATTTGATAAAAATACTTCAAATGACATGAGCAAGTGATGAACTTGCCTGAACACTGCAAAGTTCTGCAGTTGGATGGTGTGGACTGACCCTTGTCCTCTTGTTCTGAAAAATAGCATCATTGTCCGATAAGGGCAATGGTTAAAGAAGCGATAATGCATGATTCCAGCTTTAGGGTTTATTTCCCCTCCCGTGTCGTTGTTATTTTATGAGAGGTTAAATACTAAGAACATTTTAGGGATACCTGATTTAGGGTAAAACCAACCTTGAAATGTTGTCAAGGTGTTTTGAAGTCCAAAGGCATTAATGGACTTATTTTTATTATTGAAAATTATATATATGATTTAAATGATTATTTAAATCCTCAATTTAAGACTTATTCTTAAATGTCTTCAAAAATTCTCTTTGATATTTTATTTGGATAGAGAATTTTATGCTGATCTGTTTTCATATTTTTAATTATTTTTTTTAGTGCTATTAATAATTTTCTATGATTACTCAAAGTTTCAGCATTTTTATTTATTTGTGAAAAGACAAAAACACCCCTGGGCCCACCTGTCGGTGCAACCCAGCGGTTTGGCTAGACCAGCTCGGGTCCAACCGACCCGAGCGGTCGGTCGCTCACTCCCCGCCACGCGCCGCTCGTCCTAACCCTAATCCCCTCCGCTCTCACTGGCGACCTGCGTCGCCCGTGTCGCCGCCGGCCGATTTCGGCGGACTCTGGCCGCCATGGCCTACGCCATGGGGCGCAATCGACGCGCCTCTCGACGGCGGTCATCTTCATCCGCGTCGATCTGGAGCGGGCGTTGCTCCAGCTCGCCTTCGTCCTCCCTCGCGGCGGCTAGGGTTACGGGATCCGCTCGATCCCGCCGTTCTCGGCGCTCCCGGTGCTTGGACTCCGCCCGGCCTCGCCGCCGTGGTGCGGTGATGCCGTGGTGCCGCCATGGCCTCGGCTGGGCTTGGCGCCGCCGCGCTCCGGCGTGTGCCGCCATGGCCGTGCCTATCTCGCTCGACTACGGTAAGTGCGCCTCCCTCTTTCTCTCTCTCTCTCTATCGTCCTTCTTCTCCATCCTCTAGCTTTGGCCACGACTACTCCACCTCGTGGAGATGCCCGCCGTGCCGTTGCTCGTCGTCGCGCCTAGCTAGTGTGCTTGCTCTACAACCATGCGTATGCCGCTTATCGTGCTATGATTACCATGCTTCGTGTTTCTTAGCCGTTTCCGTTCCTTTTCATCTCCGGTCGTGGCTCTCCCGTGATTGCTCTTGAGCATCCAATGATGCTCATGGCCTACCGGCATGCTCCTCTTCTTTTTACTCGTCGCTAGAGCATGCCGTGTGTGCTTAATCCTCGTCCCTGGCTTGATTGTGGTAATTAATTCTTGCATATTAGCAAGTGCCAGTGCTTCTGGGCTAATTCAATGAGTTCAGATTCATGATTATGCTCCATTGAGCTGTACTGTTGGCTTAGTTGTGTGATTCAGTGATGAATTGTCATGTGCTTTACTTGTATATTGTGATCCTTTGGTTCATCAAGCCTTTGATGTGCTACTCGGATACAATTATAAAGCTTGATGCCCTTATCTCGTGATGCGATTGTTCAGCTTATTTAATTATCTCGTTCATGTGTTAATTGCTTAGAATGAGTTCTAGCATGCGAGTAGCATGCTCTATCAAGCCTCCGGTGTTCTTATGATCACCGCTTGCTTGAAACAATTGCCTTTTGGTGTCTGTGCCTCACTCGTTGCTCTCTTGTGTATCACACAGGCCTGGCCCGATGTGTGCCGTTGCTTGTTTAAGCATCAATTGATGCCCGTCATGATCCATTTGATCATTGGCAAGACCCCGGTGCATCAATTGCTTGTCTGTTTCATTTATCTGTTTATCCTTGCTTGATTAGATGGATAAATGATGTGAACTGAGATTCAGTGATGATCATCTCAATGGATTTGGTAGGGTTAGATGGATGCCAACTCCTGGTTGTGTACCCTAACCCTCCTTTTGAACCCTACTGGGTGATGATATCTGTGCATGGTTTCTTTGTTGGAATTGGTTAAGGGTTGAGGTGATCCTGGCAGTACACAAGTGCTGCCCTGGGATGGCTCCCCTATCCGTTGGCTTGTTGTGGCTCACCAAATGCTCTCTGGATGATCCATTTATTGGATTGCCGTAAGCTCTTGATGTTGAAATCAAAATAGACAATGATTTGTCCATGTCCGATGGCCGGAATAGCTATAGGTGCTGAGTGTGTGGGCTAAGCTAGGCTAGGACTTCATCTTTTGCTGGATTTCTTCGGTTATGCACTCGTTTTGCCCGATTGATGTTCCCATAGGCTGATTTCCTAGAGTCTTTACCCATATTTGCTTGCACCAATTGGCTTTGTAGCCAGATGATGACACAAACAGGGTTTTCTACCCTTCTGTGCTCCTGTGATGCATATGCTTATATATGAACAAAACTCTTTGGTTTGTTCATGATGCTTGGTATACCTCACTCCAGCTCCTAGAATTTGGTGTTGAAGTAGAGGGTTTGCTTCTGTGTGGTTCTTGTGGATGATCTACTTGCCCTGCTCCTCCTGGTTAGCTTGATGCCTCTTGGTTAAGAGCTGTGTTGGTGGAATTGTGTTGAACAGCAGTGACTGTTCAAGCTGTTCTTGTGTTCTTGGTTTCCTGATGAACTTACCCAGTGCTGCTGTCGATGGATGAACCAATGGCTAGGGTTTGGGTTCTGGAAAGGTTAAATATGGTGCTTCTATGCTCTCCCTGGTCGACAGCTTGGCCTGGTCACTTTGGGTGACTCACCAGCTGTGTGTGTGTGTTGTGCTTCATGCATGCTGCTGTGTGAGCAGCCTAGCTGTGTGTGTGTGCAAGTTCATGGTACCAGTGCTTGTGTCTTGGCTGTGAGATGATCAGCTCGGCGAGCTGATCCATATCATCTCAACTTCATTATTTTTCTAACTCTGCCAAGTGGTTTTACCACTTGGCTTAACTTTTCTTTTGTTGTGTTTATGTGCAGGGACAATCTGTAGCTCCATTGATCATGAAGATCATCAAGTTAATGAAGTTTAGCTTGTAGTGTTTAGGATAGATCCTTGATTTGTAATTTTCCTTTTCTTTTCTTTTTCTATTTTTGTCCAATTCTTGTAATATGTTGTATTGTTCATATTTTATTCTGGATATTGTAAAAACAATGTATATTGTGTGAATATCAATAAAGCTCAAAGTTTTCCTAATGAGCTTTACTAAATACATGTAATGTTTATATCCTTTGATTATTCATATTTGTTTAATGAATTACCTCAAGTTTGAATTATGGAATATTCATATTATGTTTAAATTTGAAATTCAAAAGTTCTTGGGTTTGAATTCAATCATGCAACTTAAGTTGTAATGCAATACTCTCCTCTCTTCTCAAAACCCTAATTTGATTAGGTGAGATGCAAGTTTGTCGCACTCTCGAAACCCTAACCCTGTAAGGTGTCGAGAGAGAAACTTGTCCCCCTTTCGATGCAGTTTTTGTTTAAAAGCGCGAAATTTCCCTGAATTTACTATGCAATGCACATCCCTTTCTAAAATCTACCCCTCGATCGTCTCTAAACCCGGGACATTACAGCCTTTCCCCTTAAAGAAAACTTCGTCCCGAAGTTGTGGTTGTAATACCTGAACAGCTCGGGGTATGTTTTCCTCAGGTCTTCCTCTTTTTCCCAGGTGGCTTCCCTCTCGGGGTGATGCTTCCATTGTATCTTGCAATACTTGATCGCCTTGTTTCTGAGTTGTTTCCAGCTCTCTTCGAGAATCTTGGCTGGCTTCTCGATATATGTCAAGTCTGGTTGTAACTCGAGCTCGTCATGTGATATTGGTTCGTCTGGGGTCTTCAAACATTTCCGAAGTTGTGAAACATGGAATACATTGTGAACTTGTGCTAACCTTCCAGGTAGGTCCAACTCAAAGGCTAAACCACGGTTCTGACTCAGTATCTTGAAAGGTCCTATGTATCTAGGACTGAGTTTCCCTTTTACTCCAAACCTCTGGAGTCCTTTCATCGGGCTTACCTTAAGATAAACCATGTCTCCAACTCGTGGCTCCCATGTTCTCCTCTTTTGATCGGCGTAACTCTTTTGCCGGCTCTGGGCTATCTTAAGCCTATCTCTGATAATGTCAATGATTTGTTGTTTTTCCTTGACATAATCAGGGTTGAATTCTTTGCTTGCTCCAGCTTCATACCAACAAATGGGTGATCTACACTTCCTTCCATACAGAGCTTCAAATGGTGCCATCTTGATGCTGCTTTGATAACTATTGTTATATGAAAATTCTGCTAATGGTAGGTGTTCCTCCCATGATCCTCCGAAGTCTAGGGCACATGCCCTAAGCATATCTTCTAAGATCTGGTTGGTTCTCTCAGTTTGTCCGCCTGTTTGTGGGTGATATGCGGTACTATAATCCAACTTGGATCCTAAAGCTTCGTGAAGTTGCTTCCAAAATGCTGATGTGAACACGGATCCTCGATCCGATACTATCTTCTTGGGTACTCCATGCTTACTCACGATCTCCTTGATGTAAAGATCAATGAGTTTCTCTCCTTTATCCTGCTGGTTTACCGCTAAGAAGTGGGCGCTTTTCGTCAACCGGTCCACGATTACCCATATCATGTCCTTCTTTTTATTAGTCATGGGTAGTCCGGTGATGAAATCCATCCCTATTTCCTCCCATTTCCACTCTGGAATAGGTAGAGGTTGTAACTTCCCTGCCGGACTCTGATGTTCAGCCTTCACTCGCTGGCAGGTATGGCATTCTGCCACATATTGTGCTATCTCCCGCTTCATGTTATTCCACCAGAATAATTCCTTTAGATCCATGTACATCTTTGTACTTCCCGGGTGTATTGAATATGGTGTTTGATGAGCTTCCCGGAGTATTACTTCTTTGATTTCAGCAATATCCGGAACGCAAATCCTCTTCTGGAACCACAAAGATCCAGATTCTCCACGGTGAAATTCTGATGGTCTTCCCTCATCTATTCTCCTCATCTCTTCTACAATGAATGGATCATCTAGCTGACCCATCATTATCTCATTCTTCAGGTTGACATTCAATTCATCGGTTACTTGCAACACCGATAATCCTTCATGGGCTTCCTTCTCCCAAAGTTGTATTTGGGCTTGGCTTATCTCCTTCCTCAGCTCCGGTGATATTTCTTGTTCTACTCCTCCGGTACTCTTCCTACTCAGGGCGTCTGCTACTACATTAGCCTTCCCTGGTGTGTAATTGATTGTCAGATCATAATCCTTGATCAATTCTAGCCATCTTTTCTGCCTCATGTTGAGTTCCTTCTGAGTGAAGAAATATTTGAGGCTTTTGTGATTTGTGTAGAGCTCACACTTAGCTCCATAGAGAAAATGTCTCCAAGTTTTGAGTGCAAATACGACTGCTGCTAATTCCAAATCATGTGTCGGATAATTCACTTCATGAGGTCTGAGTTGCCTCGATCCATAAGATATCACTTTCCGATCTTGCATGAGTACACAACCCAATCCATGTTTGGATGCGTCACAGTACACGGTGTAATCCTTGCCAACTTCCGGAACTGCTAACACCGGTGCTGTGGTGAGTTTCTCTTTTAGAGTCTGAAAACTTTTCTCACACTCATCAGACCACACGAATGGTGTGTTCTTCCTTAGCAACTTCGTCATAGGTCCTGCTATCTTAGAGAATCCTTCAATGAATCTCCGATAGTATCCTGCCATTCCAAGGAATCCTCGGATCTCCTTGACAGTCTTGGGTGCTTCCCATTCTAGAACTGTTGCTACCTTGCTCGGGTTGACAGCGATTCCATCTTTACTAATGACGTGACCAAGAAATTCCACTTGATCTAGCCAAAATTCACACTTGCTGAATTTGGCATAAAGTTGGTGTTCCCTTAGTGTTTGCAACACTAACCTCAAATGTTCGGCATGTTCCGCCTTGTTCTTAGAATATATCAAGATATCATCGATGAATACGATGACAAACTTGTCTAGATATGGCATGAAAATCTTATTCATGAGATTCATGAATATTGCTGGGGCATTGGTCAATCCAAAAGGTACTACAAGATATTCATGGTGTCCATATCTTGAGACAAAGGCAGTTTTCGGAACGTCTTCCTTCTTGATCTTTATCTGGTGATACCCGGATCTTAGATCAATCTTGGAAAAGACTCCCGCGCCTCTTACTTGATCAAATAGATCTTGTATTCTTGGAAGTGGATACTTGTTCTTGATTGTGACGTTGTTCAGATTCCTGTAGTCTCCGCACATCCTTCTTCCTCCATCTCTTTTATCCACGAAGATCACAGGTGATCCCCATGGTGAAACACTCTCCTGAATGAATCCCTTTTGTTCTAAGTCATCCAATTGCTCCTTAAGTTCTTTCAATTCCTTAGGCCCCATTTTATATGGTGCCTTGGCAATCGGAGCTGTTCCTGGAATTAGGTCGATAGTGAATTCTATCTCCCTATCTGGTGGCATACCAGGTAATTCCGCAGGAAATACATCCTGGAATTCATTTACTACAGGGATATCTTCTAACTTCACCTCCTTCATGCTATTCAGCTGTAGCTCCACTTCAATCTGAGTATGTTTGTCGCCTTGGTAGATCATTCTACTTCCATCGGGACTTTTTAGTGACACCGTTTTGTTTTCACAGTCGATCAATGCTCCATTAGCTTCTAACCAGTTCATTCCAAGAATGACATCAATGTCCTTCATCGGTAAAATGAACAGGTCCGCGTCAAACGCGCACTTATTGATCATAATGACTTGTTTTTGTTTGGCATGGGTTACTAATATCGTTCCCCCGCGTAAAGTATGGTTATGGGTGTATCTAACTTAGTGCAACTAATCCCATGTTTGATGATGAATTGTTGAGAAATGAATGATGTAGTTGCACCAGTATCAAAAAGTACTTTGCCAGGATGAGTGAGTATCTGGAGCGTACCTATCACCGCCTGGTCAGAGTTGACCACCTCCTCCAGACTGGTACAATTCAGCTTGCCGAAGGGCTTCTTATTCTTCCAGCTCCCTCCGGTGTTTCCTCGACTTCCTCCTCCTCCAGCTTGACCTCCTCCCGTGTTTCTCTTGGGGCAGTCTTTCAGCATGTGCCCCTCCTGGCGACAACCAAAGCAAATAATCTTTGGCTTCTTACAGTCCTTGGCAACATGCCCCGTGAATCCACAACTTCTGCAAACTATTTGATTTGCAGTCTGGAATGCCTGATTCTTCCTACTGCCGTAGTAGTTACCGCTGTTGTTGTTGTTGTTGTTGTTGTTGTTGTTGCTGTATCTGGGCTTGAAACTCAAGCTGGTATTAGGCTTGTTACTAACAAACCTCTTCGGCTCATACTTGGCCTTCTTCCTCTTCTCTTCTTGCAGTTGTTTGAAGTCATCTTCAAGAGTGATGGCTGCATCCACCAGCTCTTGGAATTCCGTTGCTCTCATCATCCGCAGCTGTACCTTGAACTGGGGACTTAACCCCCTCAGAAATCTCTTTTTCTTCTTGTCCTCGGTGTTAACTTCCTCAACAGCATACCGGGACAGCTTTGAAAACTCCCTGACATAGGTCAGGATTGCCTTATCCTTCTGCTCGAGACTCTCGAACTCTCGTCGCTTCAATTCCACGATACTTTCAGGGACATTGGATTCCCTGAATTTCCTTGCGAACTCCTCCCAGGTAAATACCTTTCCAGCCGGGTAAACGGCTACAATGTTATCCCACCATGATGCGGCGGGTCCACACAACAGATGGGTAGCATATCTAACCTTTTCTTGGTCATTGCATCCCACAGTGTTGAGCTTGCGCTCAGTATCCATTAGCCAATCTTCCGCGTCCATCGGCTCGGGTGCGTATGCGAAAGATATCGGCTTGGTGTTTTGGAAGTCTGCTAATGTGACTCCCTGGTTCTCAGGTCTCTCCACCCTATTCTGCTGCATTAGATCCTGAAGGAATTTGTTCTGCAGTTCCAGTGTTACACGCTGCCTCTCTTCCGCCAGTTGCATGTACTGGATAAAGTTTTGCTGCGTCATGGGTGGTGGTGGTGGTGGAAACTGATCTCTAGTTGCACTCTCAGCCTCTTCCTTCTCCTTTGCTTCGCGCTCCATGCGCTGCGCTTCAGTCTCGTTTCCTAACGTTCCCGACATATCCCCCTAGTTCTGCAACACAAGATGATACTCATAATTACTCCATGCGCAAGTTTTCTGAGCTCAACATTGTGCACAGAACTAGTCACGCAATGGAAATCAAGAAGCAAATCCAAATCATACAAAACATATACCCCGTATATACATACATAAGTGGTCTTATTACAATACTCAAGTCGATGTGAGTATGCAAACTCACTTATTAAAGTATATGTACAAATTTATACAAATATTACAAACTATAATACACGTGGTACTTGTGTATTATAGCCACGCCTCCCTTGGTGGTCCTCTAATCGGTCTTCACTCCCGGTACATTCCAGGCTTCCATCCAGTCGAACGAGTCGTCCTCCTGATAGACCCTGGAACATAAGGTCTCCCCGTTGGCTTGTAATCCGAGTCGGATGATGATCCTAAGGAGAAATCAGTGTTCACAAACTGATCGTTGAGTGCATCATAATCCACCCATCGGGTGTACTCTCCTGTAGCCCAACCATAAGGGTTACCAAAACCCATACCCGACTCAACCTCGTGTCGGATATCCTCCATCCACTCCTTCATTACTAGGATAGCTCGGTTCCGGGTTGTTGCATCATCGTTCATCTCTCCATCATAGTACTCGGTAGTACTATGGGTTCCGATATCACTACCCCAACGCCAACCCCCGGAATTCTCGATTGGAGTCTCGGAACGCCGATTGTTTCCGGATTCCTCGCCGCCTTCGTATCCCCCATAGGAACTATTCAGGTAGTTCCCGTGTGTACAGGTGTAGGTTCACGTGCAAGTGGATCAAAACTGATGTAGTCACCAGCTGAATAAACTGGTGTGTGTACCACATTCTCCATAGGTTCCTTGCCCCTACTCTCCTCCTTGGGTTCAGTGAACTCCTCAAGCATCGTATCAATTGCTCCTATCAGATGACGGTTCAACTGAAAGAGTAATGATATGAAGTTACGGCTGTTATCCATGTATTTGGCTGCTTCGGCTGGTTTACTTTTGGCATATTTGAAATGGTTCAGCATGGGATCATTGTCTTCCTCCATATGAGGAATGTGGGTGAATTCGGAACCCATAAGCGCTTTCGTCTTATGCTCCCGAATGTCGGTTATGGCTCTCATAACAGCTATATGATAGGCTGTGTTGGTTGTCCTAGCTTCTCCAGCTGGCATGACTACGCTCATTCCCAAAGATTCGGGAAGTCGCAGTCCTACTCTGCACTTGGCCAACACCGGTCCATCATAGAACATGTACTTCTTTACTGGAATCTGGGGATCACACCCAAATTCTAGTAACATGGCTCGTAGGATATCCGCAAGTCCTCCTTGGTATTCGTTCAGTGTGGAATCCATAACTTTCACGTTTCTTCCCGGTCGTGAACTTGCCATGATGGCTGTAGAAATAGAAAGATTATGAGATTAGTAATAATGTATCATAATAGAGGTAATAAAGAATTATCGCACTAAAAGATATGATTGTTTTATTCTCAATTGAATATACACCATATTTTTAGAGAATTCTTTATTAGTCCTATTTGACTCCTAACGTTTGGTCCCATTTACTAGGTTCCAACCTAAGGTCAAAGCTTTTGCTCTGATACCAACTGTGGTGACCCTGCATACCACCGCATGTTGTAGTATGCCGCTCGTTGATATAACATTCGCGAAGTACCATTCCGCAAATATCACATCCCTCGAGTAGTACAACAGAACATAGCAAGGTCCATAACTCATTCACATATTATTACAATACACATACACAAGTCGTCTCGGAGCTCCTCTTGGGTCCTAAGAGGATATCTCCCGGGTTCGAGGTGAACCCATCTTAACTTACAATACCATTGTCTCCTTAAACAAAACATTTATTTAATCGAGCAACAACACGGTAAGAGTTCGTGCTGCTCGGCTACTACTACTCCCCAGACATCTCTAGGCTTGTTCTCCTCCGGAAGCCTCCCCGGATCCGTAGACGATGATGTAGTCTACGCCTTCAACACCTCCTGAGAGGTCAGGTTCTTCATAGCCGATGATCTCGGCTCCTTCATTGTTGTCGTAGTCCTCCTCCTGACGATTCAGACAATCTAAGCATGGGGTTTAAGAGTGGTATGAGTACGAGCGTACTCAACAAGTTCATTATAGATAAGAGGTGTTTAATGCACTAGCTACGATATTAGACCAGTAAAGTCTAATACCAATGCAAGTTTTGATAAACATTTCTTCAAGAGATTGCTTTTATTTCAAAGAGCTATGTCCGTCAGCCTTCACCGGTTTACTAGAACTTCATGGAGCTCCTTTCCGGCCGCGTTCGCAGCTCCTCAATCCCGGAACAGGGAGTGACAGTCACAGCTCTTACACTCGCAGAGGTGTGTTGCTTTACCCATAAGAGATCTTAACCTTGGTGCCAACCGGGCAGCTTTCCCGTCCACACTTCCTTAGGTGTGAGGCCCGGTATAAGGTCTAGCCAATCATGTTCCTCCGCTACCTCGAACACCCACCCTTTGTTGCATGCGCCGACCCTGGGTCCACGTCGGTCCCATTATTCCCGTAATTTCAGGGTGGACCCCGACCACGACAACGAGTGCTGGGCTCTTACCATACACTCCTACGCCGGTGGCTGCAACCCATCATAGACCGCATTACCGTGGGGAATTAGAATGGGATCCCCACCCTCCGGTTGTTCCGCAAGACACAACTGCTACGGCAAGCAATGCTTTACCGTGAGGAATTAGAATGGGATCCCCACCCTCCGGTTGTTCCGCCGTACACAACTGCTACGGTAAGCGCATCCGTTGATGAACGAGAGGTGGAAACACTTTTGACTACTCCGTCCCACTCCGGATCTTATGGTTAACACGGTTATTACGGCACAAGAATCACTCGGCGACATTTGTTGTTTAATCCTAGATGGATATAAACCCGTGCAATGGAACCTCCACCATATCAACACAATCCATGGTTCCATTGCCCACCACATAGTCATATTCATAATTATGAAAGTAGTGGTTTTGATTTTTGTGCAATAGTGATAACCATAATAATTTGCAAGTAATTTGATAAAAATACTTCAAATGACATGAGCAAGTGATGAACTTGCCTGAACACTGCAAAGTTCTGCAGTTGGATGGTGTGGACTGACCCTTGTCCTCTTGTTCTGAAAAATAGCATCATTGTCCGATAAGGGCAATGGTTAAAGAAGCGATAATGCATGATTCCAGTTTTAGGGTTTATTTCCCCCTCCCGGTGTCGTTGTTATTTTATGAGAGGTTAAATACTAAGAACATTTTAGGGATACCTGATTTAGGGTAAAACCAACCTTGAAATGTTGTCAAGGTGTTTTGAAGTCCAAAGGCATTAATGGACTTATTTTTATTATTGAAAATTATATATATGATTTAAATGATTATTTAAATCCTCAATTTAAGACTTATTCTTAAATGTCTTCAAAAATTCTCTTTGATATTTTATTTGGATAGAGAATTTTATGCTGATCTGTTTTCATATTTTTAATTATTTTTTTTAGTGCTATTAATAATTTTCTATGATTACTCAAAGTTTCAGCATTTTTATTTATTTGTGAAAAGACAAAAACACCCCCGGGCCCACCTGTCGGTGCAACCCAGCGGTTTGGCTAGACCAGCTCGGGTCCAACCGACCCGAGCGGTCGGTCGCTCACTCCCCCGCCACGCGCCGCTCGTCCTAACCCTAATCCCCTCCGCTCTCACTGGCGACCTGCGTCGCCCGTGCTGTCGCCGGTCGATTTCGGCGGACTCTGGCCGCCATGGCCTACGCCATGGGGCGCAATCGACGCGCCTCTCGACGGCGGTCATCTTCATCCGCGTCGATCTGGAGCGGGCGTTGCTCCAGCTCGCCTTCGTCCTCCCTCGCGGCGGCTAGGGTTACGGGATCCGCTCGATCCCGCCGTTCTCGGCGCTCCTGGTGCTTGGACTCCGCCCTGGCCTCGCCGCCGTGGTGCGGTGATGCCGTGGTGCCGCCATGGCCTGGCTGGGCTTGGCGCCGCCGCGCTCTGGCGTGTGCCGCCATGGCCGTGCCTATCTGCTCGACTACGGTAAGTGCGCCTCCCTCTTTCTCTCTCTCTCTCTATCGTCCTTCTTCTCCATCCTCTAGCTTTGGCCACGACTACTCCACCTCGTGGAGATGCCTGCCGTGCTGTTGCTCTGCTGCTGCGCCTAGCTAGTGTGCTTGCTCTACAACCATGCGTATGCTGCTTACTGTGCTATGATTACCATGCTTCTGTGTTTCTTAGCTGTTTCTGTTCCTTTTCATCTCTGGCTGTGGCTCTCCTGTGATTGCTCTTGAGCATCCAATGATGCTCATGGCCTACTGGCATGCTCCTCTTCTTTTTACTGTCGCTAGAGCATGCTGTGTGTGCTTAATCCTGTCCCTGGCTTGATTGTGGTAATTAATTCTTGCATATTAGCAAGTGCCAGTGCTTCTGGGCTAATTCAATGAGTTCAGATTCATGATTATGCTCCATTGAGCTGTACTGTTGGCTTAGTTGTGTGATTCAGTGATGAATTGTCATGTGCTTTACTTGTATATTGTGATCCTTTGGTTCATCAAGCCTTTGATGTGCTACTGGATACAATTATATAGCTTGATGCCCTTATCTGTGATGCGATTGTTCAGTTATTTAATTATCTGTTCATGTGTTAATTGCTTAGAATGAGTTCTAGCATGCAGTAGCATGCTCTATCAAGCCTCTGGTGTTCTTATGATCACCAGTTGCTTGAAACAACTGCCTTTTGGTGTCCGTGCCTCACTCGTTGCTCTCTTGTGTATCACACAGTGCCTGGCCCGATGTGTGCTCGTTGCTTGTTTAAGCATCAATTGATGCCTGTCATGATCCATTTGATCATTGGCAAGACCCCGGTGCATCAATTGCTTGTCCGTTTCATTTATCTGTTTATCCTTGCTTGATTAGATGGATAAATGATGTGAACTCGAGATTCAGTGATGATCATCTCAATGGATTTGGTAGGGTTAGATGGATGCCAACTCCTCGGTTGTGTACCCTAACCCTCCTTTTGAACCCTACTGGGTGATGATATCTGTGCATGGTTTCTTTGTTGGAATTGGTTAAGGGTTGAGGTGATCCTGGCAGTATACAAGTGCTGCCCTGGGATGGCTCCCCTATCTGTTGGCTTGTTGTGGCTCACCAAATGCTCACTGGATGATCCATTTATTGGATTTCCAGAAGCTCTTGATGTTGGAATCAAAATAGACAATGATTTGTCCATGTCTGATGGCCAGAATAGCTATAGGTGCTGAGTGTGTGGGCTAAGCTAGGCTAGGACTTCATCTTTTGCTGGATTTCTTCAGTTATGCACTGTTTTGCTCGACCGATGTTCCCATAGGCTGATTTCCTAGAGTCTTTACCCATATTTGCTTGCACCAATTGGCTTTGTAGCCGGATGATGACACAAACAGGGTTTTCTACCCTTCGTGCTCTCGTGATGCATATGCTTATATATGAACAAAACTCTTTGGTTTGTTCATGATGCTTGGTATACCTCACTCCAGCTCCTAGAATTTGGTGTTGAAGTAGAGGGTTTGCTTCGTGTGGTTCTTGTGGATGATCTACTTGCCCCGCTCCTCCCGGTTAGCTTGATGCCTCTTGGTTAAGAGCTGTGTTGGTGGAATTGTGTTGAACAGCAGTGACTGTTCAAGCTGTTCTTGTGTTCTTGGTTTCCTGATGAACTTACCCAGTGCTGCTGTCGATGGATGAACCAATGGCTAGGGTTTGGGTTCTGGAAAGGTTAAATATGGTGCTTCTATGCTCTCCCTGGTCGACAGCTTGGCCTGGTCACTTTGGTGACTCACCAGCTGTGTGTGTGTGTTGTGCTTCATGCATGCTGCTGTGTGAGCAGCCTAGCTGTGTGTGTGTGCAAGTTCATGGTACCAGGCTTGTGTCTTGGCTGTGAGATGATCAGCTCGGCAGAGCTGATCCATATCATCTCAACTTCATTATTTTTCTAACCTCGCCAAGTGGTTTTACCACTTGGCTTAACTTTTCTTTTGTTGTGTTTATGTGCGGGGACAATCAGTAGCTCCATTGATCATGAAGATCATCAAGTTAATGAAGTTTAGCTTGTAGTGTTTAGGATAGATCCTTGATTTGTAATTTTCCTTTTCTTTTCTTTTTCTATTTTTGTCCAATTCTTGTAATATGTTGTATTGTTCATATTTTATTCTGGATATTGTAAAAACAATGTATATTGTGTGAATATCAATAAAGCTCAAAGTTTTCCTAATGAGCTTTACTAAATACATGTAATGTTTATATCCTTTGATTATTCATATTTGTTTAATGAATTACCTCAAGTTTGAATTATGGAATATTCATATTATGTTTAAATTTGAAATTCAAAAGTTCTTGGGTTTGAATTCAATCATGCAACTTAAGTTGTAATGCAATACTCTCCTCTCTTCTCAAAACCCTAATTTGATTAGGTGAGATGCAAGTTTGTCGCACTCTCGAAACCCTAACCCTGTAAGGTGTCGAGAGAGAAACTTGTCCCCCTTTCGATGCAGTTTTTGTTTAAAAGCGCGAAATTTCCCCAGAATTTACTATGCAATGCACATCCCTTTCTAAAATCTACCCCTCGATCGTCTCTAAACCTGGGACATTACAGCTTTCTTCAAGCGAGAAGAAGTAGGCAAAATATCGGAAGGAGCAGGAGTTGGAATATAGTTATCGAACGTCAACTGAAAGAAAAGGCTCGACATCAATCATCCAGCAAAATAGATTTCCATTGATATTTGACGTATTTACATAGCTATTACAAAAGGATGGTTCCTAATGAACCAAGGGGACAATTGTTGCCAAACCTATAAAAGGCGACAACATCAAAAGAGAACAATAGAGAAGGCAAAGGTGGTCTACTTCACCTCCGGCTTTGATGAACTTGGAGCTGGAGTTGGCTTGCATCCAAGATAGGAGAGGATCTTCTTCGAGTTTGGCTTCGCAGCCTTGATCAGTGACTGCCACTTCTTGGTCTCCATCTCCTGCGTGTCGCCAACCCTAGTCCACTCGACATCTTGTTGGCTGTCGGCAACCAGGGCAATCGTGCCTTCAACGCCAATCTTCAAACCTTCTTGGCGAAGTTTGAGCCCAATATTTTCTTGAGAGTTGAAGCATTTAGCGAGAGCAAGAAAAGGCGCGGGTTCCTCTTTCTTCGGGAAGAAGTAAGGGTAGAGCCGTGACAGTCTCGCTCCAACTTCAGCAAGGCCTTCGCGTGCTTCATCTCCATGAATTTCAAGGAGAGAAAGCGCGTCAAGATGGGGATCATTGTCGGGATCTTCAAGTTCATATTCTTGACATGTTTTTCCTGCTAAAGCAAAATTTTATTGATCAATAAACAAGAAAAGAGAAGCAAGTTCAAGGAAATCAAAATAGTTTGAATACTTACTGACAAAGCGACGGCTCTGCGACTCCAAGCGCCTGATAATTGCTTCTTCGCGAGCAGATTGTTCGGTTATATGCTCGCTCAAAGAAGTTTCTGCGGCATGAAGCCTTTTCCGAAGGTCTTTGACGGCAGCGGCATCTGCTTCAACTTTCTTGCGAGCTGTTTCGCTTTGCTCTAACTTAGCAGCAAGAGCGTCAGCGCGCCTGTTGGCTTCGGCAAAAGATTCTGGTAAAAATAAAACGATGGTAAACATCATGGCAAAATAATGGAGGAGTATGTATAGTAGAGAGGGCAAGGAAAAGTAGTACCTTCAAGTTTATTCGCATGATCACGGTACCCGACGGATTGGGTACCAAGGCGAACAAATTCCTTCATCACAGGCTGAAGAAAGAGTAAAAGAAAAAGAAAAGTCAATATAGAAGGAAAAGTTCGATAGGACTACACAAGAAACAAAGGGGAGTCGACAAATGCTGAAATATTCGACAAAAAAAACAACGGTGAAAAACTTACATCATCCAATGAAGGAGTCGTGGAACTACCAGCCAGCAGAAGGGGTTCCTTGGCTGGTTCTACCCTAGCTCTCTTTGGTGAAGAGGCTTGGGGGCTTGCAATTGGAGTTGGATGTTCTGCATCTCGTCGAGAAGGCAAAGTTTCATCCTCGTCAGGATGAGCTTCAGAAACAACTAAAGTGCGAGACGTACTCGTCCGAGCAGTCGCGTCAATATGTTGAATCTCCTCCTCATCATCACTACAAAAAAGGCGACAAGAAAGTAAGAAAATATAGTTGAAACAATCAATGGCAAACAACAAACAGCGGCAGGAACTTACGAGCTGATAAGAGCATCGGTGTAAGGGTCGAAAGTTGTCCTTTTTTCAGTAGGAGCAACTTCTTCGGCAGGAGGTGTGCCGGTCTTGGAGGGGCCGGAGTCGACAACTTCATCCCTTTTTCTTTTGTTCTTGGGAGAAACAGCTGGGGGAGGAGAGTGTGCTGACCCGGTAGCCTCGGATTCTTCCTTTTCAGAGGATACCACGGATTTTCGAGAACCTGCGGTTTCACTTTCAGGGCGAGAAGTGCCCTGGTTGTCGTCGGTGACAACGGCCCGTTCTTAGGCCTCTCCACCTTCATGAAGGGGAGGAAGAGAAACAAGATTTGGATGGTTCTGCAAAAAGAAGAATGTCGACAAAAAGTTATGGAAAGGATGTCAACAAAAATACGTACTCGAGAAAAATAGTCCATGCATAAAATTACCTCAGGGAGTGCGTTGGTGGCGCTATGCGGCTTTATGCGACAAGACGAGGGGATAGGATCTTTCTTGTTGAGGGAAGAGATCTTTCGGACAAGTTTTTCCAAATCTTTGACCGGCAAATCCACCGACAAGCGATCCTCATCTTTGTCGCCAGCATATTTCCAGAGGGGATTTTTTCGAGCTTGCAGATGTTGTACCCTGGTCCTAAGGAAGTACGCCGTGATTTGGATACCCGACAGTTCTTGTCCTCGGGTATTTTGGAGTTGGTGGATGCGTGTCATCAAGGCTTCTGTCGCCGCTTTTTCTTCGTCGGTAGCCTCTGCATCCCAGGAATGACGGCGACAGATTTTCTCGGTACCATCAAAAGGAGGGATGTTGTCTTCAATAGAGCCATGATTTTCCTCGTGAATGTACAACCATTTTTTGCACCACCCTTGAACTGAGTCAAGGAATTTGACGTCGAAATATTCGACATCAGGGCGGACGCAGATCACAACGCCGCCAATGTTATAGGCGACGTCGTGGGAGCCATTACGGCGACAGAAGAAAATGCGTTTCCATAGAGCCCAGTTAGGCTGGACTCCAAGGAAAGCTTCGCAAAGCGTGATGAAGATTGAGATATGGAGGATGGAGTTGGGAGTAAGATGGTGCAGTTGCAGTCCGTACATAAAAAGCAACCCCCGTAAGAAATTGTGAATGGGGGCGGAAAGACCACGGATGAGGTGATCGACGAAACTGACCCGATACTCCATTGGAGGGATTGGGTAGCTTTCTTCACTGGGGAAGCGAAGTGTGCCTTCTTTCTTGCTGATCCCAGTTTCTTGAGTAGGTTGATGTCTTGAGGGGAGATTTTGGATCTCTCCCACTCTGTATTCCCCAGATCTTCGGTCGCCATCTTCGACTCGGGTGTGTTGTGCCTGGTGAGTCTGCGCGGAGGCATCAACAATGGCGCCGGAGCAAAGGGCGTGAGCGTGGTTGAACGCTTGAAGCAATGAGAGCAATGGAGAATTTTGCAGAGGAGAAGCAGAGGTGCGGCGCAAGCGAAAGTACTGGCGGAGGAAGACGATGACTTTATATAGGGGTGCGGTGAATCGACGCACCGTTGGATAAAGAAACGGTGGAATAGATGGTGTACACGTGGACAAGGGGTAAAAAGTAATTTCAGCTGGACGAGAAAAGACAGGAGCTACAGTACATGCGCCAGGAAAAGCGGAGGACGTGTGTCCCCCACTTTCACGACGTGTCAGATTAATGAGGTTTCTGGGCCCGCAAGGCAGAGACAGAGCGATTCTCGCGTTTTCCCGATACATTGGTCGTGGTTGTCGTCAACAATAATGTCACCTTGGTAAAATAAAATCTCGGCTATGAAGCTTCACAAGAACGGCGACAGCAGAAGGGTATTGATTATTTCGAGAGCCTTTGATCAAATACAAGTTTTTGTTCAAATGCTCGGGGGCTACTTTGGAAAAAAGAAATATTCGAGTATGGCAAAATAGAAATGGCGAGAGCCTATGACCAAACGCAAGCATTTGTTCATAGCCTCGGGGGCTACTCCCATCGGAAGCGCTGTTCGCGCACCCGATAGATATAAAAATTCGAGAAAAAATGACAATATAGCGACATGAGGCATTAGAATGTTGAGCCTACAACCAAGCACAAGTCCTTGGCTGTAGCCTCGGGGGCTACTCCCATCGGGAACGCTGTTCGCGTGCCCGATGAAATTATAAAAAGAGAGAGAGAGAGAAGAAAAAAGAGAAGAGAAAGAAAGAAAGAAGAAGTGAGTATATTTCGAGTTATACAAATAACTCTACATATACTCCCATCGGGAAGGCAAAAATAAGTCATCCGTTGACTCAATAAAATGTGCTATTCCAACAGCCGAAAAAGCACTCGACAATATATTCTCAGAGCGCCAAAGTTGTGAATAATCTCTGAATGCCGCAAAATTTGCGAAGGTAAGACCCCAGATCCGTTCTGAGCGGCGTGGCGCCATCTCTGACGTCGGTTTGCTACTTTTTTCCGTATCAACAGATACAAAGAAAAATCCTAACGGACGCGTTAGGTACCCGATAAAATATGACTGGGACTTGACAGAATGGTAAGACCTTAAGCGGCACTCGTCGAAGTTTACACCGAGTATCCCGAGATCATGTCCGGGGACGTGATCTTGAAGTAGGTTTTGCGGATTGCCACTAGAGCGGTTAACTAGTACCTGATCCGTCAGATGAACTAGCCCCAACTACCATTATCCCTGTACAATATAGAAATTCGTATGCAAAGATATGTGGTAAAGTTCAGAGTTGTCGAATAAATATAAAGGTGGAGATTTTCCCTGACTCTGCGATTCAAGCAAAATCTCGGGGGCTACTGACATAGGCATCCCCAATGGGCCTGCCGAAGATAGTACCCGGGGTTTACTGAAGGCCCACGACCCGAAGGATAAGAAGATTCGGAAGCCCAAGATACTATTAAGGAAAGCTAGAGTTGTAATAGGAGTCATTGTTTGTAATCTTACGGGATGGGGTAGAAACCCTCCCGGACTCTGTAAACTTGTACATCACGAATCCCTCGGCTCCACCTCCTATATAAGGCGGAGTCGAGGGACAAAGAAAGCATCGAATCATTGTCTCACGAACCTTAGTTTTACATTGTCGAGTACTTTTCGGCTGAAACCTTCGAGATCTACTTGCCCTCTACATTCAACAAAACCCTAGTCTACAACTTGTAGGCATTGACAAGTTAATACCTTGTCAGTGAGGGCGCCTCGGCCAGCCTCCGACGCCCCCCTCTGGACTACTTAAGGGCTTCGACCTAAAAACGCACGGGGGGTTAGACGAAATTGCCAGAAGACATCCAGAACACCGCCGCCATCGCGAAACTCCGTATCGGGACCAGAAATTCCGTTCTGGCACTCCGCCGGGACGGGGAATTGGAGGAGATCACCGCCATCATCACCACCGATCTCCATCAACCAGCCATGCTTCCCCCATCCATGTGTGAGTAATTCCCCCGCTGTAGGCTGAAGGGGATGGTAGGGATTGGATGAGATTGGTCATGTAATAGCATAAGATTGTTAGGGCATAGTGCCTAGTATCCGTAATTGGTACTTTTATGATATTTTTGCAACTTGTTATGCTTAATGCTTGTCACTAAGGCCCGAGTGCCATGATCCCAGATCTGAACATGTTATTGTTTCATGATGATATTCATTGTTTTATGATCTTACCTGCAAGTTGTATACACATATTGCTGTCCGGAACCCGAGGCCCCAAAGTGATAGAAATTGGGACAACCGGAGGGGAAGGCGGTGATATGAAGATCACATGTGTTCACGGAGTGTTAATGCTTTGCTCCGATGCTCTATTAAAAGGAGTACCTTAATTACCAGTAGATTCCCTAGAGGCCCGGCTGCCACCGGCTGGTAGGACAAAAGATGTTGTGCAAGTTTCTCATTGCGAGCATGTACGACTATATATGGAACACATGCCTATGATTATTTAGTACTTGGATACCGCTTTATTACTATCTGCAAATGACCTACCTTGATTGTTACATGAGTTCTCTCATCCATGCAGCGCCCGTTCATCCATCCCTATGCCTACAATATTTTAATCTTGTTGTTTACTATAATCACTACTGCTGTCTTTGTTACTCTGCCGCTGATATTTCACTACTGCTACTGCTATAAAACTGTTGCTACTGATAAACTCTTGCGAGCAAGTCTGTTTCCAGGTGCAGCTGAATAGACAACTCCGTTGTTAAGGCTTACAAATATTCGTTGGCTCCCCTTGTGTCGAATCAATAAATTGGGTTTTACTTCCCTCGAAGACTGTTGCGATCCCCTATACTTGTGGGTCATCAAGACTATTTTCTGGCGCCGTTGCCGGGGAGCATAGCTTTATTTGTAAGTTCACTTGGATTGATATTGTTTGCTGCAAATTCTCCATCATGGGTAAACCTCGCGATACTGAAGTCGCCATATTACCATCCACTACAAGAAAAGGTACAACTCTGAGTACCTCTGCTGCTCTTGATTCACCATCTGTGATAGGTAAACTTGTTTCACCACCACAAGCTTCACATGCTGTTACTTCTGCTAGATCTAAAAGTTCCTCTTATAATTTTGATGATGCTTCTGTTGTGCTTGATAATGATGGTTCGTTAGGATCTTTTCTAGATGCTACAATTGCTAGGTCTAGACAAATTGAAAATACTGAAATTCGTAATGAAAATACTGCTACACCTGTTCATTCACCTGAATCTGTTGAACACTCTAGTGATGATCTTGACGAAGATTATGTGGAACTTGATGATGATTTTATTGATAAATGCAATGCTACTACTGATGCAAGTAATATTAAAAAGCTTCTTGCACAACGTGCTGTTAGATATAAATTGTCTCCTGATCCTAAATTTGCCACATCTCCTATAAACATTAAGGATAAGGATTATGATTTTTCTCTTGATTTATCTCATATATCTATTGTTGAGAAAACACCTTTTTGTGGTACTGAAAAAGAAAGTGCTGTAGAACACATGAACGAGCTCTCCACTTTGAGTAGCTTGTTTTCTGATGATATTAAGAAGCGTACTTATTTTGTTGCTAACATTTTTTTCCTTTCTCATTAAAGGATGATGCTAAAACTTGGTATAATAGTTTGCCTCCTGACTCTATTGATAGTCCAAAAGGTTTGCTTGATGTTTTCTTTCGGAAATACTTTCCTGCTAGTGCTCAACATATTGCTTTGCAGAAAATTTATAGATTTGACCAGGAAGATGGAGAGAAATTGCCTGAAGCTTGGGCAAGGTTTTGCTCTCTTATCAGAGCTCGGCCTGGACATGATCTGGAAAAGCATGATTTACTTGATATATTTTATTGTGGACTAACCGTTGAGTCTAGGGCATACCTGGATAGTTGTGCTGGTTGTGTTTTCAGGAAAAGAACTCCAGGCGAAGCTGAAGAATTATTGGCTAGAATAGGCCGAAATCATGATGATTGGACTACACCTGAACCAACCCCGACACCAATATTGAAGAAGAGGGGTTTGATTAAATCAAATGATGAAGATATGAGGGAAGCCAAGAAATCTCTTAAAGAGAAGGGTATTAAATTCGAAGATGTGAAGAATTTACCCCCCATAGAAGATTTATGTAAGATAACTCCCCCTTCATCCATGATTGAGGTACATTCTCTTCAACGCTTTAGTAGGGAATATATTTCGTACTCAAAACCTCCTGCTCAATGTTTAGATGAGTTTGATAATTATATTGTTAAGCAAGATAATTTTAATATGAGAGTAGAGAATCATGTAATGGAAAATTCCCAAGCTATTAGTAAGTTGCATGATATTGTGGAGAGAACCTCCAATGATGTTAAGATGCTTGTTAAACATTTTCATATGGTTCAAACTCAAATTGATCAACTCACTAAAGTGCAAAATGACTTGTTAAAAAATAATTCTAAAGAAAAACATGCTTATGAAGTAACAACTAGAGGTGGTGTTTCTACTCAGGATCCTCTATATCCCGAGGGGCATCCCAAAAGAGTTGAACAAGATTCTCAACAAACTGAAACTAATGCTCCTTCTAAGAAGAAGAAGAAGAAACATAAAACTGTTGTAGAATCCTCTAAGCCTGTTAATGATCCTAATAGTATTTCTATTTCTGATGCTGAAACTGAAAGTGGTAATGAAAATGATAAAGATAATGATAAGAATGATGCTTCTGATAAAGAAGAGGTTGAAGATGAACCTGAAAAGCATGCTAAAAATAAAAAGTATACTAAAGAAGATTTTGTTGTTAAGAAACATGGTAATGAAAGAGAACCTTGGGTTCAAGAGCAAATGCCTTTTCCTGCTAAGAAACTAAAATCAAAGGAAGAAGAACACTATAATAGATTTTGTGATTGGATGAAACCTTTGTTCCTGCAAATCCCTTTGACTGATGCTATTAAATTGCCTCCTTATTCAAAGTATATGAAGGATATTGTCACTAACAAAAGGAAAATTCCTAATGAGGAAATTTCCACTATGCTTGCTAATTACTCTTTCAATGGCAAGGTTCCAAAGAAGTTGGGAGACCCAGGTATACCGACTATTCCTTGTTCCATCAAGAATAATTATGTTAGAACTGCTCTATGTGATTTGGGAGCAGGTGTTAGTGTTATGACTTTTTCTCTTTATAAGAGACTTTATTTAGATAAGTTGATACCAACTGATATATCTTTGCAAATGGCTGATAAATCTACTACTATTCCTGTTGGTATATGTGAGGATGTTCCTGTTCAAGTTACTAATAATTGCTTAATATTAACTGATTTTGTTGTGTTGGAAATGCCTGAAGATGATAATATGTCTATTATTCTTGGGAGACCTTTTCTTAACACCGCAGGGGCTGTTATTGATTGCAATAAAGGAAAAGTTACTTTCAATGTTGATGACAAGGAGCATACTGTTTATTTTCCCAAGAGGATTGATAAAGTATGTGGAGTTAATACAATTTCTAATTTGAGAACCATCAAAGTGGGAACTATTGATTGTCCTATATATGAGCCTAAGCAAGGATATCAAAGTATTATGATTGGATCCATATCAATTCAATATAAGGTAACATGATTGATTTGAGGTTTATTTCTTCTTATGTCATGTAAGATTTATTTGGTGGCAAGACTTGATCAACCTTGTTAACAAGTACATTTTATATGCATAGAGGAGCTAAACAACATTTATTTCTTCCTTCACTTGTTTTACTTGCTGTAGCACTACATGTTTTGCAAGATGCTTTAGTTGTTTAGAGGTTTGAAAATCTTTTTCTTCCCTGTAATAATAATCTTAACACCCAAAAATGTGCATTTTTCAAAGTTTTCAAAAATTTACAAAAATTATACCGTTGGTCTTATTTTTCGAAGAGCAACCTGGGAGTGCCTCGTGCTGATCAGTGGGGCACCCAGGGCTGCCCCCCATAAGCCGGCGCAGCCAAGGAGGGGGGCGTGCCACCCTGGTGTGTGGGCCCCTCCTTGCCCCACTAAGTCATCTCTTCCTTCCATTCTACTCTCTCTCTCCCGAAAAAACTCGTACTCACTTTCTCTCACTCGCGTTTCTGCTCAAGAGCTCAAGATTTCTCAATCTCTTTGCTCAGCCCAGATTTCTGTCTGAAATTTGGCACATTTGCTCTCCGGTATGTGACTCCTCCGATTATCCAAATAGAATTTTGTTTGGTTGAGTATATCTTGAATATTTTGCTGTTGTAGGTAACATGTTAAGTAATCTTGCATGCTTGTTCTAAGTTGTAAAAATTAGTTTTGATGCATGTTTAGTACTCTACCAAGTTCCTATAGTAGTTTCCCTCAATTATATGTCTCGAAATCAACTTTTACAATGTTTGTTCAAAAATTTCAGAAAATGGAGTGGAATAGGCACCAACTCAACCAACAAGAATTGGAGGTGCAAGAAGTTATGAGTGTACACCGCAAAGAGGGAGTATACCCCTCCTATTACCCATGCACTGATTTTATGAGGAGTGCAGGAATCTTGCAAGATGTTCAAAATCTGATTTCCAATGCAGGGTTGGGAAGTTTTGCTGTTGGTGAACCTTACCAATATGCAAAACTAACCATGTCAGTGGTGCAGGATTTTGAATTCCACTGGTCCCAACCTAACCCCATGGTTCGATATAAGATTTATAATAAAACTATCGACTTGCCCTTTGCTGATTTTTGTGCAGCTATTAGAGTGCCACAATGGGGAGTATGCGAGAAGATTAGGGGACTGCCGCAGGAGCTCTTGAGTCTATACAAGATGATCTGTCAAGGGAGAAGCTTCTCAGATGAGGGTGGTAAAATTCGTAGCATTCAACTGCCAGCTATTCGCTACTTTGCTTACTTCATCACCAAGTGCGTTCTTGCTAGAAAGAATGCAAGTAAGTTATCTATCCAGGATTTGGCTTTTCTAGGTGCTGCTTTGCAATGTGATAGGACTTATAATTTGGGAGCTTTGATAGCCTTTAGAATTGATACTAACCGTGATAAGGGAGGAATTTGTGGAGGTCTCATCGCCTCTCGTTTGCTAGCTATGCATGGTGTAGAACCTCACCCTCTTGATGTTCAGCTCTTCATAGAGAAACTAGATATTGTTTCCATGATTAAACATGACTTTGTTTCTGATAGATCTAATTTGAGTAACATGTCTTATGGGATAACATTTTACAAGAAAAATTGGAGAACAACTAAAAGAACTGAAAGGCTAGTAGGATTCCAGGAATAATTGGTCGGTCACGGAAGATGAACTAAATGCATACATAGAGGGGGATGGCCATCATGCAGGGGACGGCACGGAGGAGGTTGAGGAACACCTCGACTTGTCATCCGATGCAGCTAGCTCTTCACATCAACATTTTGGGCATGAGGAGCATTCACCCTTTTCTTCTGCACAGGGACCTTATTATGATCACACCATGTATGATCCACCGGCGTGGAACCCTGACCCTCGCTGGGGTTGATCTCCACTTAGGCCAAAAGCCTAAGCTTGGGGGGAGGCATACCGGCATCACTCATTCATTGCATATTACAATTGCTGGATACTTGTACATACTTGTTTAGCTTCTTAAGGTGGTTTCTTATAAGAGGGAGATGATATTTGGGGAAGTGCTGTTTGAAAACAGATTCTGGACTGATACCAAAAAAATTCCCAAAAACAGCCAGAATGTTATTTTACGAAGCCAATTTTTGTGCATATTCCCCAGGTTGTTATCTAACTTTCATTAGTTGAGCACTTTTCGAGTTGAGCAGCGGAAGATTTTTGTAAAAATAGATTACTGTACTGCTGTCAAGTTTGACGAATTTCTGCTACTTTGTGTTTACGTGACTCTTTTAGTTTTCATTTTCTTGTTTTTGCTTTGTTTCTTTCCTAAAACACAAAAAGACCAAAAATATTTCTGTTGTTTCTCTTTACCATTTGTCTATTTTAGGTTTCTTGTTCCTATTTTTCTTTATTTGCTATCGTTGGTTTGCTATAAGAAAAATCCAAAAAGATTCACTTTGTTTGCTTGTTTCCTTTTGTTCTTGTCTCCAATTCGAAAACACCAAAAATATTTGCTGTTCTTCTTGGGTTTTGTAAAGTTCATTATGGAGTTCAGCGGTCTCCGGTGGCTGGAGCTTGGTTTTCATTCCATATTATTCAAGCTACACAAGTGAAAGGCAATAATGACGATCTACGACAACTCGACTGTGGTGAGAGGCTGGTATGAACTCTATTTGTTTTCATTTTTGTACATATACTCATCCATGTGAGCATGCTTAGTTGGTTCATGCGAGGTATATATCATTTAAGAAAGTCTAGTAGTTCATGATCTCTCATGATTAGCTCCAATTTATTAATATGAGTAGCATATCATAAATATTTGCTTGCGTTGTTTTATTCATAAATAGGTATGACATTGTGGTATCCTCCTCTGAATAATTCACTTGAATCAACTTGGCACATGCTCAGGCATGCATATGACTGAACAAAAGTCAATTAAGCTTCGATGATTTACTTTGCCTCAGAGTTCTAGTATCACTTTTATGCCTCTGTTAATTTATTTTGTCGCAAGCATGATTATGACAGTTATTGCTATCTTGATTGTCGCTTCCCAGTCTATTGCTAGCCTTCACTTGTACTAAGCGGGAACGCTGCTCGTGCTTCCAAACCCCTGAAAACCAAGTTATTCCAAAGCATCCACCATAAATACCTATGCATGGTATTTCAAACCATTCCAAGTAAATTCTCATGTGCTACCTTTAAACCTTCAAAATGCTTCTCAATTTGTGTTAATGTTTTATAGCTCATGAGGAAGTATGTGGTGTTTTATCTTTCAACCTTGTCATTTACTCCTGATAGACTTTCACCAATGGACTAGTGGCACATTCGCTTATCCAATAATTTTGCAAAAAGAGCTGGCAACGGGGTTCCCAGCCCCAATTAATCAACTTTCATCAATAATTATCTTCACATGTTTTGCCCTGATTTATCCGTAAGCAACTTAATTTGCAAATAGACACTCCTCCATGGTATGTGAATGTTGGAAGGCACCCGAGGATTCGGTTAGCCATGGCTTGTGTAAGCAAAGGTTGGGGGAGTGTCATCCATAATGAAACTAAAATATATGTGTAAACAAAAGAGAAGAGGGATGATTAACCTTGCTGGTAGAGATAACGTCCTTCATGGGAGCCGCTCTTGAAAGTCTGGTTGACGAGGTAGTTAGAGTACCCACTATCATTCAAAACAATTTTACTCCTGTTTTACAAATGAAAAGCTCTAGCACATGTTAATCCCTGCTTCCCTCTGCGAAGGGTCAATCTTTTACTTTTACATTGAGTGTCCATCCTTTCTTTGAGCACCTTCTTGAGAGCATAATTGTCATTCTTAGTGTAATATGCTTGTCCCAAAATACTATTAGATGTGGTATAACTTTGATGCTTTTATCTTTGATAATCTCTACTTCCAATCTTTCCATGAACTTCGAAGGTGCCCAGGCATTTATGTTTTGCTGTACAAATACGGGCAAGCGAGATACCACTTTATCATATACTTTTATGAACATTGCAATCCTGCTGATAGACCTGATTCATGATGCTTATTATTAATTTGTTGGTACCTTTTCCATGCTTGACATAGCTATTTGATGACTTTATTTGCATGTATCTTATTATGAATTGCCTAAGTACTTGTCCATATCATGAGAATATTTACATCATATGAACAAATGTGTTCGTGAAAGTTCTTTTATCGCACTCCGTTGTTAATCGAATTGCTTGAGGACAAGCAATAAGCTAAGCTTGGGGGGAGTTGATACGTCCAAAACGTATCTACTTTCCCGAACACTTTTGCTATTGTTTTGCCTCTAATTTGTGTATTTTGGATACAACTAACACGGACTAGCGCTGTTTTCAGCAGAATCGCCCTGGTGTCTTGTTTTTGTGCAGAAACTCAACTTTCAGGAAAATCCCCGGGATTAATTCCAAAGGGCCTATTTTCCCAGAAGATTCACGGAGCCAGAAGGGCAGGCCAGGGGGAGGCCCATGGCCTCCACACCATAGGCCGGCGCGACCTGGGAGGGGGGCGCGCCGCCTTATGGTGAGGGTGCCTCGGCCCGGCTCCGACACCCCCCTCTGTACTACTTAAGGGCCTCGACCTAAAAACGCACGGGGGGTTAGACGAAATTGCCAGAAGACATCCAGAACACCACCGCCATCGCGAAACTCCGTCTCGGGACCAGAAACTCCGTTCTGGCACTCCGCCGGGACGGGGAATTGGAGGAGATCATCGCCATCATCACCACCGACGCCTCTCCATCAACCAGCCATGCTTCCCCCATCCATGTGTGAGTAATTCCATTATCTCAGATCTGAACATGTTATTGTTTCATGATGATATTCATTGTTTTATGATCTTACCTGCAAGTTGTATACACATATTGCTATCCGGAACCCGAGGCCCCAAAGTGATAGAAATTGGGACAACCGGAGGGGAAGGCGGTGATATGAGGATCACATGTGCTCACGGAGTGTTAATGCTTTGCTCCGATGCTCTATTAAAAGGAGTACCTTAATTACCGATAGATTCCCTAGAGGCCCGGCTGCCACCGGCTGGTAGGACAAAAGATGCTGTGCAAGTTTCTCATTGCGAGCATGTACGACTATATATGGAACACATGCCTATGGTTATTTAGTACTTGGATACCGCTTTATTACTATCTGCAAATGCCCTACCTTGATTGTTACATGAGTTCTCTCATCCATGCAGCGCCCGTTCATCCATCCCTGTGCCTACAGTATTTTAATCTTGCTGTTTACTATAATCACTACTGATGTCTTTGTTACTCTGCCGCTGATATTTCACTACTGCTACTGCTATAAAACTGTTGCTACTGATAAACTGTAAGGGTACATTGCCCCTATGTGTGGTTTTGGTAATTAATGACAACCCCTATGGACTAATGTTTTCATTGAGTTTATATGAAGGAATATTCCATAGGTACTACTTGTATTCCATGTGTTGGATTCAAGTATGGATGCCATGAAAATAAAGGTATACCTTGTGTATTGGCATCAAGATCATCGGTTTGAAGATACATATGTGATATGATCAAGAAGAAGAAATGAAGATGGAGTTCTTATGTGGAACTCAATATTAGCCATGCTCTATCTTATGAGAGTATGAGAAGGTACAAGGTTAAGTCGGGAAAGTTCAAGATGAGCATCTCAAGTGGATCACATGCTTGAAGCTTGCCGTCCATTTGGTGATAATGGACATGTGAAGATGTGCATCAATAGAGCTTTCCCATCATGGTGTATGGGGGAGCATTTGTGAGTCTTCACGAAGCGACGATGATCAAGTGAGGCATTCCGGCTTGAGTGGAGCTTGAAGAGCTATCATCAAGATCAAGCGGGATGCGCAAGGCAAAGGTATGGCCTTGCTAGGTTTTCCTTTTACCGGTCTCAAGGTGGTTGTTGGGAGACCGGATTATAGGATAGATAGCCGCACTATTAAGAGGGGCTTTCGGTTGAGTAACTTGATCACATCGTCTTAGGGAGCTCAATCCTTTGCATACTTTGCATATCCTTATTGCTTCTTGGTGTTTCTTCTGTGTGAGGTTCTTGAGCTTGTTGCTAGCTTTACAACAAGCCCAAGTTCATCGAAAACGGAATCCGCATGCATCTTCTATTGCGTTTTCGAGTTTGGACGTCTTTACCGTTTCTTGACGGTGGGAGACTCCCTCTCTAAAATCATCTAAAAATGTTATGTGAGGAGTCTCCATATTGTTGGGGTTCTATTCGTCGTTATCTTTCCAACAAAATTGGTTTCATGCGAATCGGAGTTCGGAAGCATTAGTTATTAAAGAAAAAGGATAAAAAGAAAAAGAAGAAAAGGAGCCAGCGGACCGGCCGGTCTGACCGGACCGGCCACCGGCCCACCCGGTCCGCGACCGGCCCAGGCACCGGTGCCATCCGAACCATGTCCAGTGGCCATTTGGCCCGCGACCGGTCTCGGGCCCGGTCCGGCTCCGACCTGCTCGGCGCCTCCTCCGGCCCGACCGGGCGCCCAGCTGGGCCGTCTTCGCCCCGCGTGGCCCACGCGCCCGCGCGCGCTCCTCGCCTATCCGTCGCCTGCTGCGCGGGCTGCTGCCGCCCGGTTGCTGGGCCGGCCAGACCAGGCTGCCGACCGGGCTCCTCAGCGCCCAGGCCGGTCGGCCGGCCTGGCAGCCGGCTGGGCCACTTTTTAGAGCCGTTTTCTGCCCGTTTTTCTTGTCTTTTTTCCCCAACAGTTTTCTTTGCTCCCATGCTATAAATATCTCTTCTTCCACCTTGAGCAAGTTAGTTCTTCCCATTCTCTCTCCTCCATTGTTGCATCTGAAGAACTTGCTCTCCCCTTTGATTCCTCCAACCATTCTTGCTCATTCTTGAGGGATCTAAGAGAGGAGATCTAGATCTACACTTCCACCAATCCATTTCTTCTCTAAGTGAGGGAATCTCTTGGGATCTAGATCTTGGAGTCTTTGGTTGACTTTCCCCTTTGTTCTTCCTCTCCAATCTCATCATAGCATTCGTTGCTTTGGTGGGATTTGAGTGTGAAGGACTTGAACACCTCTAGTGTTCTTGCTTTGCATCATTGCATAGTGTTGAGCTCTCCACCACGATTAGTTCGAGTGAGAGACCGTGAGCTTGTTACTCTTGGAGGGTGACCTCCTAGTTGGCTTGGCGGTTGGTGCTCCGGTGATCTCTTCAAGAAGATTGTGAAGAGGCCCGGGCTTCTCCTTCGTGGAGCTTGTGAAGTGGTTGTGGAGCTTGCCATCTCCGGAGCGGAGGAAAAGCTAACCATAAGGAAAGGGCCATTATCCTTCGTGGGTGTGGTTCGGAGAATAGGGTGAGCCTTCGTGGCGTGGGGAATCCTTCGTGGGACCTCCACCCTCCAAACGTGACGTACCTTGTTGCAAAGCAAGGGAACACGGGAATACATCCTCGTCTCCGGGTGCCTCGGTTATTTCTATACCCGAGCTCTCTTTCCTTGTGATAGCCATCGTGCTTGAAGTACATATATCTTCCTATCACTTGTGCTACATATATCTTGTGCCTATCTTGCTTAGCTCTAGTTGCTATTGTTACACTTAGTTGAGCTTAGCATATTTAGGGTTTGTGCTTGTAAACTAAACGATAGTTTAATTCCGCATTATTACAAGACAAATCCGTAAGAGCTTTTAATTGCCTATTCACCCCCTCTAGGCGACATCTCGATCTTTCAATTGGTATCGAGCAAGGTCTCTCCTTGTTTAAGGCTTCACCGCCTTGAGAGTAAAGATGTCGGCTAGTAACTTAGTGCACAATGACACAATTATCTTTGTTGGCACAAATTATCTTTTGTGGCGAAATTGCTTGCTTTGCAAACTTCGGACCTTGTGTCCAAACATTGAGCAATTTCTAGATGTAGGTTTTTCTCCTCCGATGGACCCTCAAAATCTATCTTTAGAGGATGAGAAAAACTTACATCTTGAAGCTCAAGTATCTAATGAGCTTGTATTCTCTTTGAGACCAGATTTTCATAGGTTCTTGATATATATAAAGCGAAAATCGTCTCATGAGATGTGGATCAAGCTTAAGGAAATGTTTGGTGGATCCACTTCTCATTTGGTTGGTGGTGACTCTAAGGAGCTCTCTTCCCCTTCACATCATGAAGAGCTCCAAGTTGCTTCCACCTCCGGCCATGATGAGTTCTCATCTTCTTCCACTTCACCAACGTGTAGCAAGACACGAGGTAATGATATGGTGAGTGGTGAGGAAAATTGCAATGTTGATATTGTGCTCAATAGTGATGATTCTTCATCTCTATCCCATTGCAATGCTTCCTCTTTGGACTTAAACACATCTAGCATTGAAAATGATCTACATGCTTGTGTTGATAGTCCTCGCATATCATGTGTAAATTGCTCACATAAATCCCATGATGATATGCTTGCCTTGTCTTGCTCCCATAATCAAAATGCTTCTATCTCCTCTAGTTGTTTGACTAACAATGTAGAGGAAACCGAACACTCTATGGATCAAGACATGTTTTCAAATGAGGATTCAAGAATGTCTTCATCTTCATCCTCCGGTATGCATATGTGCCTTATGGAAAATGGATCAAAGGTATCTCCTACTTTGACTCCTAACACTTCCTCTAATGATGAGAGTGATGATGATGATAATGATGAAGAATATAATATCTTGGTGCATAATATGGCAATGGTATATGCTTCTCTTCATGGTAATAAAGAAGCTCGTGCTAATCTCGAACACTCTATGGATACCTTGAGTAAATATAGGGAAACCATAGTGGAGTTGGAGTCCCATGTTGAAAATGGGGAAATGAGATTCACTCTCCTCAAGCATGAGCTAAAAGATGAGAAGCATACTAATTTTATGCTTACACAAAAAATTGAATCCTATATGCATGAAAATGAGAAAAAGGTTGTTGATGCTTGTGCTACTAACTCTACTTCTTGTGAAGCATCTATCTTAAAGGAGAATGTTGAGTTAAGGGCTCAACTTGAGTTGCTAACTAGCAATTATAGGGAATTGGAAGAAAGTCATAAAAAGCTCTCGGGCTCTCATGATGACCTTCTAATTTCCTACGATGAGCTAAAGTTAGCTCATGAGGCTAGTATCACTAAGGTAACATCTTGTGAGCCTCATGTGGACATTAGCACAACCTCTACCCAAAATGTTATATTGCCATGTGCTAGTCCATGTAATCCATCTAGTCAAACCAGTGATACACCTTGTGTTGGATTACTTACTTTGCCTTTTTGCTCCAACAATGAAGCTTCTACTTCCTCTAGTACTTGTATTTCTACTAACCATGTAGAGGAAATAAAAGAGCTCGAGGCCCAAGTCCTTTCTTTGAAGAAAGACTTGGAAAAGCGTCATGAAGGGAAATCCGCACTTGACAAGATGCTAAGTGTGCAACAATCTCCCAATGACAAGAGTGGACTTGGTTTCAACTCCAATAACAAGAACAAGTCCAAGAGCAAGAGCAACAAGAAGAAGGGCCAAGACAAAGTCAAGGATCCGGCCAAGTTGGTTTGCTTCAAGTGCAAGGTTGAAGGGCATCATGTTAGATCATGCCCATTGAAGAAGAAGAAGCACTTGAGTGAGAAACAACAAGGGAAACGGCCACAAGGTCAAGGTCAAGCTCATGCTCGACCTCAAGTTGAAGATAGGCCACTTCCCAAGAAGAATCAAGATATTGTTCCCCAAGAGAAGAAATCAATAAAGAAGAGAAAGGGGAACACTTGCTACTTATGCCGTGAGAAGGGGCACTTTGCTTCTTCTTGCTTAGGTGGTACCTTATCTAACCCTATAATTGTTGATGATGATTATTCTCTAGGGAAGGATAAGAATGGCAATGTGTTTGCCAAGTTTGTTGGAACTCAAAGTGGTTTCAAGAAAAGAACCATTTGGGTTGCCAAGCCTATTGTGACTAACCTCTTAGGACCCAACTTGGTTGGGGACCAACAAGCTCAAATTTGATCAATAGGTGTATTTGGAGGTCATTGGAGACTTGGCTAATTCATGAAGAATTAAGGGATCTTCATATATTATTTTGACCAAGCCAAGTCGTATGGATCATTATCTATATCTTATATCCAATGTTCCTCCTTGCGGTAACTTACTTCAACTCTTCATATTCATTGTAAGTTACTTGCCCCTTTGCATGTTTGGTTTTGTATCAAATATGTGTTTGTATGTGTTGAGTCCTACTTGCCTATCTTGTGTATTCAAGTATATTTGTTTGACTCATCATATACTTGTGTATTGTTGTGAGCCTAATGCATCTTGATGACATCTTATTTGGCTCTCTTTGAGTGATTAATAGAACATCCCATTTTGGGGGAGTGATATGCATTGTGCATCTCTCTTTCTTTAAAATGTGTGTATGTGGGTACCACCACTTAGTATTGATATTGCAAGATTATATAGTAACTATGTGGTGTGTCATACTCATGAGAAATTCAAATTCTAAATGTCCATTAATCATCTCTAGTTGAATTTTAGTTGCCTCTTGTTTAGAAGAAATGTTTTATCACATTATGGGGGAGTAATATGTTTTGTACATATCACAAGCCTATATGGCTCAAAGAGCCGATCCACCCATGATTCGTACAAGGTGTCCGAATATATGGTGGTCCTGCTTGATCAAGATAAAGCTAATGCGATCTACAACGATTTAGGGTTTTCACCGCATAATCGGATCATCCTACTCACGATTGGGCCTCGCGCTCGCGTACGGTGATTGTAAGCCGATCCCAGACAGGGCCTAAAAACCAACACGAGGTTGATCCCCGGAACATCCTGTCTAGGGCTAGCAAACTACACCCTACACGCCGCTGGATCCTCCAACCCTTTGTAAGGCCTAACTATTGCGGATATTAAACTAATCCTTGAAGAACAAGGAGCAACCGTAACGGATCGGATCTACTAAACAATGATCAAGCGGGTGCCGCCCCTACACCTAAGATAGGTGTAAGGGCGGCTAGATGCATAAGGGTTGCACTACGACAACATATGATACGAAGAACAATGCTAACCCTAACACATCTAAGATAACTACGTTGCTCGCCATCAAAAATGCTTCGAAGACGAGCAACGCATGAACAACGTAATAAGCTTATGTCTGCCTAGATCGCAAGATGCGATCTAGGCAGCATGGTGCTTACCGGAGAAACCCTCGAGACGAAGGAGTTGGCGATGCGCCGAGATTGATTGTGTTGAACGTTGGTTGTTGTTTATTCCATAAACCCTAGATACATATTTATAGTCCAGGGGACTTTCTAATTGAGGCGTGCAACAAACCATGCACGGGCAAAACTCTAACTTCTAAACTAAGATGCGATCTAATATGTTACAGATACACGGGCAATTTAGCCCAACTTGGTATAAAAGGCCGATTCATGTACTTCTTTCATGTATCTTCTTCAAACTCTTCTCCAATCACGGCCCACCTCTGATCCGGTCAAATTCTGGTGATAACACATGCCCCCCTGGTTTTGGAAATGACATTTCCAAAATCATCACGCTTTCTATCGTCGGGTCATGTCGTGGCAGAGCAGAAGCCGCCGCAGAATCCCTCATCATGATGCCTTGCCCTTTCCACTTCTGCGAAATTTTTCCGTTTGGGCACCACTTCCTTGGGAACTGCTGTGGCATTGAATCTCCCTCATATCCCCTTTTATTTAACCGTTCTAAACAGTTCGTTTCTTCATCCCCTTCGCATTAGCACCCAAAAAACCCTCCTGCGCCACCATGTCTTCTGCCTCCTCTTCCTCCTCCAGCCTCTCCTATGGGTCTTCCTCCTCCCACGAGACGCCGGAGGACATCCGCGCACCAGAAGAATGGGACCAGGAAGACCACGCCTCCTCCATCTGGTCCGAGGACGACCAGTCCATGACCAGTGGGAATGAAGATCTCCAGTTCCTCGTCGACGGGGAACTGGCATCGGAAAGCGAGGATGACCAGTTCCCCTGGGACGGCTGTCCCTCCTCTGAAGAAGAGGAAGAGGAAAATGACGACGACGACTCCCTCGAGGGCTACCCGCCGGCGAAACGCCTCCGCATGTGGTGGGACGACGACAACAGCGACGATGAAGAGGAGGATGAAGCTCCCGTAGAGGGCTATGGGAGCAACGACGAGGAGCCCATCGGCAGTAGTGCCGGTGAGAGCTCCGAGGATGATGACGAGGGCAGCGATGGCCCGTAGCTTAGGATCTACTAGTGTAGGCCTAGCAGTAGTAGATTGGTCAATAGACCCTTCTTTTGTTCTTTCTTCTTTGAGCAATCGGCTTTTTCTTTGTAAGAAATCCTGTTCAATGAAGAAGTTTCTCCAATTCGATTTTGCCGATTTGTCCCTTTAGCTAATGCGTAATGAGCCGATAGCAACGCATCGGCCCTTTCAAATCCACCCTTCAATTCCTCCACCGATGATTTCGAGATCTGGTGGACAATGTGAAGTCCTCAAGAGAGCCCTTAAATTTCTCCCACCAGTTTCCGCGATCCTCTTCTGTGAGCACTCATCATTTTGTGAAGAAGGTCGCAACGAAGGATCAGCCGATGGTACCCCAATCGGCTCCTCAATAGAGCATCTACCAAGCCTGCTGCCCCCCGAGTCTCAGCCAAGGCGAAACAGAGATGAGGATACGCAAATTAGCTGAATGGACCTGGGCTTGATTATGTCTGAGGGAGCTATCATGCAGAGCCAGCCGATTTGAACTAAATCGGCTCTCCAGAGGAGAGGACCTTCGGGGTGAGCTACCCCCGAGTTTCTTCAGACCACTTCTCGCACCTTGCTGGTCAGATCGGCTCCTTTCCTTTGGCGGGTTTGATGCGACCCATCCTTGACCTGATCTGCCCACCCATGCTGCTCTTGGTCATAATCCCTCCAACTTGCTCCATTGAGCCTCCGCTTACAACAATTGTGCCTCTTGAATCGATGGCCATGCATCGGCTTTCTATCCTTAAGTCGATGTCTGCGCATCGGCTGTGCTTAAAATTTTTTGAATTTTTTACGGCCGATTTATGTATCGGCCCCCATGCTTCAATACCCATCATCAAAGATTATCTTGAGCTGCTGGGCATTAGGAAGACACTTTCCCTTCATATCCTCGTGTTTTATCCACCTAGGTGCCCCCCGAGCCGATTCTCGCAGTGTAATCGCTGAAATCGGCTCTATGATTAGCCAAGGCACTCTATGTGAACGTCGGCTCTGCTAGGACCAGTGTGGACTTCCTCCAGCTCACCAGCTGACGTAAATCCATCGCCTATTAGATCGATGCTGAATTCAGGCAGAATGGATGGTGAGGATAATTTTGGCCGATTGCTGGAATCGGCCTCCACGTTGCTTGCTCGATGAAGGTTTTTTGCTTCCTTCAGAAATCTTTGGGGCCGATCTCCTGGATCGGCATCGCCACGTTTGTCCATAGACGCTGCGTTTCGCTACACAGTCGGGTCCGTGGGTGAAACCAACCTGGTCCCATCCTGTGTCACGTTGATGCGCTCGCAGTCGTTGAAACTGGGTGCCTCGTGTAATCCCGGAGCACCAAACTCCGTTGGAAGGACGAACACCATGTTCGTGCCAGCCGATGTTTCATCATCGGCTTTCCTTTGCTTGGGGCGCCACTCTTTTCTTTGTGGCCGACCTTCTTCGTCCAGGGTTTGCTGAATTTTAGCGGCCAGATCAGGCCGCGCCTTCGTCAACGTGTGTAGGTATAACCTTTCAGCTTCCTCCAATCCACGTAGTCGCTGAACCCTTCGCTTCTGGGAACGGCTGAGCCCATCAGGGCACCACCTTGGCCGATGATACCTGTCTTCTTCTTCATCATCGTCCTCAAGTTCCTCGAGATCTTCCACCCGAGCAGGCTCAGCATGTTTGTTCCGAGGCGGGAGAGGCCCTAAACGTTTGAATACGGATACGTTAGCTGCATCCTTCTTCTTTTGTTTGCATTCTGGGCAGTTGCCGATTGTAGGCAATCGGCTCATTCCTGAATCCCAGCAGTGTCTGAAGAAGGGGCAGTCCCAGTGCCTATCCACGTCGTCTTGCTCCCTCGGCTTCTCCTTGGCGTGGCGCTCATATCGCTCCTCGTCGTGATCATGCCGACGACGTCTCCTGTCGTCCCTAGCCAGCCGATCTTTGTCATCATCATCGCTGGATCGTCGGCGTTGGTCATACTGACTCACATACTTGTTGAGGAGGTAATCAGAGAGAGGTCGCTGATATCTTATGTTCTTCACTTCTCCCTCTGTGACGTAGCGCTTGCCGTCGTGGCGGAGCCGATCGCGTGGAGCGGCTTCCTCTGTGTCTTTGCTATGAGAGCAGCTGCCCTCATCTCCGTCCTTACCAGAGTGGTGCCCAGGTCCCACCATGTTGATATTGCACGAGAAATCTGGCCGGCATCCTCCATGGTAAGTATACTCCACCATGTTAACGGCGGGGAAGGGGTGTGTGTCGACCTTCATGGCGTACTGGTTAAAAATTAGCCGTCCTTTTTCTATCGCCATTTGGATCTGCTGACGCCACACCCTGCAGTCGTTGGTGGTGTGGGAGAACGTGTTATGCCATTTGCAGTATGGCTTTCCGTTCAGCTCCTGCACCGTGGGGATCTTGTGGCCTTCGGGTACCTTCAGCTGCTTCTCCGTGAGTAAGATTGTGTTGAAAATCTGTCCCACCGGGCGTGCCAGAATGTGTTGCGGTCAGAAACCCACCGTCGAGCAACGACTGGCAACACCGTAGAGCCGGGAACAACTCAGGGTTGCGGCTGGCCCTAGTCCCTCAGAGTGACGGCCCGCAAAGCCTTCTGGTCACACGTCCGATCGTCGTCGCAAGGGCGTGCCACCCGACCTATACCTGGTCGGGAAGGTGTTGGATGATGCCTCGCTTAGTTTCCTGTAGGGCACACACGTAAACGTTAAATACGAGCCTCGATCGGCTCTCGGGTTATCTCGTGAATCGGCTCAAAGAGCCGATCCACCCATGATTCGTACAAGGTGTCCGAATATATGGTGGTCCTGCTTGATCAAGATAAAGCTAATGCGATCTACGACGATTTAGGGTTTTCACCGCATAATCGGATCATCCTACTCACGATTGGGCCTCGCGCTCGCGTACGGTGATTGTAAGCCGATCCCAGACAGGGCCTAGAAACCAACACGAGGTTGATCCCCGGAACATCCTGTCTAGGGCTAGCAAACTACACCCTACACGCCGCTGGATCCTCCAACCCTTTGTAAGGCCTAACTATTGCGGATATTAAACTAATCCTTGAAGAACAAGGAGCAACCGTAACGGATCGGATCTACTAAACAATGATCAAGCGGGTGCGCCCCTACACCTAAGATAGGTGTAAGGGCGGCTAGATGCATAAGGGTTGCACTACGACAACATATGATATGAAGAACAATGCTAACCCTAACACATCTAAGATAACTACGTTGCTCGCCATCAAAAAGGCTTCAGCACGAGCAACGCATGAACAACGTAATAAGCTTGGTGCTTACCGGAGAAACCCTCGAGACGAAGGAGTTGGCGATGCGCCGAGATTGATTGTGTTGAACGTTGGTTGTTGTTTATTCCATAAACCCTAGATACATATTTATAGTCCAGGGGACTTTCTAATTGAGGCGTGCAACAAACCGTGCACGGGTAAAACTCTAACTTCTAAACTAAGATGCGATCTAATATGTTACAGATACACGGGTAATTTAGCCCAACTTGGTATAGAAGGCCGATTCATGTACTTCTTTCATGTATCTTCTTCAAACTCTTCTCCAATCACGGCCCACCTCTGATCCGGTCAAATTCTGGTGATACCAGAACCCCATCTCCACACTCAAGATGGCCATGCCCAAACATTCCACACACCTCACAGAAACGAGGCAGCTTCTCATACATCACCTGAAAGTTCATCCTCTCGCAAGCTTCAGCGTGCAAACCCACGAACCTCATCAAAGGTCTATTCATATCAAGCTTCGCTCGCACTCTGACAAAGCTTGTGCCGCTCTCACCCATGGCATAAGTCCACGCTGCACACCTCCCCTATGCGGGTCGCCATGTCCCTCACGATGCTTTCCTTCCGAAACAGCGGCGGGATACCTCTGATCTGGACCCATGCATGCATACGATCCAGCTTAATAGTTGCAGGGTCAGCCATGCCATCATATGGCTCTAGCAAAACGCCCATCTGACGAAAGATCCAAGGTCCCTCGTACATCGCCATGTTCCAATCGCCCAGACAAGAGACTTGGAGGATGAAGGGATTGTCCTCCACCGGCCTGATCGTCCACTTCCGCGCGAAACCCCATGCCGCGTCCATCTTCTGGAAGAATGGCTGGTTGCCAAAGTGCTTTGAAGTATGCACTCGCACCACTGCCATCCATCGAGATTCCTCCCGCAGTTTGTCCAGATCTTCCTTCGGGAGCACTACGTTGTCCAGCTCCTCATCCTTGAGTATCAGCTTCTTCATCAGATCCTGTAGATCCACCGCCGGCTTTGGGCTCGACGAGCCCCCCTCCTTCGGAAACCTAGTCGCCATGTACGCCCATCACCTCCCCCTACCCCTCTACTCGCGCCGCCAAGGCCGGGCAGATGTGCAAGACGTCCCCTGGATCAGCCCGAGCGGGTGCAAGACGAGAGGAGACAGGGGAGCCGAGGTGCCCGGTGAGAAAACCCGTCTCCGCCACGATCGCCGGAGCCAGTCGAAACCCTAGAAAACCTAGGTTGCAGCTACCACGGGGGCGAGCTTGTGCCAGCACTTGCTATAGCCGATGTATAGCTAGGGCTGTAGAGCGGCACCCGATCCACCCCGCTTCGTAGTTAAAATTTGTTAGGCTAGTGGCATATTTTTAGCATTTTTTCTAGTTTCTGCTTTCGTGGGGTTATGCAGGTTGTCGGCTTGCAACCCAAGTTTGCAGAATGCGGGGTCAATGCAAATTTGATTTTGAGGATACATAGTGGATGAAAATAGCCCAATACATTGTGCAAGTCTGATAGCCCGTGATTATTTGGGCCCATGACCATTTGGGCCCATGACCTTGATTGGCTGAAGTTCCCCCGCCCCCCTTGTCCTATTTGGGCCAATGGTTTCACCCCAGTTGCTACCCTCAGGTTCGTTTGCGCCCAACATTTCTCTGATGAAGGAGGAAGCATGTCTGTTTCTTAAAAAAAAAAAACAGCATGCCATAGCGGCAGCGCGAAATCATGTCAAAATACTTGCTGATCATAAAGCCTGGATTCAGAGCTCGATGTGAGCTGGAGCTCATTCTGTCTAAGCCTTGCCACCATCTGCAATGATGGCCTCGTCCACTGATTCCTTGATTAAGCTCTCGATCATCTGATTAGGTAGGCTGCCATGGTCATGTTTAGATTTGTGATAGGCTTTATTTAACCTAGCTAGCAATGCTCGATCATAACCTATCAGCAGAGCCTTCATCAGTAACCTATCCAAGAGAACGCTTTCCAACCGGCGTTTTCATTCCATTTCCAATACTTTCGGGATATACATATACTCTATCAGCATTCCGCAGACCAAGAAAAGGGCGGCAAACGCAGCTCCCGCAATGATTCCGCTCGACTACTTATCTATTGATCAAAGATGCCCTTGGCACTAATATTACAGCACTACCGCGTGATCATCAGCGGATTCTTTACATGAATGAAACGGAAAAAAAATCTGTAAACAAATGATAAAAGGCGAAGCTTTGGAAGTCAATCATTTGCGCTTTCTGAGTACATGAACTGCGCTAGATTTTTAGTCGCTTCCATCACATGCGGCTGCCTGCAAGCCCAGACGCTTACTCCTTAACTAAATCGGCATACACCTCAAAGGTCTCTACATAGGCATCGTCGGTAGTGGTGTTCTTGATCTACTGGTGAACGGGTGGGATCGATCGCACAATGACAAAGTTCTGCATGCAAAGCAAGATGGCAATGTCCGCAAAACCATTTGGTACCGTCTGTCGCTGTTTATATACAATGTAATCTATGCGTCTGACACGTACGCAGGTACTGATTAGCTGATACGATTTCGCTGAATTAGCACCAACATCCATCGATCTTTCTTGGTGGCAGACTGACAACTAACACATCGCGGCATGCGTCTATTGAGCCACTTTTGCTGTGCAGCTGAGTTGTTGTCCGGCTTTGCATTTGGATAATCACATGCCTAGCTAGCTGAGCTGCCACCGTCGCCTCCTCCTCCTCCTTTACGGTGCCAGGCATGATTTCCCCCAAAGCTCTAGGCCTACCTGGCTGGCCATCTTGATTGCAGTGGAGAAATGTTCCATGGGTCAGCCTCTCCTCGCCGGAGCGGAGCGAAAGCAGCGAAAGATATTGGCATATGTTTCTTTTGCGTGTTACTTGAGCCCAGTGTCATGTGCCTCTCTCATCAGAGGCGGCCAGCCCAGCTCCACCGCACAGCAAAAGGTGACGAGCCAGCTCTGGACCATCTCTTCTTCCCTTTTCATTTCGCTTTCCCATTTTTTACCTTTCTTTTGGAAAATGGAAATAATTGATTTGTTAATTCTGATCAAACTGACAAACTGATTGGAAGTGTTCACTCTCCATGCATACAGTTTTCCTGAAAGACCAATAAGCAGCGAGATTGGATATGATACACCGATCGATTGTGTTCATCATACGGAGTGTTATTTTGTGATCCAAATTCATATACTAAAGGGAGGCTAACTTCTGACGAGCGGAGCGAGGCCCGTCGCCGGAGGCTTGGGCCGAAGCGTAGCGTAGTCAGAAGTTAGCCCATATGTCGTGCCCTACGGGGACGCCTGCGGGGGGTGCGGGGGCGGCAGCCCCCGCGGTACGGATCGTTGCCACCGCCTATTTATATTCCCCGTAAGCCGCCGCTAGGGTTATCATCGCATCATTGTACACCCACGGCGTTTGTAAACACCACCGAAATAGTGAAGTTTTGTCTGGCTGGCGCCCGTGGTTTTTTCCCTTGTGTGTTGCAAGGGTTTTCCACGTTAAAATCTCGTGTCCCCTGCGGTGTTTTACTTTTCGTTCTTCGTTTATTGTGCATCTCAAATATAACAAGTGGTATCGAGCCCGTGTTCTTTGGATCTAGGGTTTACGAGATGTCGTCACCGAAGTTCGATCTACCGCAGCTGGACTACACCACGAGATTTGCTTTGTGGCAAGTGAAGATGAGGGCGATTCTCGCCCAATCTTCGGATCCGGATGAAGCGATCGATGCTTTCGGCGAGAAAGCGAAGGATACCTGGACCGATGCGGAGAAGCGGAAAGACCGTAAGGCTTTATCGTTGATTCAACTCCATCTGTCCAATAATATTCTGCAGGAAGTGCTGCAGGAGAAAACCACCGCCGAGTTATGGGTCAAACTAGAGGAGATCTGTTTGTCCAAGGATCTCACGGGCAGATTGCACGTGAAGATGAAGCTGTTCTCGCATAAGTTGCAAGAGGGAGGTTCGGTAATGAATCACCTATCTTCCTGGAAAGAGATTGTTTCCGATTTGCGGTCTATAGAAGTTAAGTATGAGGATGAGGATTTAGGTCTTCTTCTTTTATGCTCGCTGCCTAATTCTTTCGATAATTTTCGTGACACCATATTATTGAGCCGCGACAAACTAACTCTCGCGGAAGTTTATGATGCTCTCCAACAAAAGGAGAAAATGAAATTTATGGTGCGAGGCTGAAAGTTCGTCCTCCAAGGCGGAGGCGTTAGAGGTCCGTGGCAGGACCGAGCAGCGAGATAACTACTACCACAACAACAGAGATAAGAGCAAGGGCGATAGAGGTCGCTCAAAGTCCAAAGGACGTGACAAGTTCTGCAGGTATTGTAAGAAATCTAGCCACAATATTGATGATTGTTGGAAGCTGCAGAACAAGGAGAAAAGGAACGGAACTTACCAACCGAAAAATAATGATGGTAATGGTAAGGCTGCCGTTGTCACCGGTAAGGGTGAGGCTGCTCGTTGTTGCCTGGTAGTGATAGTTCCGATGGAGATTGCTTAGCTGTTTTGGCTGCATGTGTTTCACGTGATGATGAATGGATTCTTGATACTGCATGTTCGTTTCATATTTGCTGTAACAAAGATTGGTTCAGTTCTTATGAGTCCGTGCGAGTGGAGATTTTGTGCGTGTGGGGAATGACAACCGGTGCGAGCATTGTTGGCATTGGTTCTGTTCGAGATCAAGACCCATGATGGGATGACACGCACGTTGACGAGGAGTGAAACACATACCCTCCATGGCGAGGAATTTGATCTCTTTGAGTACCCTTGATTGTGACGGGTACAAGTACAAAGGTGGGAACAAACTTTTGAAGGTATCATCAGGTTCTCTCATTATTATGATTGGTGATATGAATTCAGCGAAATTATATGTCCTTAGAGGTAGCACTTTGCCCGGTATTGCTGCTGTCGTTAGTTCCGATGAAACTAGTAAGACTAACCTTTGGCACAAGCGTCTTGGACATATGAGTGAGCTTGGCATGGCAGAATTGGCAAAGAGAGAGCTAATTGATGGCTGCGATTTAGGTAATCTTGAGTTACGTGAGCACTTGCATCTTTGGTAAGCATAAAAGAGTAAAATTTAATGCTTCCGTTCATACCACCAAAGGCATTTTAGATTATGTACACGCTGATGTTTGGGGTCCGTCCCGTAGAACTTCTAATGGTGGTGCTAATTACATGCTTACAATTATTGATGATTACTCAAGAAAAGTGTGGCCATATTTCCTGAAACATAAATCTGATGTTTTTAATGCTTTTAAGAAGTGGAAAGTTATGGTAGAAACCCAAACTGAAAAAAGGTTAAGATACTCCGTACTCGACAATGGTATGGAATTTTGTTCAAATGAATTTGATGAGTTTTGCAGCAATGATGGGATGGTAAGACATCATACCATTCCGTACACCCCTCAACAGAATGGCGTGGCTGAACGCATGAACAGGACCATTATTTCGAGGGCTCGCTGCATGTTGTCTAATGCAAAGATGCATAGAGGTTTTTGGGCTGAAGCAGCCTCCACCGCATGTTATCTCATCAACGAGTCACCTTCTGTTCCACTTGATAAGAAAACTCCAATTGAGGTATGGTCTGGTTCGCTCTGCTGATTATTCAGATTTGAGAGTTTTCGGTTGCCGCTTACGCTCATGTTGATAATGGAAAGTTGGAGCCAAGGGCTGTTAAGTGCATCTTCCTTGGTTATGGTTCGAGGAGTTAAGGCATATAGATTATGGAATCCTGAAACTAAGAAAATTGTCTTTGAGCAGGAATGTCGTTTTTAATGAGGCGGTTATGTTTAATGATAGTCCGTCTACCGATATTTACGATGCTATTGATTCTCCCGATGTTTCGATGATGAGCAGCACAGAATTGGCGTGCGAGGTGGAGCACGCAAAGGAGAATGAAAATGTGTTTCCTGAAACCAACAATGATGATAATGATGTTCCACCTTCACCACCTTTTGTTCAGCGACAAGGACGGTCTATTGCTGCTGACCGCCCTAAGAGAAATATTACACCTCCTACCCGATTAATTCAAGAATGTGATATTGTTGTTTATGCTTTGAGTTGTGCTGAACAGGTGGAGCATGATATTGAACCAGCTACATATACTGAAGCCATTGCTTCGGTTGATAAAGAGAAGTGGGTAGGTGCGATGCAAGAAGAGATGCAATCGCTTGAGAAGAATGGCACATGGGATGTTGTGCACTTGCCTAAACAAAAGAAGGCTGTCCGCTGCAAGTGGATATTCAAAAGAAAGGAAGGTGTGTCTCCTAATGAGCCTCCACGGTTTAAGGCAAGGTTAGTAGCAAAAGGTTTCGATCAAATTCCAGGTGTTGATTATAATGATGTATTCTCCCCGGTTGTGAAGCATAGTTCTATTCGTGCTTTCTTTGGTATTGTTGCTATGCATGATCTTGAGCTTGAGCAGCTAGATGTAAAGACTGCTTTTACTGCATGGTGAGTTGGAGGAGGATATATATATGGACCAACTCTGAAGGTTATGTTGTGCACTGGTAAGGAGGATCTTGTTTGCAAATTAAAGAGGTCCCTTTATGGTCCGAAACGATCGCCACGACGAGTGGTATAAAAGGTTTGATTCATTTATGCTTACACATGGTTTTGAGAGATCTCGAGTATGATAGTTGTGTGTATATCAAGTTTGTTAATGGATCACCTATTTATTTGCTGCTATATGTTGATGATATGTTGATTGCTGCCAAGAGCATGAAAGAGATCACTACTTTAAAGAATCAATTAAGTAGTGAGTTTGAGATGAAGGATCTTGGTCCTGCTAAGAAAATACTAGGCATGGAAATCAAAAGGGACAGAAAGTCTAGTTTGTTGTTTCTTAGTCGGGAAAAGTACATTGAGAAAGTTCTTCATCGTTTTAATATGCATGATGCAAAGTCGGTTACTACTCCTATTGCTTCTCATTTCAAGTTGTCAGCTTTGCAATGTCCTAGCTCTAAAGATGATATTGAGTACATGTCTCGAGTTCCCTATTCTAGTGCTTGTTGGTTCCTTGATGTATGCCATGGTTTGTTCACGTCTCGATCTATCATATGCTATGAGTTTGGTCGGTCGATACATGGCTAATCCTGGTAAAGAACATTGGAAAGCTGTTCAGTGGATTTTCAGGTACCTTCGCGGCACATCAAAAGCTTGCTTGAGGTTTGGCAGGATTGGTGAGGGGCTCGCCGGATATGTGGATTCAGATTATGCTGGCGATTTGGATCGGAGAAGGTCCCTCACAGGTTATGTGTTTACTTGTTGGTGGATGTCTTCGTTAGCTGGAAGGCTACTTTGCGGGATGCTTGTTGCACAATCTACTACCGAGGCTGAGTACATGGCTATTGCTGAGGCAGGTAAAGAGGCTGTTTGGCTGAAAGGGTTATATGCTTGAGCTTTGTGGAGATAATTCTTGCATTAAGTTGTTCGAGTGACAGTCAAAGTGCTATTTATCTTACTAAAGATCAGATGTTCCATGATAGGACAAAGCACATTGATATTAAGTACCACGCAATCGGAGATGTGGTTGCAAAAGGTAAAGTGAAGGTATGCAAGATTAGTACTCATGATAATCCTGCTGATATGATGACTAAGCCTGTCCCTGTGTCCAAGTTTGAGCTTTGCTCAAGCTTGGTTGGTATAACTTGTTTAGCCCAAGTGGCTATTGGCGCCAGACAAGTGTTTTCTTTTGTTGATTCAGGTGATTGTTGAAGTTCATGCTACAAGGAATTTGTCTCAAGGTGGAGTTTGTTATTTTGTGATCCAAATTCATATACTAAAGGGAGGCTAACTTCGACGAGCGGAGCGAGGCCCGTCGCCGGAGGCTTGGGCCGAAGCGTAGCGTAGTCGAGTTAGCCCATATGTCGTGCCCTACGGGGACGCCTGCGGGGGGTGCGGGGGCGGCAGCCCCCGCAGTACTGAATCGTTGCCACCGCCTATTTATATTCCCCGTAAGCCGCCGCTAGGGTTATCATCGCATCATTGTACACCCACGGCGTTTGTAAACACCACCGAAATAGTGAAGTTTTGCTGGCTGGCGCCCGTGGTTTTTTCCCTTGTGTGTTGCAAGGGTTTTCCACGTTAAAATCTCGTGTCCCCTGCAGTGTTTTACTTTTCGTTCTTCGTTTATTGTGCATCTCAAATATAACACGGAGATATATGTATGTGCACCTATATTGGAGCAGAAGAATCCACTAATGCTCAGGACCATGCCTTTACTTGGCACAAACAGATCACAGCATCCGATTTTGCTCCCCAAGTTGCCCTACGGGAAAGAGGGTAGAGTTCTCAAAGTAGTAGCTAGCGAGTGCATGAACAGTGGACATTTCTATTCTGAACTGTTGGTAAGCAAGCATGGGCCATTATACATATTCAGTTAAAGCAGAGATTATGATTGGATTTTCTTGAGTACAGGCAGGCAGGCAGGCCAAGCTCTACTCTAGTGTCCTCCCCGACACTCTAGGCACTCTAAAGGATCGTAGGCTTTGGACGCCTCCGGTGTAGCATTTGTCTGCTTTGTTTTCTCGTGTTACAGGGGGAAAGAACTCTGAAGTCCAGAGAGATGTCATGGTAGATTCAGAAGTCGCGTCTCATCAGGAAGCGTGTTGTGGAGTAAAGCGTTTTGTTCGTCGGCCTGTAGCTTGTTTCTTTTCTAATACTATATCCTTTTCTGTTTGATGTGAGAGCTGCAAGTCATATTACTTTCAAGAAAACACCTGCGACTGATTCAATCTGTGCCAGACAAAGTCGCCCAGGTGTAAGCAACACGACGCATGTGTTATATGTGACATGTGTCATGTCGAGCATTTCTCGGTTTCACAAATCGATCAGGCTGTTTTCGATAATGGGCAGCTGATTTCGATGGCAAGCAAGACACACATAGATGGCATGATCACATGGATGGAACTGCCGATCGATCGCTCCTGACGTAACAACAAACTTCCCAATAGTTTTCTTTGGAGGGAGATCACTTCCTCGCCAAGCTTTGATCCGCACATCACCGCCGAGCTTTAGTAGGAAATGGAGAATTTGGAAGGGGAATGGCTTTGCTTCCACTTAACTGTATGGTGGTGGTTGTTGCTTACTTTCTTGCCTGCACAACGCTTATTAGCACTTGAACCACCACAGGGAGACCGACCGACGCTACCACACAAAGCTTCCCTCCGATGCAAGAGACGGCAGGGATGCAACGGCCGGGAGGTACGTGTTGTGCTCGGAGATCAGTACCTGACCAAATGCCGAAACGATCATCATGTTCCAGGTCGTCGTACCACTACCAACCGAAGCTATAAGCAAGCTTGCTAACTAAAAGAAATTAAACTATCAAGTATTATCAGTGCCTGTGCGGCCTAAACAGAACAGAAGAAATCCATCACGGACCACCTAGGTGCTGAAATTTCATTCGAGGAAGAGGGAAATTATAGGACGCAGAAAGTAACATTCGATTCGGCCGTATGTAACTTTAGTTGTTGAGCGTCGCGTTCCTCAGCTATAGTCTGCAGATGCAGATGTATATTCTAGGGTATCATTCATCACTATCAAGATTAATAGGTTTTCCTAGATATTGTTCTGCGAATTAATACTACCGATCCTATTGCTTACTCCTAAATGCTCCGTGCAACATTTCCAGTACAGTCTAAGCAAAGTTACTAGTGAACGTTAGAGGAGGTCAGCTGAATAAATTGCTTCCTATACTTTTCTTTTTTACAAAGACAGTAAAGGCACAAACGCTCACAAACAAGTGTAGGACTTTGAACCTGAATCGGCTTGTTCACCGCAAGAAGCTTGAACTGAGAAGCTCAGTTGGCACTTCCAATACATTCTTGAAGAACAATGGTCCAACTTATTGATAAAATAATGGAACAAAGAAATTTATAGCATCTCTAACCGATCTCTTATAATCGGTTAGAATGGTAAAATTTTGGTTTTACTCCTCTAATCGGTACCTAGCCGATTCCTTATATTGGTTGGCAGAGTAAAAATTATACTCGATCACACCTAACTCTCCTATATTTACTCGACCAAGCGGTGGTCAAGTATAATTTTGGCTCTACCACCCGCATTGGCGTTCTCCCCCCTCTACCCTACTACGCGGCCGCAACGCCTCCACCGACCACTCAAAGATTCCACCGACACCCCGCACCATCCGTTGCCATCCCGCCCCACTCGGAGTTGTTGGCCGTTGCCGGAATCAACCGGTAGGTCTGGCGCCACCGCCACGCCGATTTCTACGATTTGGTACAAACCGGAGCCACAAAGACCTTGGTTTGGTCCAAAACGGAGCTGTCCATAGGATGAAGATGTCATAGTTCTGCCGCAGCGGAGCTAGCGTCACCGGAATCGAGAAGAAAATTGGTGAAATGTCGTTCGTTGTATTTTGGCCGCAGCGAACTTTGTGTGCGGCCGACGATGAAGGTTGGAGTGGGATCTTCGTCCATTGAAACATGCCGGTAGGTTTGCTACCCCGTTGGCCAACACGCAGCTTCGGTGCTAGATCTACACCGCCCGGACGATAATCTCACCTCATGCATCCTCCCGCCAAGTGTTCGACCATTTGCATAGGTGAGTTTTTTTCTTCTTGTTTTTGGTTATGTAATTCAAAATAAATCTAGATAATCGGGTAATATTGATAAAGAGTCGAGGGAGTTCATCTTCGATGACTCTTCATCAGAGGAGTAAGGCGATGATCACTTTGAGATGGCCGTGTCCGTGATCTTGAACAATGAGATTTGTCGGCCGAGAGTAGGATCACAATTTAGACGTTTGTTCATCAACTGAGATAGGGCGGAGGGCTGATGGCCTGCAAGAACCCATGATCGTCATACCATAAATTCGTGGAAGTATTCTCCTAGCAAGTTTTTATATCGAACCCAATGAGGAGCAAGAAGGCAAATGTTATTGTTGATGTTTCAGTCGCACCCAAGGGGTCACGATGTATCCAGTGAATTAACTGCAAGTGTGAAGATGGAAATGTCGAGTAGGAAATAATTGAGAGTAAATAATAACGAAAACAAAGTAATTGATCGTGTTTGGAGTTTACTGCATATGGGAGATTAGGCGTTGAGAGGTATAGTTCATGATGATAGTGAGTGTGCCAAATAGATGGATATATGAATGTAGTTGGGATGTGAAAGTGATTTTTGTATATTCGGATAAAAGTAGGAGAGCAACCCTTTATTCATCTATCTCCTTGATGCCTGGATCAATAGACACTGTTTTCCAATTACTTATTGGTATCAACAATAGCTACTGTAATTATTAAGGTCGTAAGACCGGACCAACATATTAAGGTTAGTGGTTCCTAGCTCGTTCTCCTCGAGTTTTTTTCACTTCTCGTTGATATCTCCACTGTCACTAGGAGGTCGCGGAGTTGCTAGACAACAAGTGTTTATCTATGTAGATCTCTGGATCATGTTTTCTTGGCTCTTAATTAGGCAACAAGCATTATGCAAACCATAGACGATCAATCTCATAAGTAATAATAATAATATATTTCATAAATGAACGATAATAATGATAGACACATCACATCTCACCAATCCCCATATCTTCCACGCCAAGGGGGATTTACTCACACATAGGAGGTGAATTTCACAAAGACATAATGATTATGAAAATGGAGTTCTTCTCGATTTACTGTAGAACTCCACAAATAAGATCAAACCAGATACAATCTCAAGAGTCTCAAAAATAAATATAGATTACAACCCTAGTTTTTAAAAAGATGGATCTTTCTCTCTCCCTCTATGATGGGGGAGTGAAGGATCTTGAGGAGGAGGATCGTGGCAAAGATCGAAGAATGATTATTCTTCTCTGGATCTCTTCGCCATTGTTTGTGGATGAATTGTGGCGTCTGTGAATGTTTTTCGCCCTTTTTTCCTTCATAGAAGTTGTTACTTTTGAAGAGGAGAGGGAGGTGATGTATGGTACGTTTGCATGGTGTGGTAGGGATGATCGTACTATGGGTCTTTAAAGCATGGGCCGCCTTGGATCAATATCTCTCCAATTAAGGTTTTGCTTGATTTCCTCCAAATCTTCATTTATAACTTGATTTCCTTCCGAAAACTGCATATTTTCTAAAAGTAATAATAAAACACAATAAAAGGAAAAGTTTGTTGTTTTTGGCATTTTGCACTTAGTTAGAAAATGAAAACCAACGGATCTGAAGAAAAATCATATAGAATACCTCGGAAAACATGTCGTTTTGGGGAGTTATAAAGGGCCACATGAAGCTTATGTGAGATTACTTCAATCCAATGCAACCTACGCAGGGAAATATTTTCGCTGGCGCTTTCGGATGCATAGGAGGTTCTTTCTCACTACTACAATGGCTGTGGAGAAGCGTGATGATTGGTTTAAATTGAGGAGAAGTGCATCGGGCAAGATCAGTGTGAGCCCACTGATGAAGTGTATTATGGATATTCGAGTGCGCTTGCCTATGGGTGTTCAACCGATGACATTGACGATTATGTCCTGATCTGGGAAGATAAAATCCTGGAGGCCGTCCTAAGATACACATCAACCGTGATTGAGATATTTGGACCGGAGTACTCTAGGAAACCCAATGAGGAAGACACCCGGTAGACTCTTGGCTGAGGATGCAGAACGAGGATGGTCTGGGATGCTTGGCTCAGTAGATTGCATGCACTGGACATGCATGGAGGATTTGTCATGTTGGATAGAAAGGATGGTACAAAAGCCACCACAAAGATCCAACAATCATTCTTGAGGCTACTGCAAGGAAAGACATGTGAATTGGGCATTCGTTCTTTGGATTGTCTGGCTCTCATAATGATTTGAATGTACTATCAATATCACCACTATTCCCGAAGCTCTTCGCCGGAGAAGCTCCAACTTACAACTATGCAGTCAATGGCCATCAGTACACGATGGGTTAATATCTTGCAGATGACATCTATCCTTCATTGTACACCTTTGTGAAGAAAATCCCTCGTCATAAGACACACAAGGAATCTCACTTTGCATTGATGCAAGAGTCGACAAGGAAGGACATGCATAGAGATTTCGGTGTGCTTCAGAAGCGATTTGTCATTGGATATGTACCGAAAGTTCTCTTCTCTCATGTCGCGGTCATCTATGCAAGATCATTGAAGATGACCGCGGCATGGGAGAAGAGAACTTTCGGTACATATCCAATGGTGATCATGTTGAGCCAGAACATGATGCAAAGATGGTACAAAGATTTCTCGAAACGCCTTGATGCATCGAGGATCGAGAGATCCATGCTCAACTGCAACATGATTTTGTTGGACATCATTTACTAATCTACAATTCTACATCACTTCATAGTTGTGCCTTTACTTTATTTAAACATCCATGTTATTCACTTTATTTGAACCACCTTCTGTTCGGCGTTCAACAATTTGGTTTGTAAACTTAATTTTTTTGGTAATTCTTCTATTTCATTGATTTGATCGCTTTGAAGGTGTTTTCCTTTGAATAGTTTAGTTTTAGAAACAAAACATATATGGAGTTAACTTTAGGAGATTAATTAAAAACTATTTTCTTTAAACGGGTAAATATACTACTCTAAAAGATACTCGGCCCGATAGGGGTCTACATTATAAAAATCGGTTAAAGATGCCCTTAGATAGACATGATCACCAAAGCCCGCTGCACACCCCACCCCCCCACCCCGGCCCCAAGAAACAAAAGTTACCATCATATCTTTTGAAGCCAATATTACGAACTTGAGCATTTGGTAGTACAATCTCCTGTACCATCGCTACGTCCTCTGAACACTCGTGCAACAAATCCTACCCCACCCTCTTCCATCAACGATGGTAAAAGCTCGCGGCTAACAGGGCACCCTCAGAGCACTATCAAGATCTTCATCAACATGATCGGTAGATCGAAGCGCAATAGATCGCGGCTACAATGAATAGTGGACGAGATCTCCACTATTGAAGTTGGTAGCCTGCACCGCTGCCGGGTCTTTCACAAATCTACATTAGATTATTTGTGCTACACCAGACACGGAGCACTTGCGGTGATGAGCAACATACAACAATACAAAGATATAAGCTACATTGAAGTCTTTTGAAGTTGTCGTTACAACTTCATGCGCCAAGCCCTCGGATTTGACATATTGTGTCTCATTAGAGCATTGACAGTGTCCACTGAGATGATTGTGGTGACTTCGCCAATCTTAAGGTCTTCAGTAGGTATGTGGTGTGGGCTTATAGCGATTGTACAACATGTGCACGCCCAAGGTTTAAAACTTCACTAACACAAAATATTTGTGGCTTGCTGAAATATTCAAACCTTCAGGATACCTTTGGGATTTCTGTCTTCAAAATTATTCTCTTATTTTAAAAGTAGTTTGATCTGATTTAAATTTAATTTCATGTCTGGCCCGAAATTTCGAGGTTACAAATATTTTGGTACCGAGGGAATTTTCATTCAGATTTAATGGTGTACCAATGTTTCTAAAAATATGCCACGTGCTTTTCTGTTTACTGAAATAAATCCTGAAACCTCTCTATATGAAATTAGCACACTTTTGTTTCCCGATATAATGGACAAGATCACATATGAAAACAAAAGATGATTTGATAAAGTACAGATCACGAAATTAGTGGTACCTTTGCCAGGATACTCTCTAGCGCTTCGCATTAGCGGATTTGTTCGTTCCCACGATCAAATTGATTTTTGTGATAGCAACTTGGGATCGTGTGGGTACGGTCCATACTACACGCTCCGAGTTTGCGAGAAAATGGACCCCATGATTTTCACCTAACGCCGGATGCCCCGGAAATCAATGAAAACAAAAAGGATGGAGACCACGGAGCAGTGCGCTTTTAGGCGTGGTGCTATGCTTACAAAACGATTCATCACAAGGAAACAACATTATGGTTATAGGGTTGCATAGCACACTATTTTTCTCCTGCGAGGAAACATATAGCACGTTGTTTGTTTGTGGGCGCGCGTGACGTGATAGACTGACAGGAGTCTCCTACACGTAATTCACTTCTAATTAATGGAATCGGCTCTCAATACAGCGCTTAGATTTGCACCATAAAACTTAAAACGGAAACCAAGCTACAGATAGCTCTTTATTTTCAAACATTTAGGATTTATATTTTAAAGTTTCAAAAACTAAAAAAAAGTTTCTGAAGATAGTCAATGATTGACATGGGTATGCCTAATTGAGCATACGGCTCGTGTAACCCTGGTATGTACGCCGGAGAAGCTCATGATAGTAGAAGTCAAATCCCACAAGACGAAGATTGTCAAATAAGGAAAGGCTCGTGAAAGGAGACGATATATTTCTTGTTAGGTAAGTAAACATATGTAAACCGACCCGAACTTTGAAACCTAGCCTTCTATATAAAGGATAGGAGGAGCCAGCGGAAGGGATATCGAATCATTGTTGTAACCTGACGATCTAGCCTCGTAATCAGTCTGTTGGATAGCCTTATTTGTCTGACCAATCGACGAAACCACTGACGCACCACCTTTTCCCAAAACTCTAAGTTCATCATCTATGTGCATTGCTGAGGTTGCTCCTCGTCAATGATGTATACTACAATGATGTAAATCTGATACAAAACTATTTCATATCTAGGCTATACAACATAAGTTTTATAGTGCATAGTGCATATTTCTAGACTATAAAATTTGGCAGATTTTGTCAATTTCGTGTAGCCTAGAATAGAAATTAGTTTGCATTGAGATTTTATATCATTGTAGCATACATTATTGGCTATCTGTAAAATTTTGTTTTAGTTTTATCTTGAAACTTTAAAATATAAATTTAAGTGTTTAAAATAAAGATGTACATGTAGCTCGGCCTCTAAAACACCACGCTCCCATATGCAAGCCTTTTTTTTTTTAAGAAAGTCAGTATAAACACTTACGTACATGCACAAACATTTATCCACACGTACTCTATCAGCAACTCTAGAAGATTGAGTCGACGGTCAAGTTAGATTGACAAAATCATTATAGAGGTCTGGTATCGACGAAAACGTCACCTCTCACTAAAAAGTGTCAAACCTAAGATTTAAACTGGTGGATTTAAAATCATTATAGAGGTCTGCATCGCCGTATTCAGTCTGTTGACCCCACGTGCGAGATTTGTGGGCACATGAAGGAGGATGCACATCATGCTTTGGTTTCTTGTACCATGGCACGTGCCCTCCGGAATGCAATGAGGAAGCATTGGTGTTTACCCCCGGAGAGTGGATTTCTTAATACGGGCCAGGAGTGGTTTCTGAATTTGTTGAGCAATGTAGACACTGCTGCTCGGTCGCGGATTATCTTTCTGTTGTGGCGAGTTTGGCACCATCGCAATAATGTGGTGCACGGAGATGGGAAGGCCTCGCTGGATGCATCGGTTCCCTATTTATGCAATTACCTGGAAATTTTTCCACACTGAAGCATGCACCTGACCCTAAAGGAAAACTACCAATCATGCATGTGCGAGCTAATAGTTCTGAGGGCCTGATTTCTCGTTGGGCAGCCCCTGCAGTTGGTGCTCTGAAAGTGAATGTAGATGCTGGGTGGGATTCATCCACAAGGTGTGCTGGTTTGGGAATCATCTCACGTGATCACACAGGGAGTATTCTGGGAACTGAATGGAAACATATCCCATGGTGCACATCCGCAGAGGAGGCTGAGGTCTTGGCGTGCTTGGAAGGTTTGAAGCATGCCATAAATCTTCAGGGTGCATCAGTGACGGTGGAATCCGATTGTGCGCGTATAGTGCAGGTGCTGACAGAGGCAAACAGGGATAGTTCTCCCAGCTGGTGTGTTTATCTGGAATGTCAGGAACTACTGCTTTTATATAGACATATTAAGGTAGCAAAAGTGGATCGAGGGAGTAATAATGTTGCGCATTTCTTAGCGCAATTAGGCAAAGCAGGATCTTCTGGTTGTTTGCGTGATTCGGCTCCTGACTGCGTTCGGGAGTTGATCACCTTAGATTGTACGAACACTATGTAATCTCCGAGCAGCTGGTTTCTTACGCACTCTTTTCCTTACCAGGGTACCGAAGGGGACTTAAAGGTTTTTAATGAGGCGGCCAGCTGTTTTATTTATATATGTGTTCTTTCAAAAAAAAAAAAAACTGGTGGATCTAGCCATCTAATCTTAGTTTAATTCTCCACCATATGCAAGGCTGAAGATTAGTCGAGTATAAATGAAAGGTTATTATTTACAACTAGTAGCACAGTTTAGAGGATTGACTTCAAAATGAGACTCGACAGGCTCCACACGTCGCGATATGAAGAAGCGCCACCGTGCTACTGACGACGCTCCGGTCCCGCCGCCGTAGCTTTCACGGGCCGGCACCCACTTCGCCTCCTGAATCATTTTCCCTCAGAGCATCTCCAGTCGCGTCCCCCAAACCGTCCCCCAAACCGCGCCGGATTGAGCGTTTGGGGGACGTGTTTTGTTCGTGCCGCGTTTGGGGGACGTCGCTCCCCAGCCGCGTCCCCCAAACGCCGCCCCCAATCAGAAATTCAAATAGATGCATTCAAAAGAGATCGTTCCCGCCGATTCGTCGCGATCGCAGTAGCGGCGATCGATCAAAGTACTCGGGCGCGCGATCATATTACGGACCGGTGGTGCATGCAAATTAGAAGAAGGGGAAGGAGTTGGTCGACGGCGTCGTGTCCTGAGTCGACGCAGGCCCGTCGAGCACGACGACCTCGTCGCGATCTCGCTCGTTCTGTGCATGGTGCGTACGCCTCCGTCGCCGACGCGAGGCCGACGCAGGTGTAGCGAGTAGAAGACGCGTCAGCTCTGCTCTTGCTGCGCTGCCGCTGCCGCCGATGCCGATGCCGCCGCCGTGGCCGCCGCTTCCGCCGCCGCCATTTTGGCTTCGATGTCGTCGAGGATCGGCCTTTGAAGAAGTTGTGCGCCGCTCGCGTCCGGGGAGACATTCCCTCGTCGACGTTCTCGGCAGGGACATGTCGTCCCTGCGTTTCTTGAGCTCCAGCCTTCTCCTCTTGCCTCTTGAGCAGCTCGGCCCACCTTTGGTCGGTCTTTTTGTCGCGGGAGAGAAAGGTCGAGGAGACGTCGGCGAGGCATTTCGTGATCGACGCCTGCGTCTTCTCAGACGACGCAGCGTCGGCCAAGGCGGCCTTGGCAGCCTTGTTGCCAGTAGGGACGCCCTGTCGAAGTTGCCGGCGGCGCGTCCCGGATCAATGGCGTCCTTCCCCTTGGACAGCGACAAGCGCGTCAGCCGCCATTTCTCATTCATTTTGAGCTTGCCATAGCAATGCATGAGCACGAAAGACTTGTGACCTTCCGAGTTCTTCGCGTACATCTCCATGGCCCGATCAAACTAACCAAAGGAAGCAGAGTCATTTCATCGAACACAATGTAGGCGCTACGGATTATGGAAGAGTCGTACCAGTTTGGCGGCGTCGGCGCCGCTCTCGCCTCTGGTTTCTAAGTCGACATGGTACCCATGGAAGGAGTTCACCGACGCCTGGATGATGGCCCATCGCGTCGACATTGCCTTTTGGCTCCTCTTCATTGACACCTTCCTGTAGTCGCTGTTGATGAGCTTGCGCTCATCGAACTCGGCCTTGATCCTCGCCCGTACTTCCCGCCTTTTTGGTTGGCGCCGATGATGGAGTCATGGCTCACCGTCGCCCACGACTCGCACGGACAACAATCTTCCCGGAGGCGTCCACTTCGGGCCTCGTGTGCCCGACGGCTTCTTCTTCTTCTTCTTCTTCGTCCTCACGCCGTCCGCGTCTACCTCCACGAGATCATCGTCACCGGCACCCTCGTCGTCCTCTTCCTCGCCGCCCTCTTCGTCCTCATCGTCGTCCTCCTCGTCGTCCTCCACCCCGTCCTCTTCCTCGACGTCCTCCTCCTCAACCCCGTCGTCCTCCTCAGCACCGGCGCCGTCGTATTCGAGCGGACCCCTGCGGCCGGTGAAAGGGTCGCCGTCCGGACCGGGTCCTCGGCTCGCGCCGCTCGTACGCCGGGAGTAGAGGTTGTTGGGGTTGAAGCCGCCGTGCGGCAGCGCATCCCGGTAGTGCGGCGACAAGTTAGGCGTCACGCACCGGGAGTGGCGGAGGGGCCGTCGTTGTAGAAGGCGGCTTGCGACGGAGAGAAGACTCCCGGAACGTACACCGGCACGTTCGTACTATATGGGCTCGCGTTGGTGGCGGCGATACACCCGGCGATTATGTGCTGGTGCTGGCGCGCCGCCTGATGCGGTGACCCAGCATACCACTGCATGTTGTAGTATACAAGTCGTTGATATGATCTTTGTGAAGGGACTTCCTCACAAATTGCCATATCCCTCAGAGTGGTACAACAGAAACATTGCAGGTCATAACACTCCATACTTTATTACAAACATTGTCTTACAAGTTGGTATTCTCACAGGTCCTATGAGAACACCCTAAGAGACTACTAAAGTACCATTACAACTTATACTAAAGATGAAAAGAGCTCAACAACTTATTTAGGTAAGTTCTACGCTGCTCGGCTCTATGATACTAAGGTATGTCACTACTCCTCCACCTCCGTGTCATCTGGTCCGTAGACTATCCCATAGTCTACGCCTTCCACTCCGCCGGTAAGATCAGGTTCTTCGTAGACCAGCTCGTAGCTTCCTTCTGGTGCTCCATCGGTCATGGCCTCCACTTCCGTATCACAGTCTAGCAAGGGTGTCGAAATAAAGTGAGTACAGGGGTACTCAGCAAGTTCAAAAGAGTAAAAGGTGTTTGATGCACTAGCTACGACCTTCGATCGAGAAAATCTTAGGTCAATGCATGTTTCGAAATCATTTCTTCAAAAGGTTTATTTTATTCGAAAACTATGCCCGTCGGTCTTCACGGAGTTGACTAGAACTTCACGGAGTTCCTTTCTGCCGCGTTCGCAGTTCCTTCCCGGAACAGGAGTGACAGCCACAATTTAATACACTCTGCAGAGGTGCGTTACTTTTCCCATAAGAGATCTCACCCTTTTTGCCATCCGCGAGGGACTTGCCCCGTTCACACTTCCTTGGTGTGAGGCCGGTATAAAGATCCAAGCCCACACCGCCTTCTCCGCGACCTCGCAGACCCACCCTTTTGTAAGTCTGTCCTCTCCTATATTTATGGGTAGACTAACCCGGGCACTTGTTCTCTCCTATACCATTAAGGTAGACTCGAGCCGAACAACTTATATGCCCTGTTCTATACACCATAGATAGACTGATCCGGACAACCCTTACAATCCTTCATAGACCAATAATAAGTCTACCCTCTCCCGTATCTAATGGTAGAGCGTGCGGGACCACATGTCCCCACCTTTACCAAAGATAGACTGATCCGGGCAACCCTTATTACCAATCCGTTGGCATGCGAGAGGGAAAGATACAG